>NW_024370485.1:3977576-4523967 GCF_014805655.1 Passer montanus | reverse complement strand
GCCGGGGGGGGCGGCCGCCGCTCCCGTGACGTCACTGCGCGGCGGTCGGGCGCGTGCGGCGGCGGCGCCATGAGCTGCCCGGTGCCGTGCGCCGGCTGGGTGCGGCGCGGCGTGGCCAAGGAGAGCCCCGACAAGGTGCGGCCGGGACTGGGGGGGCCCGCGGGAGCGCCGCCCGCCCCCGCCGCCCTCACCGCTCTGTGTCCGCCCGCAGGTGCAGCTCAGCGAGGAGGAGCTGAAGGGTCTGATCGAGGAGGCGCAGGACCGGCTGGGGTGAGCCGGGGCGGGAGGGGCTGGCTCCTCAGACAGCCGGGGAGCGCGGCCCGGGGCCGCAGGGCCGGCCGGGAGCGCGGATCGCCCCGGGGAGCCGTGCGGCGGCAGCCTGGCGTGCCGGGAGCGGCGGCACACGCTGCACGCTGCGCTCCCCGCGGCTCCCCCGGGGCTCTGCGGGCTGCCGGATTCCCCCGGGGTCCCCGCGCGGCCTGGCGCTCGCTGGAGCTCCGGCTCCCGCCCGCCGTGAGAGTCAGGGCGCTGCGTTTGTAGCCGCGGCTGCTTTGGGCACGTGGCAGAGCGAGGTGGGAGTCCCGAGCTGACCGGGAAAAAGGAGCCGAGGGTGGGACAGGGCCGTCGAGGTGCACGGTGGAGATCAGGGTGACGGGGTGTTCAAACTTCGGTAAAAAAGGCAAAACATCACTCGGGGGTGTGTTCCTGGTTCACAGTGAAACGGGAGACATCACAACTCCCCTCAGCACCTTAGTTGTGTAGTTGTGTTAAGTTTTATTACTCTGCTTTTAAGAAAAACGTACTTACAAAACTCATACAAGAAGTGACATATTTAGGAAACACAATAGAACACAAGAAAGAAATGTCTCTTTTATCTAGAAAGAATCTTATTCCATTTTTTGGCCATTTTCTGTTAGATCTGTTCATAAATGTAGGCTTTGAGTGTTTCAGCTGTGTAGGGTGTGTGGTTGCGCCACAGTGTGTGTGGTGGAACAGATGCAACAGGTAACAGAAAAAGTTTCTATAGTTGCATGAATATTTTCCGCCCTGTTTCTGTTGGATGTAGCAGAGTGTATCATCCCAGGCTGTATTTTATTCTGTTTTTTCTAGTTTTGGTTATTTAACAGTTCCAAAATAATCTTAAACGTTTGGAAGGCTCTCATGTCAAATTCTTAACTGATTAATGTTTTTGTTTTCTGGGGAGTTATGTGTTTCCCCTTTCTGTGTGTAAACCTTTGGTTTTCTGAGTGATTTCCTTTCTCTTTCCAAGTTCAAAGGCGTGGAAGGATTTGAGGTGCTTTTTTATATGCATTCTATAAAACTTCAGGATGGAAGTATGAAGACCATCTGAAACAGCTGATCCATTTATAATTTGTTGCAAGAGCTCACTTTTTTCCCTGTGCAAAGATCTCAAACTCTGATTTAGTTATTTTATTTAATTGTCTTGTTACTCATCTCCAGTTATGTTGCTAAGATGAAGTGTTTATTTTGCTGAACAAATTAGGAAAATTAGGTTTCTGATATTTAATTTAGAAGCTGTATCTGAGAACCACCTTGGCTCATTGTTGCTTGGGAATTTTGTGTGCAGGACAGAAGTAAGGTGTGTTGAGTAGGGGTTTCTTTGGAGCATGCTCCATTGCGACTTCTTGGGTGTTTGTTATCTTCTCAGCCAGTGTTTAGTGTGCATTTCCTTCTCCTGAATTCCTTGCATGCAGAATTGATGCCACATGATTCTGCATTTTCTAGATGTTGCATGGTTTATCCCAAAAGAAGAATCTGCAGTGTGACCTTACCTAATGAATTCCATGTTATTTTTACTTCGCTTATGTATAGGAAGTATGAGGAAATGAGGTCTTGAAAAGCTTGAGGAAATGTGGGAATTCTCACACATGACCATGCCTCTGAGTGGGGAAAAGAAAGGAAGGAATGACATGGACACATGTGAATGCACAGAAGTGAGGTTGAGAGCCTTGTATCCACAAAAAACATGGGAAGAGAAGGACTTGCACACACAGTTTACATTGTTGAGGAAAATTTATGCCACATTTTGTCATGAAAACTTTCAAGAAAAACTTTCACTAAAAGCCTGAGAATTATAAATGCCTTGTACTGTAGGAAGGGCTCTGGAAGGAGTGAATGGATTTCAGAATTATTGGCATAAAGACTTGAAAGCCGTGCGAGCAGCTGGGACTGTGTGCTGAAATCTCTCCAGCAGCTCCTGGGAGTGTTCTGTGTGTCTGCCACAGTTTGTCAGGGCTGTGGTCTTTCCTCAGGGATGGTGCTGGTGGCAGCGATGAAGGCCAGACAGCAGGTGACACAAATGCACCCGTGCCTGGCAGCAGCACTAAGGCTTCCCAAAACAATGAAGAGCTGTCTGATCATGAACTGGATGAATATGATTTGGACAATTATGATGCAGAGGAATACACAGGTAAGAAGAATTTGTGTGTCAGATGTGCAGTGTAAGTGAAGAACCTTTCCACTTCTTGTGCTTAAGACTTCAGTATCCTAAGGCTACACTGTGTTAAGTTTCAGATGCTGGAAATTCACAGTTGTAATGATTTGCCTGTCCCATCATGGGAAGTCATGTAGTGAGGAAAACAGTTCAGTGTGCCCCTCGCTGACACTAAAACCAGGAGCATGTTGGGAAGGTCGCTCTGGCTGCTGTAGTGCTGGAGCAGAGCAGCAGAAGTCCCTGAAAGCACTAAGCAGTTTATCTTACCAATTTCCAAACTCCCACGTTTGGAACGTGGAAGTTCATGTAGCCCACTCCCAATATTTTGCTGTATAGGTAATACAGGTATTGGTACAGGAGTTTCTAACTTTGCCTGTTACAGACATTTATAAAAAGTGTTCTGAAATTCCCATCTAGGTGATTTAAAACTTGGAGACTCTTTGGCTACTCTGGCAGTATACGGGAGCAATGAAAATGATCCTTACATCACTCTAAAAACCACAGTGAGTACTTAAAAATGTTAAATATCTTAAACTGCACAAACTTTAAAATCAGTTAAATTTTCCACTTTGTGTAAGTGCTTGCAGTCCTTTTTCAAAAGTGTGCCAGAGTTTTGATTGGATGGTGCTCTTTTATTTTAAGGTTGCTTTGTGCAGTCTCTTGTTTCTGTGCCTTCTGCATTTAAGTAGGGGGTTAAGGTGATCTGGCTTTTTACTTAAACCATGCACTTCTGTACATGGAGTGGTTTTTCACCTGCCTAGTAGGACACAGAAAACACTTGAAGAAGTAACAAGTCTCAGGCAGCTAGTGGCCAAAATTAGAAAATTTCACAGATTACAAGACTCTTGCACCTTCTTCCAGTTTGTGTAAGAAATCAGGCTGAGGTGGACTCTGGACTCAGGCAATGTATCTAATATATCAATGTTCTGTGTAAATATATGTGTATACATATATATGTCTAAATAGTACTGTGTCATTGGCTGCCTCTGCCTGTATTAGTTTCCACTACTGGAAGGGGAACATCTTTGCAGAAGCTGGGTTGTAGACATATAGAAAACCTGTGCTCAAGTCCTTTGCCCAAATTCTCAAAGTTCTTCAGTGTGCATTTTCTGTTGTCATTTGATATTTACTACTAGAACTGTTGAAGACTATGTATTGTGTAACCTCAAGTGAATTCAAAGAATTGCAGGACTTGACAGAATTCAAATATTGAAGTATGCTTGAAATGAATTAAAAAAAAAAAAAACCAACTTAAAAGCTTGCAATGAGAAGTCCACAAAGTCTTGTATGTGTTGAAGATGGGAAGGATGCTACTCTGTGTAAGATTATTGACTTCTGTACAGTTCTTCATTTTTCACAACAAAAATTCCCAAGTTCCTTCCATTCCTCAGTAACAATTAAAATCAGATGAGAGATTGCATCTGTTCTGGTACAGCTGAATGCCTGATAGTGCTGTAGACAGTACTTCTTGGGAAATATCTTCCAGGAAGTAGGGAGTGGAAGTATTTCCTGGATGTGAGCAGCAGCTGCAGCATCGTTACTGAGTAAAATGCTGTTATGTTATATAAGTGGTCAAGGCACAGGAGCACAAGGGAAATCGCCTTTGCTTGTGGACTGCTACTGATTTTCTTTCCCATAATCAGCTGCATCAGGATAGCCTTGAAATACGTATGTATTGGTAATTGATAATATATATTGTTTAATTATATTTGATAATTAAACACCTCTACAAACCCACCTAGGTTCACATAAAAGTCCTTCAATCTAATTTAATGACTGTTCACTCTCCCAGGATTTGGGTCTGAGTCTTGCTTTTGTTTGTTAGCCCATAACATGGTTTTAGGTTTGGTGGGCATTAGGGTGATTTTGAGTATTTTCAGCTGTGGTTCAAAATTACTGATTCCAGCTTTTGAACATGCTTTTTTCATGCTTTTGTGTGCTTTTCTCAACACACTTTGTCTTCTCCTTTTTGCTGTTTAGGAGCAATATGAACAGGAGGACTTTTTGATTAAACCCAGTGACAATCTTGTCCTTTGTGGCAGAGTTGATAGAGACTGCTGTAGTTTGGAGGTCCATGGTGAGTAAAATAGGGTTTGTTCTTTACAGTGAACACAGGGAATGTCTTGCCTAGCATGTTCATGTGGCTCTGTTGAAAAGGGAGTGGATTGGTTTTGAGAAGGATTTTTCTCCCATTCTACTTTATGTTTTGTCCTTTTCCATGTCATGGTGCTTTAGCTACTTTTCAGAACTAGAGTATTTCCTGTGTAGTTATTGTTATTTAAAGGACAGCTTGCTTCCTTCAGGCTGTATAGCAATTCCTTTCCTTATTTCATTTCTTAAAACTTTTAGGAAATACTATGGCATTTTTATTCTCTGAACATGTGCTCTTCATTCCAGTCTTACTTTTCATATCCTGCAAGCATCCTCTAGTGGTTTCTTGGTTGGGTTTTTTTTTTTTGGTTAGTGTTTTTTTGGTGGTTGGTTTTTTTGGGGTTTGTTTGTTTGTTTGGTTTGGTTTGGTATTTGTTTGTTGGGGTTTTTCTTAAGCTTTCTCTCCTTCTTTAAGTGGGCTTTCCACAGCTAGGATTAGAAGAGCCAGCACCTTTATCGTCATGGTTTAGAAGAGATAATCCTTAATAGGGCCTGAATACTGCTTGTCTATTTTTTTTGTTTACTTTTGCCGTGTAAAAGATTTTTCTGTTGCAGCCAATAAATACTACTGAACGTGCTGACATTATCATCTTTGCTTACTGTGGTTCTTTTTGGGAATGTTTCTTGCCACTTGTCCATGTTTCTGTAGGCAAAGTATTTCATTTTAAGCAACCAACATGACCAAAATGTGTGAAAGCATCAGCATGCGGCATTTTCTGTGTCTGGAGGTGTTTACAGATTTTATTAACTAAGTTTATACCCAATATAAACTTACAGAACAATAAGAAAGGCTTCTACATTTTCTAAAATTGGGTAACCTTGTCTTAGTTGACTACTAAGATAACTTAGTTAACTGGAGACTTCAGTGACATCTGTCACATGCACTGTGATTTTGTGTGTGTGATAGGATGTTATTAAAATGATTAATGGGTTTTCTCTGCTGTCCAGTTGGTAAGTTATTTTATTATAAGGAGAAAAATAGCTGGCTACAGAGAAGTTGTGTTTAGTAAATGGCTGCTTTACCAACACTTTTCCTGTATCTCAGTTACCTCTGCTAAAGGTAACTCCTGACTTCTTCACCTTCCTCTGATTTGTCTTTTTACTTTCATTTCCCTTTCAACTTCATCTGGAATAATTTTTTTAATTGCTAATCCTGTAAAATGAATGTATCCTGATGTAGAAAGTGCTGGATATGGAGCACATATGAAGAGATCTTACAAACAAAGTAAAAGTATTGAACCTTGACTGAACTTGTCAAACCTTTATCTAAAGTACACAGAAGAATGCTCATTTTTTGTAATTCTCTGAGGTACAACATTTGTAGAGGGTCTGGCCTTTATAGTAAAACTCTGAAGACTCTTTGAATTTTCCCCCTAAACCTCCTTGAGAATTTAGTTTTTTCCACAACTGCTTTTTGTAGAAGTGACCTGCTGCTAGTTGTTTGCTTTCCTTCTTCACTGATGTCTTGCATAACTTTAATTATTTTTCAGTTTATAATCATGAAGAGGACTCATTTTACGTCCATCATGACATTATCTTGCCTGCTTACCCTCTGAGTCTGGAGTGGCTGAATTTTGATCCCAGTCCAGATGAATCAACAGGTAAATTACAAAGGATACTGTCAGTGTCCAGTTAAAGAATTTTTGCTTGAAAAGTGTGTAAGTGTAATGTTGTCACTAAATAATTTCTTCCTGCAGTACAAAGAAATAAAATCAATGTTAATATCAAGATAATATTGACTTGAGATAACCAAGATGTGAATATCAGGTATTTTTGCTTGGTGATACAGTCATCTCAGTGATGCTGGTGTAACAAATGCTTTTAATAAATACTGATTTTATTGCAAACAATTAAGTTATTGTCAGCAGACCAGAGCAATCTTCTCTAAAATCTGCTTTATTTTCTGTTTGCAAATGAAATGTTGCTTTTGTTCAGTTTCTTTATGTCCAGTGCAGTTAATTAAATGTAAACCACAGCAAAATTTTTCTATATTTTATATATTTATGTATTTAGTAACATTTTTCCTGTGTTTCTCAGATCTTTTTCTTCTGTAGTACCGGGGATGTGGTTTAGTTTTGGTGGTTCTTTTTTATTTTTTTGTTTGTTTGTTTGGGGTTTTTTGTTTGTTTGTTGGTTTTTTTTTCTTCCAAACCCAAATAAAACATGCAATTTTATACAGCTTGTTTGAACAGTTACTTGTACTGAAGGGGAAGGAGAGCAAGTAAATTTTTTTCTGGCAACATCTTCTGTCAGCTGATATTTTTAAATAGCTCCTTACCGGTTATAAACATAAATAAATACGTTCAAAGTTCTACTTAACCAAAGAAATAAGGAACAGCTGGATTGCTAAATACACTGTTTCATAACTAAATAAATGTGGTTGCATTTGGTTTTTTGTTTGTAGGAAATTATGTTGCAGTGGGTAACATGACCCCAGTCATTGACATTTGGGACCTTGATGTAGTAGAATCCTTGGAACCAGTCTTTTCTCTTGGAAGCAAGAAAGAGAAAAAGAAGAAAAAGAAAGGAAAGAAGGTAACTGTTGCAAAAAGGTTTACCTGGTTGGACGGAGGAAATTTATTGCAGGGATAATGCCTTCTTTTTTCCTCCCTACAATATTTGAAATGCTAATTGTTCTCTAAATAACTAAAGCCTGGAATTAAGAGCAGAACAGGAGTCGGGTGGTGTCCCAGTAAACTTTGAATGTTAACTATTTAAAATTGGAAGTTGCAGGAACTGGCAGTTGCAAGGACCCAAAGCTCAGTTAATTGGGAGGAGAGAGAGGGAACTGCCAGGAGAGTTTAGAAAGAAACTGAAGAAGTTGCACATTAGCTGGAAATAATGAGATTTCTTTTCCTAGCCTGAAGGGAATAACCAGTTCTGTAAACCCAGCAGCTGGAGCAATGTGCGATCTGGGGTAGGAGGCAGGGTGCAGGTGCTGCAGAGATGAGTCTCTCAAAAGCTGTGTTGCAGCAATGAGACTAATTTAATATGAAGTTGTTTGTGAAGGCTTTAGGGGAATTCATACTAATGTGGAGTAATGCTTGATTTGCACTGAAGCTGTAATTTTCAAAAGTCTGTTTATGTCATGTGTGTGTACAGAGTTTATCTTCAGAAGGGACTGAAGGACATACGGATGCTGTGCTTGATCTTTCATGGAATAAACAAAGCAGGTAAAAGAATACTCAAATAACAATAAATGTTAAAAAATTGCAGTCTTAATTAGGCATACAGTTTTCACACAAAATCCAAAAAGTTGAAAGCACTGCTGAAACTAATGTATTCTTAAAAATACACTCATTTTTTGTATTTTTTTCCAACTAGAACTCTTGATTTATTTTTTTTTTAATACTTGTATATTGCTGCAGCTCATTCTTGATTTGCAGGTTGTCCAGATGAGGGCAGGGCAAAGGTGGGTGTGAACCATTTGATAAATTGTCTACATTTCACTTGTTCACACTGGAGAAGCAGGAGGGCTGCCCTGAGCTATGCTGGTCTGCCAATGGCCTAAACAACCATTTCAACAGAGACAAGTAAATTTATAGAAGAAAGTCCTTGCTATTCTGTTTTGGGTTTTTTTGGTGGGTTTTTTTGTTTGTTTGGTTGGGTTTTTTTTTTGTCCTTCTGGCTTTTGCCCCACAACTGTGAACAGGAAAGAGAGTATAAAAGCCCCAATAGCTCTGTTACAGAAATGCCTCTGACCTCTAGGCAGAGAAAATTCCCTGTTGCCTGAATTAACTAGAAATGAAGTGATATATATATATAGCAGCAACACAAAGCTGGCCCATCTTGGGGCAGAGGCCAAGGACAGTGTGCTGACTGAAGTAAAGTTGCTGCTGGTTTTTTATCACTTAGGCTGTTGTTAAGAGTTCATCTGTCAGAGGATCCTTAGCAGGGGTCTTGAAACTGCTTCAGTCAGACACAGGCTAATTTTATTTAAATTTTTTTCTGCTGTCATTAATGCCTCTGCCTTTAAACATGTACACAGACAGCTCTGAATATTCTGATGAGCAGGTGTGAGCCTTCACTTGTACTGCTTTCTTTTCTAGATACTGATGAGGAAAACACCCACACAGACCTCAGTAAATGCATATAAATTGCACTCTTCATTTACAGTGTTCTTAAATTAGACACATATGCACAGAGTGTGACAGTGATCAGTCCATCACTCTTACAAAAGAGGAACTTTGGTGTACCTGGGAATAGTCTGGTGATAATACAGACAAAGATGAGACAAAATTCAGTAGTTAAGTTTGAAATGCATAATTCTGTAACATCCTGAGTTACAAATTCATTGATACTGGTAGGTCTTTCAGGAAATAAAACCAGCCCTGAAGTGGGCAGTTTATGGACAAAACAACAAACTCCTTGGAGCAGCTTGTATATAAAATGTTTTATTGTTGTTTCTTTCTTTTAAGCAAGGCATATTGTGACAACTGTCTACAAATAACTTTCTGCCTATAGGTCATAGTGCTGTTACTGTAAAATGTTCTTACAGCCTTCACTATGCATTTTCTTAACTTTCCTTTGTAACATTGCTTGGGAAAACAGCATTTCCAGGAGAATGTTAACTCTTTCAGTCAGAAACACTTGGTTAATATAAAAAGGGGAGGGGGAATAGTTTCAATCAGAAACAACATGTTGAGGTAATAAGTCTGATTTTAAGAGCAATGAAGTAGTTATTGGAAATGTAATGTGTGTTTGACAGGCATTTGGGGATGTTTTGATTTGTTTTTTTCTGATAAAACTTTTAAGCTGTTTTTATTGCTCTTAACAAAATTGGTCAAGTTTAAGTTGAAATGTGAGTCTGTAAACTAACTGAAATTTTAGTAGTTATATTCAGCAGTCTGCAAAGGATATAGTGTTGTGTCTTCAGTAGGAATATAAACAGATATTAGAGAGCAAAATATTTCACAAACAGGTTTGTCAGGTTCTTGGCTGCTTGCATATGCAAACAGAACAAAGTAGCATAGGTAATGTTTAAAAATACTATTCAATGTCAAAGGAAAGAATGTGCTTCAAAGCCTTTATTACTTTGTTTGAAAAATTTTTGAGTAAATGGTATTGTAAGTAATATCAGGGGAAATAGAAGCACAGCTGTCATGGTTGCAAGTCTTCTATAATGTAATTTAATATAGTCTATTTATAATCTTTACTTAAAACTTATAATTGCCTTTAGGGAGTTATCCCTCAGGCTTGAGAGGAATCATCTATAGACCACAGTGTACTTGTTATCAGCATTGGGCTCTGTGTGTATTTTGGATTTTTGACCATTGTTTGTTTGTATCTGTAGAAAGAGTTTTAAAACTAATTTTTGATCCATTATCAGGAATGTTTTAGCAAGTGCCTCTGCTGACAACACAGTGATTTTGTGGGACATGGCTGTGGGTAAGCCAGCAGCCAGCCTGACACTACATACAGACAAGGTATGGAATAATTGCTGTGTTTCTTCCACTGTAGAATACAGAGAAAAATGTAACTGCAGTTTTTCATTTGCTGCTTGGTAGTGAACCCTCAGAACAACAATCCTCTAACATCTCTGCAGAATTGTTTTAATTTATTAATTAGTTGCTTTTGCAAACAGCACTGTATTTGCTTTTTAAAATGTTATTTAACTTTTCTTTGAGGAGGTTAAAAAAGCTTTGTAAGTTTCTAAAATATCTTTTGTGTATTGGCCCTAATGGTGGGGAATATAATAGTGCTAGTATAAGCTACAAAAATAGATGTCTGAACATAGGTCAAACTGTAAGTCTCCTAAGGAAACAATGAGTGTCAGTTACAGTTTGTTCTAGGTGAAAAGGTTTAAAATAAATGATACTAAAATACCATAGTGATGGGTACTTCAGAAATGAATTAATCTCATAGTAATTAAAATGTAAAAGCTAGTTATTAATAGCTGTAACCTTATTTTGCTGCTAACAAAGTCACTGCCCTTGACAAACTCCTGATTTTCATTTTTTGTTAACATCTGCTTTTTCCCCCAAACTGGAAGCAGATATTCTTTTACTTCCAGCTTTCCAACTTTTCTTTTTCTTTTTTTTTCTTTTTTTTTTTTTTTAATATCTAGGGCAGAAAAGGGGCATGGGGTTCTGTTCAGTCCAATTATCTTGGAAAATATCTTGTTTTCACCAGGGGGGTGTTTGAAATAATGCACATCTCTTGCACTGATTTTGAGCAATCTGAGTAACATCAAGCTTAATGAGAGGCTTTTTTGGGGAGGACTGTGTGCTGGCTTGGGGTTGGGATGGTTGTGCTTTGTTCCAAGAAAGTTCCTGTATTTGTGTTACATAAAATCTTCCATTATCTAGGTCCAGACACTGCAGTTTCATCCGTTTGAAACTCAGACCCTCGTTTCTGGATCGTTTGATAAGTATGTCAGGGTCGTGTTTTCACATGTTGCACCTGGGGAGGGTATTCATATTCAATTAAGCCTTGTGTTTTCTTTCATTTTTTAAATAACTCTGCCAATTTGAGTAATGCTGTTATTTTTTTCCAGCAAGGAAGCCAGGTTTGCATATGGCCAGGATGTAGTTTTCCTTACCTCTTTTTCAGGGGTAGCAAATGCTTTAACCATCTGGACTGACATTTTCTGTGCCAGGTGTCTGCCTGCTCCAAACCAAATTTTTTTCTTAATTTGGCCTTATGGCATTTTCTTCATTGGGAACATGTCACTGTTTATTCCTGTGAAAATCTGCCCAGATTTTGCCAGCCAGTAAAGCCAGGGTGGAGGCACAAGGGACTTTAAAATCCCAGTTCTCTCCGTCCAGCCTCTGTAGGCACAGCCAAAGAGTAATGGGCTGTCTCCTGTGACTGCAGCCTGGAGATGCTGGGAAATGGTTTGTGTCTGCACACACTTGGACTACTGTGTGGCTGCCAGTTCTTCTGAGTCCTGCCAGCCAAAAAACTCTCTCTTCGTTCTCCCATCTCAGTAGAGTAACTTTCAAATTTTGTTCTATCACAATTATTTTCTTACACTGATTTTTTTATTCTGCTTTTAGACTTTGTCCTTATGTTAACATAATTTAGAGACTTACCAATCTTTAGCCAAGCCTTTGAGTTCTTTGGCTTCTGTTTTGTTCTTGCTGCATCTGCTGAAGAATTGGAGGAGGACCTTTTGCTGTTGTTAGGAAGCTGCTTCTGTCTTTTCCTCTCAACTTCCTTTGATAAAAGGAAGCGTTAAGTCCCAGCAGTGACCCGCTGCTGATCCCTTTTTAGCTACCCCTTCGGTACCATGGTAGCCTCTAAACCACTGTGTTATCCAGAAATTAACTGAGTGCCCTTGTGGATTTTTCTTGCAAAGCCTTGCAGGACCACAGGCAATTCAGTGAGCACTGGGAGATGCCTTCATAACCTGGAAATCAGACTTAAAGAAACTGTTCTGTAAAGTGCCTGGGAAACCTACATCACACTGCTTTAATTGTATGATCGAGTGGGAGTGGGTTACACTGAGGATGTTGATAGTGGTGAGGTGATGCTGGACTGGCATGACCACTCCTCCCTTGCATTTGCACCCAGGATCTTTTTGAGTTGGAGCAGATTCTGCAGCCACTCAGCTGAGCACATGCCTGTAAAGAATCCCAGAGGACTGCCATCCACTCTTTCTCCTTTGTGGAGTAGTGTTTGTCTAACTATTTGTTAAGATTGTTGGTTTTTTAGAAAATACTTTTTTATTAAGCATATCTGAAAATGTATGCATATGTATGACAAAATGATTTCCTAATTAATGCATCATTACTTGACTTTACTGAAGTCTGTTCATAATTAAGTGACATATTTGCATAATTATGGTCTGCTATGTGATAAGTATCTTATGTATTGAGTAAATTCAAGTTCTGCTTAGTTTCAACAGAGAGGCTATTGGTAGCCAAGATGAAACTTAGAAGCACATGGAAAAATCTCGTGCTTATCTGCAAGATTTTAATCTGTTACTGAATTAGAAGACTAAGTAGTGAAGTTTTTTCTGTAGTTTTTTCCATTTAATTTTTGATTGTAGTTTACATGGAGCTTCTCTAGATGCCAGTGAGAAAGCAGACTATGTAATGAAGTGTTCTGCCCTGTTTTTTGTTGGTTTTTTTTTTTTAATTTTATTTCCTGTCCCTTTGTCCCCTAGATCAGCAGTGCTGTACGACTGCAGAAACCCCCAGGACAGCCATCGAGTTTGGCGGTTTAGTGGTCAGGTTGAGAGAGTAATTTGGAATCATTTCTCACCTTGCCATTTCTTGGTGAGTACATGCTTTTCTGTTGTGGTTTTAACCTATCATTTAACCAGTGTTAACCTATTTAGTGTTCATAATGTTTCTGAATCAGAATGGAGCCATGGACATTTGGGTGGTTTGTGCTGCTTATTATAATAATGCAGTCTGGGGGAGGATGTTTTCAGGTAGTTTTTTCAGTAAGTATCTCTAGACCAGCTACTTACTTGGTATCTTCACTGTGACAGTAGAAAAGCTGTTGATGCTGGTGCTTTTTCACTCTGGAGGTGACAGCCTTGGTCACATCATTGCAGTGTTCAGTGGCTGGGATATATTTTCCTTTGCAGAGCTTCTGTTGTGTTTCATGCAGTGAAGGAACTGCAGCTGAGAAATAGCTAATTAGAACTAAGATCCTGAATATTAACTCAGTGTTTCAAGTCAGCGCTAGAGGGCACTGTCGTCCTGGCTGGTATGGAGTGATTCACTCCTTTAGGTTGGAAAAGTCCTCTGAGATGGAGTTTAAATGTTAACCCAGCACTGCCAAGTCCACCACTAAACCGTGTCTGTAGGTGCCTCATCGACATGGCTTTTAAATACCTCCAGGGCTGGGGATTCCACCGCTTCCCTGTCCAGCCTGTGCCAGTGCTTGACAACCCTTTCGATAAAGCCATTTTTGCTGATGTCTAATCTAAACTACCCCTGGTGCAACTTGAGGCCATTTTCTGTTGTTCTATTGCTTATTACCTGGGAGAAGAGACCTACAGCTTGTAATAAAACTTTGCAACAGAATTTAGAAACAAATCTTCACTATTATCTTAGTGGCTGTCTACTTCTCTGTTGCTTTGTGTATATAGCCAATAGAAGTGGCTGCTCAGCTCTGTTTGTTTTATGATGTGGGTCTCCCCTGGTGTAATCACACTTCGTTTGGCACAGGACTACTGTGCAGCTACTGATGGCTCCAAAAGCTTTGCACTGACAGTAAAAAGACTGAAGGTTCTGTGTTTCATTGCCTGACCTGAGGATCAGACTTAGTGGGGGAACTCTCTTCAAAATACCCTTTAAGAAGTTTGCATGGGATTAAGACTTCGTGTCATCAGTGCAGCATAATTGAGGTTCATAGAATAGCTGGGGTGCCAGCTGGGTGGTGCCTGACTTTGGGGTGCAGGCCTGGGAACAGTGTAATGTGTCCTAGGGAGAAGCAGTGTCTGCCTCAGATCAGAGGGGTTTACCAGAGGCTGGGTGTTACTTCACTGGCAGTTTTTTCCCAATGAGTGACTGTGGCTGTTCTGCCAATGCTGTGGTTTCTGTAGGCCAGCACAGACGATGGCTTTGTGTACTGCCTGGATGCTCGTGCTGAGAAGCCCCTGTTTACTCTGAAGGCTCACGACGGAGAGGTGTCAGGTAAATTGCCTTTGTGTCCTGTTTGTCCCAAGTGGGCAGGGCACATCTGGGAGATGCCTTTAATCCATAGCACTGAGGTGTAGTGATTCCTTGATTAACACGTAAATTGTGCATGCTAATCATGGTAGCTGGCATGTGAAACAAATCTCTGCTGAAGGGATTGGGAGGCAAAATAGGCCTGCATGGTTCCTCTGGCTCTCACTACAGTGGCAGCATGGAACTTTCATTAATGTTCTGCTCCTTTGTTCTGGAATGGAGTTAGTGTAAGGAGAATATTGGGGTCGTTCTCATATCTTCACTTCAAAATGTATCCTAATCTCTGTGAAATGGGGATTGCTTGTTGCTCTCACACTGCTGCACTTTTCATCTTCCAGGGCTACAGCTAAGCAGTCAGATCAAAGGGTGCCTTGTGACATCATCTGCTGACAAATATGTGAAAATTTGGGATATCCTGGGAGACAGACCAAGTTTAGTCCATTCCAGGGATATGAAAATGGTATAGTAATATTTATGTATTGATTCTACTATGTGTGCTTATTCTTTTTCTGTCTAGTTTGAATCTTGTTCTACATAAGGTCTCATAGGGAAAAAAATAGCAACCTATTCTGGGTAAATCATTCTCATCTCAGTGCAGTATTCCACATGGAATTGGAAGCCTGCTTTAAAGCCTCAGAGTCCCAAATTCCAGATACAATGTTCTGTGTAGAATTATGGGTGCTCCAGCTTGCTTCTGCTACATTCAAGACAAAGATGGGATTAACTGTTTATAATTAGCAGCTCTTGACTTTGATTTTATGTCTTTACAAAAGAAGTTTCAGAAACTTAATTTGTTAAAACTTACTTGGTGAAAGTATTTTCAGATGACAAATTCATTTTAAGATTTTAAAAAAAAAAAAAATCTCTTCTTTCTCTCCCACCCTGCCAGGGAGTTCTGTTCTGTGCCGCTTGCTGCCCTGACCTCCCGTTTGTCTTTGCCTTTGGAGGAGAGCGGGAAGGGCTGCGTGTCTGGGATATAAGCAAGATCTCTGCAGGTGAGGTTCTCATTTCTTGGAATCTTGTGGTTCTCCCCTTGCTTGCAAGGTGTATTCAGTAATGTATTGTGACTGACAGAAAACCATAGGGGTTAGTATTTTTGAATACTCCAAGACTGTATGTGTGGTCACATTTTCAGCTTCAAAAACCATTTTTTTTTCCTAAATTGGAGAACTGCTTGACACGATTTACATTCTTGCAGCTAATGTGTAATGCCTTATTTCTTATAATTCTTGTGTTTTGGTTTTTTTCTTGATAGTCTTGATGTGATTTGGTATCATATTTTTTGAGTACTTACAGGAAGAAAAGTAAGGACTGGTTTTGATCACTTGTAGCTACCTGTAACTAAAGAGCATGGGTTTTTTTGGAGAAGGCTTTTAAGAGCCTATTGGGAACCAGAGACTAAAACCAGAAATAAATTATTTAAACATAATGATGTAGTCTTGAAACCTCATCAGTTTTACAGTACTTAGGTACAGAATTATGCAAAGGAAACCTCTAGATGCTCTGGAGGAAAAATAACAGAACTTGTAATTGAAGTATCATAGGCAGGCAATTTTCTTACCTTTATGTTCAACTCTGTACTTGGGGTAAGGGGAAGAGTTTTGAAACCACAGCAGGGTGAGATTTCCATTCTGTGCTGCTCACCAGGCTGTCCCTGCTGTACTCCTTTCTCCTCTGGGACAATAACGTGAGCAATTCCATTTGTGTTGCAGTGAATGAAGTTTTTGGAAACAGAGAGAGGCTCATCCTGGCTAGTGCAAACTCTGTGGCTTCCAGCTCCGCAGCCAGCAGTAGCAGCAATGATTTGGAGACAGCAATGGAATCATGATGGACCAAACATCAAAAAATCAAAGTAATTAATGGGACTACAACTAATGTGTATTCTACAAATGCCCCTGTTCGGTGGAGTTCATGGAAATGACTCTGGTGTCTTGCAATCTGCAGCTTCTTCATCTCAGCCAAAGAAAGGTGGTGGTGTGGTTAAGCTCTAAGCTCCTGCCCTATTACCAGCTCAGAAAGATTGAATCACTTGCCTGATATAATGATCCCTGAAACAGGGGCTACCATATGTAAAGCTGATACATAAAATGGAACAGTCACTAGCAAAGTATTCTGTGATCACAGAAGTTTGTTGAATACTGCAAAGAGAGTTTTATCTTCTACCTTCTAGGAGCATAAGGAAAAATATTTCACACAACAGTTGTGTAATAAATAAACAATTATTGACTTAAATTACAAGTGTAAATAAATAATTTATCCTTAATTTGAGGCTAGGTTTACAGATTTTGAAAGATCTTCCAGGTAACTTTTTAAATCTTAAGAGTACTTCTCAGGCAACAAGTTTGAGTCTTGAAGCAGAATCTTGGAATGTATTTCTAACACTGATATCACCAGTATCAAACCAGAAACAACCCAGCTCTGTCCCACCAGGACGGGGGTTTCTTTTTCCAGGTTCCACAGCACCTGAAGTTTAGTGACACTGCACATAGTACTGGGTTTTTCTTCACACTCCAGATGTATTGCAAGAGAATTTGAACTGAAATAAGGAGCTGCTATTCAAGGAGGATGAGAGGCTGTCAGGACACAAAGTGAGGGTTGGGATCCCAGCTGGTCACTGTTACTGGTGAAAAGCTCTCTCTATTATGTTCTTAACTCTGCTCAGGCATTTCTGCCTGACACCTGAAGGCACAGAAAAGAGTTTTAAGTATCAGTTTAACCACCAACTTAAGCCCCTTGTTTGCAGAATCAGGAACCTAATCAAGGGATGTGACTCAAAGAATTTCCTTACATTATAAATGTAACATCCACCTGCTTTATATCAGGAATGTAATTGATGCTCTTACCTTCCATTGAGCACTTGCCCTCTGCACACACTGAAGGTGCCTTGGAGTGTTCCTGCTGCAAAATACCCTGGGTATTAAATCCACTGATGCAGCTGTAGGATCATACCCACAGCTCCAAGCTCATCCCATTGCTTTTCACCCTAACTCACTATAGTTCATGATGGTGAGGTAAAGCAGGTAAATTGTGTCCCTACAAACTGCAGATGGGGAAAAGGCAGGTCTGTAGTTTTCCTTCCTGTCCCTTGAGGGCAACTGGCTGCTTTAAAGCTACTTCAGCTGTCTGTAGTCTGGTGAAGGTGTTCAGCATGGCTCTGCAGGAACCAAGAATACTCTGGATGTGTTGGGATTCCTGCCTCCATCCTGTTTCTGCCAAGCAGTAGAGAATGATGTGTGGACAACAAATGAACAATTGCTTTTGTGAAGCTTAAGAAAGTGTACGTACCAGAACCACTGCTGTTCAACTGCTCTCCACTGAAAACTTGTAAGTTTTTCAAAGCTTTAATTTTAAATAAATGCTTTTTGACAAGACCTTTGAGGGTAAGTGATTTCTCTTACCTCTATCTCTAGTAATATATGTAGGTCTCAAAGTTGCTTTTTGTTTCTGGAAGAAATTCCATTACTGGAAGCAACACATATTTGCCTGGACTTACCAAGATCCCAGCACCTGTCCCTCTGGAGCTTTTTGGTCACATACTGATCTGAGGCAAGCATTTTCAGGTTTTAAGAACTCTGGGAGCTCTCTAGGCACTGCAGCATACAGGGAGAGGAACAGCTAAGCTTAGGCCATTTAGGGCCCAAAGCAGAGCCTCTTTTCCAAGGGAACCTTCCATTATCTTGTCAGAGAACACAGCACACCTGAATCTTCTTTTGCAGCACAGCCAGAGGAGTGGCACAGCAAATCTAGAGTTCTTTAGCTGCCCAGTTCATGGAAGTGCTCCCTACACATACCATGTCTCAGGAAAGCCTGGGAGAGGCAGATGATCAAAAAGTGGTGTTACATCTCTTAGCATCATTATCAGAAATAGGAACATTCTTTTTCAGTATTATGTAAATGTTTAAAAAGAACATTAGAGAAGAGCCACATTTTTAATTATTTCAAAAGAAACCAACCAAATGTAATAATCTTCATTCCATAAATAATATTAGCAGCAAACCTCCCATCATTCTAGGTGGTAAAAGGTCTACAGCACAAGAAGTAACATATACTGTAAACACTGCCTGATCGTCTGTAAGCCCCTTCCTTACTCAATCCATACAGTCTTATCTCTTCACCTGCTTCCATGGGCTGTCAACTAGAGGGAGAAGAGGGTTCTCCAAAAACCAATGGTTGATTTTCTGTAGTGGGATACTTTGTATGGAAGTGCTGATTTCACTGGCCTTTTTTTTAACCAAAAGGTTTTAAGAAGGAAACCTGAGCACTGAGAAGTCTTTGCCTTATGCCAAACCACATCCTTCAGTTAAAAAGTTCCACCACCATTTTTTCCTTGTTTCTCTTCATGTCACACCTTGGGCAGTTAAGGACAGTTGGCTTACAGGTCACTGCAACCCCTCAGTTACATTTCTGGCTCATGGCTCTTTGCTCGAAGGGCTATGTGAGGTGTGTCATGTGTCCTGGAACTGGATGGATTAATCTGAGTGATTTGGAGAAGTATGCACAGCGTGTGTGGAAGAAATCTTGCCTCACATTTCCTTCTTAGCAACTCTTCGCTTGTACGTGCATGATCCAGTCTTGTTCAGTGTTCTGGCTACAGATTATAGTAAGTGGTGGTAGTGTGGAGACAAAAACAGAAGGAAAATTCCTCACCTGACATACACTGGTGACTGGGGAAACAAGGAAGAGGGTTTTTTTTTCCTTCCCTACTTATAATATCCAAGAAAGTTTCCCTCTCCTTCATTTGTGTCCAGCGAGAACATCACCTGTTGAATAGACTCCATTGTTAATCCTACAGTCTTCAGTCCTCATAGAGTCTATTAATTCCTCCTCTGAATCCTCCTCCTCTTCCTCCTCTGGGGCTGACAGACTGGATGTGGGGCCTTTACATATTTTTAAGTGTCGAGTGAGGTGATATTTGGTTAGATAAGCCTTGGAGCATTTTTCACAGACATAGTCCCTCTTTCCTTCATGTGAATTGAGATGCTTCTTCAGGTGATTAGTCCTCAGAAACAGCTTGTCACACTTGGGGCACTTGATCTGCCTTTCTCTGCAAGACACAAAAAAGTGAGTTTGTTCCTGCCACAAGACAGCTGGTATTAAAATGTTGATTAAGGTCCGTGTTCTAGCAAGGACAGAGATATTGCCCTTGATAAAAAGGTCCATTTCCTTCCCACCCTGCATGAAGGTGAGTGGGGAGGAGGCAGGGAAGAAGTAAGGAAACAAGGCTCCTGCTTGTTAACAACCCTCAGCCTGTAAATGCAGAGGAGCTTACCAGACTGCAACACATTCTGTAATGACACTGCAAAATACCTCCCAGCAGTAGTGCTCCTGGCTCATGCTGTAGGAACAAGCAGCAAAGCGAGTCTGTGTTTCTGTCTGCCTCTCTCTCACTCATTGGCTGTACTACACTGGCTCCTAGACAGCATGACAGAAGCAGCAATGGATTCCAAGTGAGTACAAAAAACAGATGCTGAAAATGAAATAAGCAAAGGGACTAGCTTTGAGCAAGCAGCTTTTAAGGAGGATCTTGGGTTGGGAGTAAATGCACAGGATGGAGAGATTCTCAGAGCAAAAGGCCTGGCCTGGCAGGGGGCTGTGGGTAGGAATTTGCCTACAGGAGGAGCAGGAGAGCAAGCACTTGAGTGAGACCTGCAGGGGGGAAAGGGCTGGGAATGGCTGCAGCACACCCCTACAGCAAACAGGTGGAGTTCACTAACAGGGTACTCGGTGACAATAGCACTGAGCAGTTTGTCTTTTTTGGTCACGATGGGATGTGGAAACAGTTCTCAGCAAATAATGAAATATACATCAAACAACCCCCTTTCTCTTCAAAATGATGAACACTCCAGACTGCCATTTCACAACACAAGGAGCACATTTGGAATTTACTGTGTCATGGAAATATTGCAGACACTTGAACTCCACAACTGCAGCCAGTAGAACAAGGACTTTGTCTAGACTGACTTCTCTGTCATTTCACAGGATGAAACCACCTATGTCCCCCAGGCCAAACTATTTGCAAACTGGAGATTCTGTCTCGTGCTGTTCATCTTCATTATTTCTTGCACTGGCCAGTCCACCAGCTCCTGTGAAGTCACTTACTGTGTGTGAGTGAGGACATGCTGCTTGAGGTCCTGCCTGCGCATGAAGAGCTTCTCGCAGTAATCGCACTTGAGGTTCTTCTCCCCGGTGTGAATGACCATGTGCGACTCCAGGTGCGCCTTCTGCGTGAACGATTTGTCACAGAGGGTGCAGCGATAATTCTTCTGACCTACGAGTACACAAGGACACCCTCACATTGGCACTCCGTGTCCCAAGAAATGCAGTGAGCAAACAAGCCTGACCATTGCTGAAAAATTAAATTTTACTGTGAAGAAAAGCACATTTTTTGTGAACAGGACTTGTTTTCTCCTGCAGTTCTCTCAGACTCAGCATAAAGGCCTACTTGGTTCCAATCTATATTTAGCTATGCAAAAAAACAGACAGCTGACTTCATCATTCCCAAAGCTTTTCATTCCATACTCCATGCCCCCAGTGTCATGATACTGTTTCAAACCAGTGATGCCCTAGTGTGAGGCACCTTGTCTCTCCAGTGCTTGTGGTCAGCCAGCCTTTCTTGTGAGGCAGGGTTTGTGCTTCTTGTTTGTGCCAACCTTTTCTGGATTTCAAAACACCCACAGCAGCTCTGCACATTTTTCCACCAAGAGATTCAGGCAAACACTTAAAAAGACTAGTCTTATCCAATATGAATTCTTCAGTAAAAACAATGGTAGCTTCCTTTGTAACAGTAACCATGGTAACCTTCTAGTTACTGTACATTAGAACATCCCTATCCTCACTGATTTCCCACAGGAATAGTATCTGATGCCTTACTGGAGCCCAACCACATTTGATGCACTGCATTGCCTTTGTCTGCAAAAACAACTTCTCTTATCTAACAAACACAGGTACAAACATCACTGGCCCTTTGATAACTTCTATGTTTTATCCCATTTTTCAACTTATCAGTACTTCTATTATTCTTTGCCAGAAATAGTTTAAAACCCCAGCATGTTACTGAGTTCAGACTAAATTTGAATACCACTTGAATCCCACCCCACTGAGTATTCTGTGGTTGTGCATACAACATTAATATTTCATCAGTCCATTAAAATGCCTGGCTATTGAGCCTACAGCTTCTTATGCTTGACTTGAGAGTACTTCACTGCCAGTTTTATTTCTTTTCTAGCTTTGTAATTAGAATTTTGTGATTTCCCAATAAGGAATAGTGGAAAAACAAAAAGAGGCAAAAATACCCACACCGTCTACTGGCCTGTGACTTGACCTTCACCCTCTCCCCTGTCCTCACAGCAGGCAAAGCCCTCACCTGTGTGGATCTTGAGGTGTGTCCGTAAGTTGCTTGGATCGCTGAAAGCTTTGCTACAGAAATCGCACTTGTGCGGCTTCATGCCCATGTGCCCCATGAAGTGCACGTGCAGCTTGGAAGGGGAGATGAAAGCCTGGGGGCACATGGAGCACTTCCACTTCCTCTCCTTGCCGTGGCCTGGCCCGTGGTTGCTGCTGTGCCCCTGACTGGGGAGGTGGTTGTGAATATGGCTGCTCAAATGGGCCTTGAAGTCCGCATAGGAAGCGCATTCCTTCCCACAGTGGCAGATGTGCACATCTGGATGCTCAGGGACACCTTTGGGCACAAAAACATCACTTGTAACGAGGCACAGTAAAGCATAACAGAGCTTGAAGAAGGACCCCTTTAACATTCAGTCTGGTAGCGAAAAGCCAGGTGCAGAGATTTTCACCTTTGTTCTTTTCAGCTTCAGTGTTGCTTTCCAGCTGTTTCAGGTAGGTCATTTTAAATGTTTTGAGGGGCCAAACTTTGGAACAGCTCACCCAAATCTAAATTATCACAATCCAAGCTGGGGGAGGATAGGAACATCTTCAGCTCCAAAACTCCCTTAGCCCTGAATGAACTGAACTAATACTATTTTTCTTCCAAAAAACAAAATCTTAAAAATCTTTTACTCCTGATCAGTGGAATTAAGTAGGGAAATGTTACTTTTAAATTACGGTGAAATGTTAAAGGAAACTATGACATGCAGCAATGGGAACTGAGAAGGAACACAATGCAGTCCCAAGTCACAGAGCCCAGAGATGGCACTGAAAGAGAATTCAAGCTGGATACTCCCTGAAAAGCCAACAAGAAAGAGCTCTTACTTACCAAGCTGTCGTGCATAGTCCCGACTGTAATAGAAGAGAAGCTCGTGTTCAGGGGGGATGTCCCGAGAGGTGCAGAAGTAAATTTTTCCATCATGAGGATAAGCTACCAGATTCTGCTCTTCCCGGTTCCTACAGCAATAACAACAGTCAAGAAAAAAAGCCCTTCAGAAGTAATGGGAGAGGAGAGGAGAGGAGAGGAGAGGAGAGGAGAGGAGAATGGAAAAGAAAAAAGGAAGGGAAAAGGGAAAAGGAGCGATTCCTATAAAAAGGCAATAGGAACATCAGCACTTGTCAGCATATTATAAAAACTTGTCTGTCTGTCACTTCTGTCCTTCTTTATTAAAGGAAAGAAAAACTAGACCTTGAGAGCCCATCTCCTCCACCAAATGATGTGTTTCTCAACACTTCTGAGAAAATTATTAATAGACATTTGAGTGGGCTGAAAGAAGTGAGTTTATTATCTCCTAAGAAACTACAAAAACCTATATATTTTTCATACACATAGATTCATTTGCATAGATATATCCCTTAAGAAACAGAGAATGCATGATGAAAAAAATACCAGTCATGCCTTGAAGCAAAATTATCTTTAAAAAGTCCTCTTGAGGACCAGTTCCAAGATGTGGTCATTCATCTTTTGAAGTAGTATCTTGCATATGTTTGTCCACCGTATCTGAAACCAGCAAAAGGTCTGCCCCACTGCAGTGGGAGATTAAACATTACAGTGCTTGACTCCTGCATATGGGAACAATGAAATGAACTGCAGGAGAAACCTACTTTGTGTCACAGAGAAATAAGAAAGGTTCAGCCTTCTCAGTGGACCATGGATGGAGCAATACTTAGGCCAGCCTGGATAGTTTTCATCAGAGACTGAAAGGGACAGGTCTCACAAACTGTAGGGGCTCGGAACGTGGCCAAAAGAACTCAGAGACACTTGGTAAATAAAGTATAAAAATCAAAAGGACAATCAAGGTCAACTTAAGTTGAATGAAGGTCAACCTTCATTCTCCAGTACAGCTTTCTACAAGCCTGCAGCTCACACTCAAAGCTCCTTAGCACAGTCCAGGTGGCTCTCACCTGGCTTTGCGTACGAACATCATCCAGTTGCATTCATTTTCATCAGTTGTGACAACACAGAACTCCAGGACACCGTTGTGATAGATCTACCAGGAAAGACAAATGTAACCTTAGGACAAAACATGGCAATAAATTAAGTAAAACCCAGCCTCTTTCTTTAAGAGAGGATATGTTTACCTAGAACAAGCCAGGAAGTCTCCATTGCCACTGCCAACACCACAGCCCTGTTTTCACTCCTTACTTTCCTCTTCACACAGGCACCTTGACCTCTGCTACCCAGGAGGCCAGAAAACCTGTTTATCAGCATCTTGCTCACCTTTACCTTCCAGCAGAAAGGCATTTGGCTACATTTCTTACAAAGTCTTGTGAAATAACAAAATCTGGGCAAACAGTACATGTTTTATTTATATAGGTCAGATTTACTTTCTGAAAATGAAATGATGGGGAAAGAAAGCTTTAAATTTGCTTTCCTAAAACAAACCATTCATCACCTGGGGGAGCTTTCAATGAACAGAGACATAAACAAACAACTGCTGCCTAGTAATTCATGCACAATCTCTGCGGCAACTCCACACAAACACTGAAACCACATACAGCCCTTTAAAACAGAAGACATTAAAGAAGCTTTTTGTGCTTCAGCACTGACTACCAGCATACTGCAAGGTATAAGCTCTGCTGTGCTGATACTAAGAATTAAACTATTAAACTGCATTACTTTTGACTTTTGGCAAAGATGATAATGTTAATGTAGCTGTTATGTGGTAGCTTTCACCAGAAAAAGGCATGCTGTGCAGGCAGGCTCTGTGCCCTGTAACACCACTGACCTTCCAGATGTGACTGGCTGCTTTGTCTGTCCAGTCAGCCACCTCCAGAGAATGGCTCTGCTGCCCGATCAAAGGTCCGAAACAAGTCCTCACAGGAATGGTTTCTCGTGTCCACACACCTATCATTAGAAGACCAAAATCTGAATAAATAATTATTTAAATAACTAATCATGCCTAATAAAGAAGTGGGAGGTTTATGAGATAATGCTCCAGAGGTAGTATCTATGCATAAGATCATCAAAGCATCTACTTCACATGTGAAACACACCTAGGGCAGAAACAAGAGCCAGCACCACCACATGACACTAATGGGAGCCGCTTTGGTGTCATCACAAGTATTTATTTGGTCAAAAGCAAATAATTTACTTTTCCATAAGCTATAAAACTAATATCCTAGCCACTTGTACCAATTAAAGTTCTCATGGCACTTTCTGCAGAAGCAGAAAATACTAGTTTCAGTAACTACATTTTGCCTACCTAATCCCCAGGAATTTCCAGAACTGTTGCTGGGCATTGTTAAGCAGCTTCTGCATTTCTCCCCAGAGGCAGCTGTATTTCTGTCATGGGCAGAGGGATTCCTGCATGTATATTATTTATTATTAAACATTTATATATATATATAAATATATATATATAGGTCTACATGAATACACTGAATAGCTCTTAGGAATAAACTGGAAACTAGTGCAGCTTGAAAAGAACAGATGTCATCTACTCTCAACAAGCAGCAACACTAAGCAAGCCAATAATCACATTCTTCTCTAGCCTTCAGATCCTTAGGGTACTGCACTGTACTCTTCGATTTCCAGGTGACAGTGACGTGAAATACAGTAACAAGGTCCACATCCAATGACAAGGTCACAGTCTACATGCCAAATGTAAATGAAGGGGGGGTGGGAAAAACAGAAGCACTTGTGATCAATACTCCAATGAGAGCACCCAGAAGACAGCAAAGCTCATGAACAAGTAAACAGAATTCTCCTTTATGACTTCTAATTGTCAGCTTCCCCCAAACTGCAATTGCTGTATTGTTTTCTTATCAAAGCAGTGCCTGGGCTGTTTAGCATGATAAAAAAACACCATAGCTTGCTTGACCTTAAGCAGTGCCACACTCTGTGGCAGCAGCCCTACGGTAACCAGACCACAAGGAGCTCGTGGATAATATAAGTCAGGGTGATTACAGAAGAGGGAAGCATCTCTCTCTCGTGGTGTTCCTTTCCCACATTAATCTCCCTACGGTTTTGGATTTCAGCAGTGAGTGTACTTTAAAGTGCTGCAGGGAAGTGCACAGTAATGCGATCCTTACCCGCTTCAGCTCCCATGAGAGACTGGCGGAGGAGCAGCTGCTTCGGGAGGGACAGCCTGGCTCGGCTCTCGATCGGGCTGTCGGGGACAAAGGTGACAGGCCCATGGTCCGGGCAGTCCGATGGATACGCCTTGTCACACAGCGTGCACCCTGCACAGACAGGAGGGGACAGCAGGCATTAAAAACATACAACAGCTCCTACAGCGCAATCAGCTCCCTACAATGTGCTTCAGCTCAGCTCCTGCCAAAGGCTGCTTCTGTCACCTTCAACTTGTCCACTTACCAGCTTTTACTCAGAAGAATATGGACCATGTTCTTACAGTCAGGTGGGCACTGACACACATGTCAGTTTCTATCCAATTCAGATAAAATGTGAGGATCTCTACCTACTTTCCTGATGGCAAATTGATGACCTGGACTCCAGATTATCCCTACAGGGGAATCTAGCAATGGGACACAGCCCATTCTTCATCAAAGCTACTGCAAATTGAATGATAGCCGCCCCAGAGCTGGTGGTGGAAGAGCCAATTTCACTCTGATTACAAGTGAAATGAACTCTACTGGCAGAAAAAATCGAAGATAAACAAAATCAAACATATTCCAACTGGTTATATTTTTTTAATTAAGCAGAAACACTTCTTGCATGTAGAACCTCAAGGATATCCATGCAAATGAACCAGTAAGGACGTCCTTCTAAAATTTTCCGAACATGAACCACAAATCCCCTAACCTCCATTTAAATTCAGACAATGTGTAAATCACAGCAGCAAAAACCTGACCTCACTGCTGCTTTTGAAGGTCTCACTGCAGCAAACTCATGCAGGGTGAGTATGCCACTGAATGCAACAAAAACAAATGCCCAAGAAGAATCCGTAGCATCACTTTCCTAATCTGCCATTCAGCAGAAGTACTGTTATAAAAGAAACCAGTGAAAGTCTTCAGTCTAATAAACCTGAGGGAAAGTACAGCATAAAATGCTCTCTATAGCATTACAATTTCATCTAGACAAATGATGTCATTTTAATTCTCTGTGGATGGAGCAACCAACAGCTACTCAGCAACCACTCTCCGGATAAATAATTATTCTTCTGAAGAAGAAAGATATTCAGGTAATTAATTGGGATGCCCAGAAAGACCTTCTTTGGCCTCTTGATGACCCAGCTCCAGTATAAAAGACCTATCACAGAAGTAGCCTTCAGCAGGCCCAAACAGCAGCTCCATCCTAACATGTTTTAGAATATTTTCCAGATATTTCCTTGATATACCAAGCTACCAGAATTTGACCTCATATAAAATACAGTCTGAGCAACTACACATGAACAGATAGGAAAGTAGTCCAAAAATTATTAGGTAGAGCCTATGTAAGCATTATTTCATGTGCACAGGTGACATATAGGAGTAAAGCAGCAACAACAGCGAGACCTGAGTAATGAGAACCACGTGTGGAACAGCTGCTTTTAAGCATTGCCTGGCACACACCCACTATGGATCTATGGACTTGCTCCAAGGAGAGGCAGAGGAAGAGAAGATCTAGGCGTGGGACTTTTCCACTTGGAGAAGTTCAACCATTCATACATTTTTAAGATGTTGGAAAACAAAAAATCTCACATTCCATAGAAAGATAAATATACTTTCCATTACTGTCCTTGCCAAATCATCAAAAAAAAAAAAAAGAAAATCAGTAATTATTTCTCTGATTTGGATCCCCAGAACTTCAACAAAGATGAGTAAAAAAACCACTTCTTAAAAGTGTTTGCAAACATTCAGGACTGTAGCAAAGGCACACTTTTTATTTACTGCTTAGGAACAGTAAAAAGTTTTCTGAAAAAGGCCCTGACTCCCGCCATCTGAGTGAGGAAAAACCACTAAGGGGATCTAAAACAACTCCTTGTCCTTGCTGTCACCTGTCTGGACACAGATTCCTATTAATTCAGGTGAAGTTTAAAAACATCAACAAAAAGTTAAAATTTAAACCTTTCCAAGTCAAGAATCTGTTTTGCAAATCACATGCAAGCACAAGGCATGCAACAGCCATTTTAATGTCCTACCAAAAGGGAGCATCGTCTGGAAAACAGCTTAGGACTATGCTAACTATAACAACAGAAAGCTGGCACATCAAATCTCACTTTTAAGAGAATAAGAAAAGTTATTTCAACGCAAGCATGTTGGATATCACAGTACTTGGATCATTATTTGTTCAACATGCAACAGATGCTTGTAGGAACCTCTGAATGCATCGACTGCAAAACTCTTCCTCTAGGAGCTGTAAATTCACCATAGTTCTATGCCCACCTGATTTGAAGCTGTATTTTATCCCACAGAATGAAATCTTAACAAATTAATCCAAATGTCTGACTGACTAGACTTTAGGTACTTTACACTAAACTGTACCTCTCCCCTTCCTAACCAAGGCACTGTATCTTCCAATTTCTTAAAATACCTTCTGCAGGCAAAGCAAGCCATTAGGTTCTGGCAGTTGTAGGGCCAGACTGGATGAAGAGCAAAACTCAGCAATGCTACCACAGACAATAAAAATGGATATAAAAGCTGGCCTTATGTTTCAGTGGCAGGAAGCCAGACATCCTGCAGGTGAAAGTGTAAATCTCTCTCCCAGCAAATGAGAACTTCTCAGTTCTCAAAGACCACTCCTTGAACAATAACAGGACTGACAATACAATACCGAGTGCTCCTCTCTTCCTGTGACATCCACTAAGCTCTGGACTAAAGTCCTTTGATGAGACTAATTAAAAATATTATAAATTTGCTTCCTTCTGCTCTTTTTTTCCTATTTAGAACAACACTTTCATGATGATTGCTCATGGTTTAATGTAAGTTTTACAAAATCATGTAACGTCATACTCAACAATTACACCCATTTGATGAAAAGTATGGCCTGTTGTGTTTGTTGTGTATTTTTAATGGAGCAAGAAGAGTCACTTGTGATGTGACTTTATAAAAACAGAAGTCTCATCAGAAAGGATAACAAGCATATCCACTGAATCAAGAGCTTCACCAAGATTCAGCTTCCAACCTCACGGCAACATGAAAATGATACAAAGAGAATTATGCTAAAACATCCTACTACATCTCCTACTACTTCCAGCTACTGTTGTTTCAGAACAGTTAATCTGGCACTGCAAATGTTTCAAATTTTGGACTTGTTAAATAACCATAAATCTGTAAGACTAGCAACCAGAGTTCAGCCACACCAGGCAATAGCTATATGACAAACCCTACCCCAGAAAAGCAGGAAATGTCCACTCACATATGGTAAACAAAGTTGCCATGTTCTCTTTGTTGGAATTAGAGTCTTCCATTTGTAGAGATGATGGTACAAAGGCAAGATTGTCTGCAGACACATCGACATGGCTTGGCCCCATGGCTACTTCCTGACTTATGGAAGACACTGCCACGGGCTCCAGGCTGAGGCCCACTTCATGCAAGGCTACTGAGTCCAGGGAAGCGAGGTTGTGTGAGGTAGGGAGCGCCACACTCACGGAGTTGGTGCTCATGGCCACAGTATGAATGGGGTCATTTAGTGTGCTGTCCGATATCCCTGTCACCCGCCCGGCAATGTGGTCAGGCTCCATGACAACAGGGAGTTCCAAAGTGCTACCGTGAATGGGAATGACACCGCCGTGCCCCACAGCGTCTGATGGCAAGTTACTCCCCACTGTGTCCACGGCTAAAGGTTCGTGGCTCCGGGAGCCATTCGGGATCTGCGTGTGATCCCCGGCTACATCATCCATTGTAAGCTCCTCTGCCATCCCATCTGTAGAGATGGGGCTGGTTACCCTGGAAACGCTTTCCATGGTGATTGTAGTATCCAGTGCTACCTCGTGGCTGTCACTAGGATGCAGATTTTGAGGACCGTGTGTGTTCACCGTGCGGGAGTCCATGGAGACAATCCCTGGTTCCAGCCCCACGGTCCCACTGGGCTGGTAGGGATCCAGGGCTGAGGGATTGCTGGAGACTGACAATGCTGGATTGCTGTCAACATTTATAGTGTTGGGATGGATGTACTGAGGTGGTGGTCTGTCAGCCAAGTAAGATAAGATACCTGATAGAAAGAGAGGGAGAAAAAGAAGAGAGTGAGATTAGATCAGTTTTTAAATCTTGAACAAAAATCTGTTGAAGGATAGACACTGAAATCCTTGAAGACATGTTCTCTACACTATTTCCAATTAAAATCCACTAATTCTAAAACATGGCTCACAAACACATGCCAGTCTAGCCCTCTTGTCAAAGTACCACTTGACAACTAATTCAGAGTTTCCACCCAATAGAACAAGTCTCCAGTTATTTCTCAAACTCTGAACACCCAAGATAATGGCAGAATTCCACCTAGGCTGCTCAGTACAAAGATCGAATGAGAAAGAGGTTCTTCACATTTTAGGCTTAATTTTTTATTCCCAAAAAATAGCTCACAAGGATGAAGGAGTGCTAGTGGAACCTATAATTTGGTAATTCCTGGTTCATCTTTGCTAGAAACAGAAACAATTCTCCAGGCCACATAATTTTTGCTGAGGTATTCAAGTTTTAACAATGACGGCTTCCTTCCTCTAAGACCAAGTGGCATAACTGTCCATCTCAGAGGTCATCAACTGCAGCTCTGAAGGACAAACACAAGCTCTCTCTCAGATTTCATGAGTCATGTGCTCTCTTTTCTAACATGAATGCATGTTGTTTCTCCTAAAACATAGTTTGGTTGAATTTAAATCAGAAACACCACCATCTCTTCTGGTAGTTCTGGGAAGGTTCTCAACATCAAACAACCTTGAAACTTAAGATAGGAAGAAACACTGAACTGTGTTTACATACTAAAAACAAACAAACAAAAATCTTCCAAAAAATGCAACAGCACATTCAAGTAAACATTATTTCCAGCAGAGACAGGCAGATTTTGCAGATTCTGAAAGATCTGACTCAGCATATTTCTTTTTAGCCTTCAAGTCCATGAGCCACTCGTTCCATAAGAGTTTTCCATTCAAACATGTTTGTTATTACAAGGATGCCAACACAGATACTCTTTCTGCAGCACAACAAGCCAAGAAATGAACAGCTTAATCAGCTGCATCAAATATTCCTGCATGCAATGCTCCCTTGTGGCTTGAACACAGAGGATCCTTGATGACAGCAAGATGACTGACAGAAGAACTGTATAAAACATCACAGGAAGATTATTCCAGCTCAGAAAATGGCAAATACCTTTGGTCCTAGTGCACAGTTTCCTTCTCTACTCTTTGGCCACTGAACAGGCAGACATGCAGTGCAGTAGGAAAGGTTACTCCTAAGCAGCTGGGAAGTTCAGCCATCAGTCAACAGGCAGCTGTGCAAGACCTAGGCCACTAGCTTATTCCTAACCCAGGCTGAACCAACAACACTCAGAGAGTCACCTTGAAGAAGTTTAACTATCTGTCTGTTCCACCCTGTCAATCTTAGCTACCAAATAAAACCAGGACTGCATTTAAAGTTTCAATGTCTGTGTTTTCATATACTAACATGTAAAATTCTACATTTATACTCCAAAGCGTGTGTGAGAAAGGAATCAAGACAGAAGTCAGTGTGTTAGGCCTTTGGAAATCAACCTTGAAGAAAAATGAAGAAAAAATGTGCCATGGGTTGAATGGGTGGGAAAGTGCCCAACGCCACAGCTGATGTCTTGCCCTCTTTGAGCTTTGAACTACTGTAACCTCCCATTATGCACATATTCAATATTGCTTCAGACTACAGGAGAAGAAAAACAGAAGCAACTTCCATGCTACAAGCCATTGAAGACAGAAACCAGGCATGCTTTGTTTTCTATTAATCCTAAAATCAAAGCAGGAAGAGCAATCAAAGGTCAGGTTTAAATAGAAAATGCCCTGCAATTCTTTTCATACACAAATATAGCAACAGATATCTGAAAATAAAGGTGTGTAAATGGCACAACAGTCTCCAGACAAACTCAGGGAAACAATAGCTCTGTCAAACTGTCAGTCATGCCTGCTTTAGGACAAAAACAGACAGCTCTTAAAACAGTTTCTCTTACTGTTCCCATGCATCAGCACCAGAGCACTTACCAGGTAGAATGTGTCTGAAATAGCTGCTCTCCAGGTGAGGGTATGGTGGTGGAGGTAGGGTGTAGTTTCTCTCTGGTATACCACACATCACTCCTCGATCCCCAATACCCATTGGGAGCATCAGAGACAGAGCAGAGGGCAAGGAACTCAAGGAGGGGCCCAGGTTTGGAATTGCAACAGGCAGGCCTGCAAGAGAAAATGCCCATTTAAATTCAACAGAACTCCCTGAGCTGATGAACACATGAGCTAACAAAGAGATTACTAATTCCCCAGGAGCTCTTGCCCTACGGAAATATAGCATGGCACGGTCCAAGTAAGGTGCCAGGCATCAAAGAAAAGATCCATTATCACAGAAGTGAGAGGCATGCCTGAATATGGCTTTTTTTTGGTACATTTTATAGGGCTTGCTTCTATTTGACAATTGTAATGGACTTCTATCTGTGCAGGCCCTTGGAAAGAAGAGCTATGAAAACAGTTTTGCTATACAAGTGATTTTTCACCTGAGAGAAATTAGACATAGATAAAGAGAGATTTTCAGCTACAGCCCTAGTTTCAATGGATTATGACACTACTCACCCACAGTGCAAATCACCGCATTAAAACCAAACAAGGCTCCCACCAAAGCATAAGCCTGACAAGCACTTGTGCCTTTTGCTTTGCCCACATAAGCAACAATTTATGGTTTCCCCCGCCTTTTTTTGGTACATTTTATAGGGCTTGCTTCTATTTGACAATTGTAATGGACTTCTATCTGTGCAGGCCCTTGGAAAGAAGAGCTATGAAAACAGTTTTGCTATACAAGTGATTTTTCACCTGAGAGAGATTAGACATAGATAAAGAGAGCCCTAATTTCAATGGATTATGACACTACTCACCCACAGTGCAAATCACCGCATTAAAACCAAACAAGGCTCCCACCAAAGCATAAGCCTGACAAGCACTTGTGCCTTTTGCTTTGCCCACATAAGCAACAATTTATGGTTTCCCCCGCCCCAGCTCTGCACCATTTCAGCACCTACAGTATGACCTGCTGTCAGAGCAGGCACTGCTGCCCAGTCAGGACCATTGCTGTGGCAGCAGAACACAGAGCAGGAGCTGCAATACCCCGCTGTGGGACCCTCCCCCATTACCTGGTGCTGGTATGGCGTTGTGAGTGGGTGATGCTGCCAAGCCCAAGTGACCTCCTGAGACTGGCAGGGCATTGCTCACAGAGGAGGAAGTCAGCTGGTCCATCCCTACAGGACTCAAGTTAATTTCATTCATTCTGCAGACAAGGAACATAGAGGGGAGCAGGAAAAAGAAACAGAATGCAAAATCATTCCTGATTACTGACTGTACTGCGGGGAGGAAAGGTTGAGCAAACAAACTCAAAATCTGATATTGGCATGTAAAAACTGCCTTAAAAAGCTATGCATAAAACACATCAGCCACTCACATGGTCACCACATCATGATCAATACATAGTGATCACATTAGATAGCAATAATCAGGAAAAAAAAACAGTTCAGAAGGACAAATCAGACCACGGCTTCTTCCTTGCCATCCAGAAAACAAAGTCTTACTCTTAGCAATAAAAGCCATTGTGATTAAACTATTGTGAAAACAGATCCATTTACAAGTTGAATGTCAAAAATACTCAGACAACAGCACCTGATTTATATTCCATGACTTCTGGACACCACATCCACATTCAAAATCCAAATTGTGCAAGAAAGATCACTTCAAACTGGTAACAGACACACAACCTCTAATTCCCCACCAGTTCAAACCAGTGACAAGAGCTACCACTGCAAAACAGCCATAGCAGCTTTAAAAGACTGCCTCAGTGACATTAGATAGCAATAATCAGGATAAAAAAACAGTTCAGAAGGACAAATCAGACCATGGCTTCTTTCTTGCCATCCAGAAAACAAAGTCTTACTCCTAGTAACAAAAGCCACTGTGATTAAACTATTGTGAAAACTGATCCATTTACAAGATGAATGTCAGAATTACTCAGACAACAGCACCTGATTTATATTCCATGACTTCTGGACACCACATCCACATTCAAAATCCAAATTCTGCAAGAAAGATCACTTCAAACTGGTAACAGACACACAACCTCTAATTCCCCACCAGTTCAAACCAGTGACAAGAGTCACCACTGCAAAACAACTATAGCAGCTTTAAAAGACTGCCTCAGTCTGGTTCTACGTGCTTCCATCACATTAAAAACTGGCACCACGGATTCCATGTTATTTCAGTGATCAGTCGTGCACACCGCTCCAGTGGGCACACACCACATGAGCACCTGCAGGAACCGCCCAACACTCCAAACCTTCAGCCTTGGTAGAAACCATGTCAGCTCGGAGCACGTATGTCCTCTGGGGTCTCAAGCTGCACATGCAGCCCAAACCAGTCCGCAGGGATGGGGTCACCATGAAGACATGGTCTACTCACACTTGTCAAACTCTGCAAGCCGTGCCTGACCCACGCTGTGCCCACACACCAGGTGTGACCAGCAGCTCTCAGGGCAGCCAGAGCAGCGGCCCCCAGAGCAGCCACACGCTCCCGGCTGACCCAGGCCTCCGGCACGGCAGCAGGCCCAAAGGCTGCAGTACTGATGGAGAGCTGCAGCTTGGGCTGCCACACCGGTAAGGAAAGGTACCACTCATTCAGGAGAAGCGCCGAATCCACCAAACTCACGCAAGTTAACAACACAAGGTCTCAGCTCGGAGGGGACCCGTAAGGAACACCGAGCCCACCCGCAGCGGCTCGCAGAGCACCTGCCACCGGCGGGCTGCCTTCCATCCCGGCTCTGCCTTCCGCCCCGGCTCTGCCCACCTTCGGCCCCACGCACTGCCTGCCGCCCCGCCCGCCGCCACGGACGGCTCTGCAGGGACGGGGCCGAGGGCTCCGCCTGCCCGGCGGGGCAGGGCATTTCATCCCCGGCTCAGGCGGCTGCTGAGGATGGCGATGCCCGAGGGAGGGAACCACCACCCTCGCCCCGGAGCCGAGCCTCGGGGCCTGCGGGAGGCGCCGAACGCTTGAGGGATCCCCTCCCCTGCTCGCCCTCTCGGGCGGGTGCGCCCCGCGGTCCCGCCCGCCTCGCCCGGTGCCCCGCGGCGCTCACCTGGGGTGCATGGGGCCCGCCGGCGGAGCGCCCGCAGCCGCATCAGGGCCCTGCGCCCCGGCCCGCCGCCTGGCGGGGGAGGCGGAGGGAGGCGGGGATGGCGAGGGAGGGGGCCGGGGCCGCTTCCGCCGGCGAGTGCCGGAGCCAGGAAGCGGCGGCACCGCCCCGGGCCCGGCCGCTCCCCGCCCGGCCCGCGGCAGCGCCTGGCCCGAAACCCTGCCCAGGCTTCCCGTGCCGCCTCTTCCTCAGGGTGCGGTGCTTACTCCGGTTTTCCACACAGTATTCCCACACAGTATTCCCACACAGTATTCCCAGCTATCTCACTGCTTCCTCATTACACCCTCGTATCTGCTGTCATTAGAGGGCTGCGTTTTTTGTCCTCCGGTGCCATCAGCCCGTACGCGCCCAGCTGCCTCCTGGACATCGTCGTTCAATTACGGCTGATCACATGTGCAATTCTGGCTAAGGTGACACGGCAAAGGAGTCTCTTTGGTGTGTGCAAGCGGTTTTGTAGCTCGCCTGTCGCCTGCGGCACGTGGATAGGCATCATGTACGCTGCCCGGATCAATCGCCGCGTTCCTTCGGTGCCGGGGCGAGCAGCTGTCTCCTGGACCGCCGGGGTGGGATTGGCAATCCGCTCGTGCCTGACGCTCAAGGGATGCCTCGTTAAATGAGCCGTCCCTCGATAGGATGTCTGCACGGGAAGAAAGTCAAAGTCTGTTCTCTTTTGATCTAAAGAACCTAAATGTAGGATCTGTAAGGATCATTCCGTGATCTAAAGAGCCTAAATGCAGAGGTCGTTTTAGTTCAGTACAAACTATTGATTCTTCTGGGGGTGGAAACAGACTCTCCTCCTTTGGCTTTGTCAGAAAGTTGAATGCCTCATATACACTTGTTTTTCAAGCTCTCTCTGTAGCTGAAGGAGAGAAATAGTTTGCTGCAGAGACTGCTTCATCTCCTGAAGTAGGTGTCTGAGATGTGAGAATTCCCTTTGGAGTTGCCTTTCTGTGTCTATGGCCTGAAACTTGCACCTGCATAATGGGTTTAGTCTAAATATCTAACATCTAAAAGAGTACATTTAAGCAAAGTCAAGGTCTCTGTCATTCATGACCAAAAAGAATGACCTTATTTAGTTTACCATATATCCCACAACCTCTCCTCCACCAAGCCAAATAATCCTTACCCTAACCATGACTGACTGATTATCCAAATTGGCCCACAAACATTATTTCAGCAAGCCAAAAAAGAACTCACCAAGTCTTCAGGTTGTTTTGGACTGCTAATCCTGTGATGGGGGCTTTAGGTCTGTTTCAATTTTGTGTGTGTAGTCCCACATATTCATATGTTGGTGCTAATACTTCACATTTTTCTTAGAACCTGCAGTGAAGCCCAAAAGTCTCTCTCTTCACTTTGCATTCCCTAATAGGAGATGACAGGAGACCTTCCATTTTCAGTTTTCATCCTTAAAACTTCACGGTCACACTCAGTACATCTCAGTTCTGTCCTGAAATGCTAGGTTATCCCAAGCCCTCAGCTTGTCTTAATTGCAATTATGACACTGTAATTCTACAACAGAAGTGCCCAGGCACTGAAATATTTGCGATATTTCTATCTAACTATTCTATCTTTCTATTTCTATCTAACTATCTAAGCTGAAAGCAATACTTCGAGCCTGTGAGCCAGATTTGATGTAGTCATACATAAATAAGAGTATTTTTCCTACTGTCAGGCAGGAGTCCTCTGAGATTCCACCTTTTTTTGTAGTCACTTTACTCCCTTGAACTAGTGATATCTTAACTACCAGTTTAAAGCAGAGGTATCAAAGGAAGCCAGTGATAATATGTAGTGTCACTGAATGAGAAGTTAATCTGTGTCTACAGAGATGTATGCTGCATGCCCAACGTATCGTGATAAAACACATTTGGGAACTGTTTCTTCTGCAAGGAAAGATTTTTTTTTTTTATACCAAACACTTTTATTGTATGTGAAGTGTTTTGATAAGACAACTGCACTATGTCTCCTGAAAGCCTGGTTTATTGACATTTATAGCAGTACTTGCTTCATGAGGAACAAATTGCTGAACTATTTTTCAAGTCATCTTCACACTGAATGAGAAGTTAATCTGTGTCTACAGAGATGTATGCTGCATGCCCAACGTATCGTGATAAAACACATTTGGGAACTGTTTCTTCTGCAAGGAAAGATTTATTTTTTTTTTATATACCAAACACTTTTATTATTTGTGAAGTGTTTTGATAAGACAACTGCACTATGTCTCCTGAAAGCCTGGTTTATTGACATTTATAGCCGTCCTTGCTGCATGAGGAACAAATTGCTGAGCTATTTTTCAAGTCGTCTTCAGATCCTGGAGATATACAGAAAGATAAGGGAGACTGAAACCACAGGGGAAAGAAATGGTAGTAAACCTGCTTCAGACCTTCCTGCAGTGTGAGCCAAAGTCCCTTGCTGACCCTGCCCATGTCTCGGTACAATTAGTTCTCTTCTGCTATTGCAAATCTGACCCCGAGTTCTTTCTCACACCGAGCAGAAAAACACTGGAATGAAGATTATGCAAAAAGCCATTTTACCATCAAAAAACCCAAATTTCTCATCACCTTTTTTGGCTTGTCAGCACTTTGCAGGCCAGTATTTTGGTGATAGTCACAGTATGAAGCCTAGGTAGTCTATGAGCAGTTTTCCCTTCTAGGTCTAGGCTTGGAAAGAGATGATCCATGCTTTAGGATAAAACAGGACAAGACAGACAAAAACCTATTCAATCCTTGTATTCCTGAAAAGTTATTACCATAATTCTGTGTGAGCAGTTAATAAGAGAATCTGTTAATTACATATTTTTCTATCTGATAATAAGTTACAGCAGCCTAGACAACCTATGATATGTATAATAGATACTAGAATTTGGCATAATTACAGCACAGTAAAATAAAATAAATGCACAGTATGATGAGAGTTTCAATGTAAGAAATGTACAGTATTGTGAGAGTTTCTTCTTAAATTCCCGGTGTATTTTCTTCTTCCTTCTCAGTAATGTGTTCACAGATAAAAACAGCTAGGACATCTTCTGTTGGGAAGTTAGTGGACTTGCATGTCTTCAGCTGACTTTTGTGTTTCTCCTACAATATTTCTACCAATGACTTTCTTTTCATACATGAAGGGACACAGGGTCAAGGAGGAACTGTTTCTTTGAATAATTCAAAGTAATTCAAACTCACTGTGTAGTGTCAGTAGTGTTATTCATGGTTATGGTTCGTGTGGGAGTGGGAACAGGTTGAGGGTTCTTTTGTACAAAAAATTACATACTTACAGATACTGTGTTAGGATATATGCAATTAAAACAACAACTAAGTTATATCTGGAAGGACAATGACTAAATGTTTTATTTTTAGATATGTCAAGAGTATTTTCTATTTGTTTCTATTGTTAATTTGGTAATTAGGTGCTTATAGTGAAGTATAAGAAAAGGAAGAGAACCTGTTTGAATACCGTAGATGATGGAGTGTATAAGGAATCTCCCAGCATCCCCATTTAGACTTTGCATTTACAAACAAAACAAAACAACAATAAAGCCAAAACCCAAAAACCTAAGCAAAAGCTAAACATACAATATGTGTATAAAGAGCACGAGCTCTGCATTGTAGAGCAGTGAGCACCTGATTTGCAGTCCCTGAAAAGCAAACCAGGCCATCTGCTTTGTATCAGCACGGCAGATACTGCCTTCTGGAGTCAAAGCTTTATCCAGACAAAGGTGTGAAGAGGACTTCATTGGAGAAACAGTGTGAGAAAGAAGATCAAAGGCTTATCTTAAAAGAGGAGTATTATTCATGTAGTCTTAACCTACTGTTAAAATTGAAAAGAATGTGTATTAGCCTTTCCCTTTGCTGGTCCAATCCTGCTACTTTCACTGTGTCTGCATGTGCAAACATGCTGAGACCTTGTGCAGAAGTCAGTACAGGAACGATAAATTGCTTTAATCCTGCTCACACTCTCAACAGGGACCTGCAGTGGGATGTGAGATGTGTTGGCCTTGCTCTGGCTCTCCGCCCAGGTGCAAATCCCTTTCTGAGCAAGTGACATTGGATTGTCAACAAGATACCACATTCATCAAAAGCTTGTGGCATATTTTCTCATTTCTCTTGCACACAAACAAATTCAGACTTCAGAGTCCATTTGATATGAGATCAGCTTCAATAATTCAGGTCAACAATTAACATTTACCTGTAATTTTTCTTTATGTGTTTCTTTAAAGGATTAGCAACATGGATTTTGCTGTCAGAAGAGAAGATGTCTAGCACAGCTGCAATTCTGACTTTCTGGGAAGTGCTGGTGGCCTGCATTTACAGTAAACATAGAAAAGAGGTCTGGTAGCAGGGCACAGTGCATTTGCATGACAGAACTGAAACATAACCCTGCCTTTTGAACATGGCCATTCTGCTGGCAAGGTCACGGAGAGCTGTGAAATGATCTGGGAGCTGAGCCCCCCAAGAGGCTTGCTTCCATTTCCTTACAGGAATACTGCCAGAGAGCAGTGTTTTAAATCTAATGATAACACAGAAAAAATGTCCTTTGCCTGCTTCAGGTGTTTGAAGGTCAACATCCTCTTTGTTTTAAGAAAACTACAAGTCCTGGCCTAGCCTAGTGCTACAGTGAAGGAGCTATTTTCCTTTAAGTATTCATTTCTGAAAACATTTCTGGACAACGGAGTTTAGGGTGCAAGTAATATTGAAAAGTCCATTCTGATCAAATGTTTCCAAAAAAATTTTAAAAGGCAGAAGGACTCTCACTTATTTGATCTGAAATGATCTGTACATAGCATGGGGCATTCCCCAGTAATTTTTGCTCAGACTTTTGGTGCTGATTCTACCCCTGAGGTAAGCCAGAGTCCAGGACTGTTCTCACTCATGTCTGTCTGGAATGGTCTGCCTGTACATTCATTGTTCTTTGAAGATTACCACTGTCTTTTTCAAGCTGCAGAATAGCCCAGCGGAGACACAAAGGGTGACTCGAAAATGCATGCTACTCACATCATTGCTGCTAGTTTCTAACTCAGCAGAGGCATAGATGTGTTTCTCAGAGTGGAGAATGTTATTTCAGTTACTGACACTTCTGAGGCAGTTTTGCATGAAACACTGAACAGGGCGGAAACTTTCACTTTGAGCAAAAAAACAATTTTAATAGAGCCTACATACCTGTACTATTTCATGTCTGTCCCTTCCTACAGCTCTCCCAGAGCAAACATGCAATTCCCCAAAGTGATGATGGCCAAAAAAGGAGATTCAGTTAACTGTGAAAGTGTGTTTTCAACAAAAAACCTGTAACAACGGAGCTCTTGAACAACAACATGGGAAAAAATCAGACTGTCAAGTTGCTGCAGAGGAACATCTTAACAGAGCAGGATATCTCAGAGGAAAGGCACAGAAAAGGACATTAAGACTTTTTACTGCCAAAAGTTCTTGTGTGCTGCAGAGGAACATCTTAACAGAGCAGGATATCTCAGAGAGGCACAGAAAAGGACATTAGGACTTTTTACTGCCAAAAGTTCTTGTATTTTGTTCACCTCTTTGCTTTGGCAAGCTGCAGGCAAACTGGAGAACACAGCACAGACCCGGCAGGGTCAAGAGGGACTTCCAGCTCTCCCATTAAAGCAGTGTGTAAGGTCCATCAGGTAAGCCAATATCTGTGTAAACATGTGGTAATAGCTACACATGGGGCTATCAGGGCATCACCTTTGTGTTTGTTTACCTGAGGCAAGTTCTCATAGGGATGACCAGAACATTCCTACAATGAGCAGAAACACACAAAACCTTGAAAACTGTTTGAAAATGTCAAAACACTCATGTTCAATTTGTGAAACTCACACTTCTTGGAAAAACTTCTCTTAGGGGGAAGAAGGCAGTTTTCCTTTTATGCTTGCACGTAGTACATTCTTGATCTGACAAGACTTGCAACCACAAGAGAGCACTCTTTCCTTTGAAGATGTCTCAGCTTCCCCAGAAAGCTACAGATATGCCATATAAGTTTTGCAAACTGCATGTGAGCTGGTTCAGTTAGACCAGAGCAGCCGAAACAACAAAGCTTGCAGTTGTCTTTTGGATTTCATTGTGAAAAGCCTTTGGGTAGTTTTTAGATGACAGAAGATCCTTGGTTCCTGAAAGTGAGGAGTTCTGCCAAAACTTTGAAGATCCCTGTAAACTTTGCAAATTACCCATCTTTTGGAGACAATTATATCAAACGGTATCATGGATTACAATACATGAGAAGTGTTTAGAGCCTGGAAGATTATTTATGTTTGGCATTAACTCTTATGGTCATAATTTCAAGTGGAGAGAAAAGGAATACACAGGAACCCTCTTATTATCTTTTGAAATATGAAGATCACAGGAAAAGAAGGGTTTAAATTGGGGAGTGATGGTCCTCAAAACCTGTCTGTACATTAACTGGCATCCTACACCTATAAAAGCAGCAAGGCTTTCCAGGCACAGTATGGACCTCATGAGCTGTCAGCTTTGTTTTGAGATCTGAGTTTTTATACACCACAGGAGGAAACTGCAGCTTGTGGGGCAGGGTGCCTATACAAATGTTGGATTGATACATTGGGAGCCAAATTCAGGAACTAACACTCCACTGGTGAGGAAAAAAAGAAGCATGGACAGCACTAAAGATGATGATAAACTACTGAAGAGGATTACATTTCCAGGAGCTGTGTCCCTGGCTAACAGCCACATGCACCCCCACGGGGTACCCCTGAGAGAGCCCTTTGGTGTTCCCTTCCACCTGGACCCATCTTACTGGGAGCAAGCCTACAGTGGGCACACAGGTGGCATCCCCTACATCCCATTTCCTGGCTACGTGGGCATCTATGACTATTCCTTCGAGCCTGCCTTCATTCGGAAGAGGAACGAGAGGGAGAGGCAGCGGGTGCGCTGCGTCAACGAGGGCTACACGCGCCTCCGGCAGCACCTGCCCAAGGAATTTGCTGACAAGCGCCTCAGCAAAGTGGAGACCCTCAGAGCTGCAATAAGCTACATCAAACACCTGCAGAGCTTGCTGGACTGCCATCCCTTAGGCTCTTCCAGTAAGGAAACGCTGTCTGCCAAGGAGAGCCCAGGAACTCCCAGTCCAGCTTCCCCGCGGGAGTGCAACAGCGATGGAGAGTCCAAAACTTCTTCAGCGTCATCCCCCTACAGTGAATTTGAGGAGACAGGCAGCTAGGTCTCTTCTCTGGACACAGAAAGCTTCAAGATTGGCTGAAAAACAATTTCAAGCCCTGGGGAATTTTCTACAGGTGAAAATTAATATCGGGGAAAGGAAAAACAGATAGGGAAGGCAAGAAAAAAGGTATTTTCAATCTGTCAAAGGACTTTAAATGTTTGCTGTATAAAACTTAAAAGTGATTTGTAAACAGATTTCTCCCAGGTTGCTTCAGCTGTGTTACTAAGCTTCCTTTGGACTGTTAAACTGGAGCAACATTTGCATTCTACTTTTCATTCAGTTTTTATTATGTGCTATTTTCTTTTGCCTTTCACTTGAGACAGTAAAACCAGATAAATCCATTTTGGGGAATTCCCCATCCCTTTCTCCTGCTTTGTCCAGTGAGTTTTACTGTCTGTTTTTCCAGACTGCTAACCTGAGATGCACTGCACGGCAAACATTTGGACTGGGGGAGGTGAGATTTAGATAAATATCTTTCCCTAAATATTTCAGAAAACTCACAGAAATATTTCTATTTATGAAACAACAATTTTTTAAACAAAAACAAGGCTATATTTTGAAATTAATTTCTTTTGAAGCATCTTCTAAAGTGAAAGAAACAGCTCATACACTGGACACTGGCTGTTTCATGATTATTATAAGAATAATTTTCAGGAAAATAAAGCTGGACACTCATTCCAGTCAATGCTAGGAAGAGGGATACAGACTTCTGTAAAACTGCACCTTCAAAAACTAAGCTTCACTCAAGGTACTGAAAAAATGAAAGCCTTTTCCCTACTTTTCTGAAATCTGAGTTCATGGACAAAATAGTCTTGATTGTGTCTTTGGCAGGTCAGAAATTAAATGCTTAGAAATAGAACCTGTAATGGTAAGACACTGCTGTGTACAAAAAAGGAAATGTTGAATATATTGGTTTACATCTGCATGAAAATGTAGGTATTTCTCCTTTTGTTTAGAATATTGTATTACCTTTTCAAAGGACACTGCTTTTAAAATTAATACCTCAAAATATGTGGAATACCTTTAATTTGGATTGCATCTACTTAAAATGAGAATTTCTCTCCAAATTGTTTTCAAATCTGCCTTTCTCCAAGGCTTAAATCCCATTCTAAATAGGGGGTAAACTTTTTACCTGTCCACTTTCAACACACCTTTCAAACTTGTGTTTTTTTGGCCTTGTGTTGATGAAATGGTTTGGTAGAATTTCTCTCCAAATTGTTTTCAAATCTGCCTTTCTCCAAGGCTTACATCCCATTCTGAACAGGGGTAAACTTTTTGCCTGTCCACTTTCAACACAACTTTCAAACTTGTGTTTTTTTGGCCTTGTATTGATGAAATGGTTTGGTGTATTTTTGTCTTTCCTTCGTGTCATGCTGACTGAACACTTGAAAAAGTACTCATGTATAAATAAGAAGAAATACTGATCAAATACCTCAAAATGTGTCCATAAATTTCCTTTAAATAAAAAAAAAAGTAAGTTATTCTGGCTGTGTCTTTTTCACTTTCCCTGAAAAAATATTCATGTATAAATAATAAGAAATACTGATCAAATACCTCAAAATGTGTCCATAAATTTCCTCTAAATAAAAAAAATGTAAATTATCCTGGCTGTGTATTTTTCATTTTTAATTGATAACAAACAGGACAGCTCTGGTTGCAGGAGTACGGGAGTAATAACTTCTCAGGAAAAATAGAGAAAATGGAAAGGGATTAAATATGAACTGCCACCTATAAAACTATTTTTTTAATCTAAATTTTAAAATTTAGCTAAGGAGCAGGTTTGTGTTTTGGGCATCTAATAAAAATTATTTGGTATAAAAATACTCTGCTTCTTTCTAGGAGACTATTCTAGGAGACTATTCTTAAGCTCCAATACTCTGCTTCTTTCTAGGAGACTATTCTTAACAGTTGTACACTTTAAGCTCCGGTGTCCATGGCAGTCACGGGTGTTCTTTACTCTTTACACGGGAGGCAGCTCCATTTTCTAATGATTATTTTGTTTCTCTGAGGGCTGTTACTTTTGCAGAGGCTGTTTGCCAGACTCAAAAATTGAGATTACCTGGACAGTTCAGATCCAGAGCCAATGCACTCATTTCCAGCTGTGCAGTGTTTGTATTTCTCACCCAAGAAAGAAGAGGACAGCAAGGTAGAGGTCCAAATGTCTGATTGGGTTCCATTGTTCCTTGGCTTTTCTTTTTTCTTTGTGTTCCTCTGGCAAGAAATTCAACCTGTCTCTCTCTTTGACTCAGTTTTGAGATTTCTAGAAATGTGGTATTGCTGCTGGTAATTCTGTGAGTAAGCCTGAACTGCATTTCTCCCTCAAAGCAGAGATTAAATCTGTTATCTATAATAAGCATACGCTTCCTCAGAGTACCAGAAGCAGATTCTGTGAAATATACATGTATATTCTGTGAAATATACATCTTCAGATATAATGACAGTAAGTGATATAATGAAAATAAATAGCCAAATCAAAACAAACCAAATCATTAAAAATAAAAATTGCCAGAGTCACCATTACTTCCTGGGCAGGACACATCATATAAGGCCATCGATGAATTTTGAGGTCAGATTGCTATCACAGTGGTCTGACCCTGACAGATAAATATCCAGGAGCCTGAGTCCTCTGATTCCCAAACCTCAGAGATGGTGCACTGTGCCACCTTCTCATGAGCAGCTGGCTGGAGAAGGTGACCAGGCTGTGACTCTGCCCCTTTTCATCTCTCAGGTGGAATGTTCCTAAAGGGTTCCATCTAATGGAGTGGAAATTATCCCACCCTGGCCCTCTACTTGGCCACCCCTGCTTTAGGCTGTCTAGCAACTTTTGTTTAGACTATATATCTTTAACAGCTCTGGAGATGTCCTTAAAATACCTCCCAATCCAACCTCACTGCTGAAGATGCAAAAAACAAGAATGCCACATGTATTTTAATTTACTTTTATAAAAGGAAATTATTTTCTGACTGAAAAGGAAATTCTTTCTGTGGGGAAAAATCTGTCACAGATTTAACTTGAGGAAAGTTTCGCGTTTTTATTTCTCACAGTTCTTGTTATTACTCAAACCTCTTGCACAATTTTAGCACAAGCAAGTGAAAAAACCCAAGATTTCCTAAATATTGGTGCTTTTGTCAAGGCATCAGCAAAGGTTTAAAGTGAATGCCACATTTCAAAAGCTTTATTAAGCTGTTTCTGTCTAGACAAAGGGTTTTTTCAGAGCTTCTAAAGTGTATCATTATCAGACTTTAAAGCAGACAATGATCCAACTTGTCACCATGAAAATTAAAGCTTTAATAAAAATGTTGACCAGAAGAATTCTCTCCACGTGGGACAATTAGTATTTACAAGAAAGGTGAATGCTGCTATCTGTAGGCAGCCATGCTACAGCTTTATCCAGCCCTTGCACACCAAAAGCAGCCACTTTAATCTTTCTATCAAATCTGGAAAAAACAGACATCTGAAGTCTTCCCTCTGCTGCCATTAAATTACAAATCCATTTGGTTCTTGATATTATCAGCATTTTGAAGATGTGTTATCCCGGCCATGGCATTGCTTTTAATCCTCTAATAGCTGTTTAGCTGATTTCTTTGTAAAAGCCCATCCACAATCCTTTCATGTTATATTACCCTGTGTCAATAATGTGGCCAAAGAAAACCAGAAGGCACTGTAGAAAAGTCATGTTCAGACAGTAAAGCAATCAGGGCCAATTTATCTCACTGGAATAAATGAGCAGGGAATGCACACACACACACACAAAGAGCATCTTTGAAAACATCTGTCTCCAGCATACTTAGGCAGGATGCAAAACAAGATCCAAAACATTTTGAAGAGAGACTCTGAATAGGTACCAGCAGGAGAGCCCTGCTGAAGTAAGCTGAGGTAAGTGCAATAGCTGAGTAAGCTCTTAGTAAGCCTCTCCAAAATAGTCTAAGCAAATACAACTTCAGCAGGTGCTTCTCACTAGTAAACCCCATTCTCCATCACCTGAAGGTGTGCTTGTTAGTAAAGATCCACTGTGAATTCTCACTCATGTATTTCCCATATGATTCTTACACAATTTCTAAGGTAGAAATTATTTTCCACCTTATTGTGACTATATCTACTAAGAGAGCAGTGGAAAAGTTCTTCAGGTTGCCTTTGCAGAGAGAACAAGTTAGAGTGAAGACAACCTTGAAAATTTTGGAGACCCCTCAGCTCATTTCTGATACAACTGGAGATAGAGGAGTCAAAGGCATGAAATTCCTACACACTCCATGAGCACTGGTGGCACCAGAGCAGAAAAAAGTGCCAATGTAGAGTCCCTAAAGAGGGGAAAGCTAACTCTACCTCACATGATGGTCAGCCAGCCCATGGGCACCAGCCAGCTGTGAGCAGGCACATGTGCTTTGTGTCACCTCTTGCCTGTTTTACTGGAGCTAGTTAGAAAAAAAAAAAGTATTTTGAAGTGTTTTTTTGGGGAGGGGAAAGCTACATGAATGGTCTGTGGGAGGCTGAAATGTTGAGAATGTGGGGAAGGTAGCGGGCAGTGAAGCCTTGGAGCTAATACAGCACAAAGCCAAGCCAAGCTGCATCTACTGTGCTGTCACAAAGCATCTTGCTTGTCCCCATGATTTCGTTTTGATGTGGTGTGGTTTTGGGCAAACATAGCAGATTTTTGTGTTCCAGGGCTATAAGATGTCAGCACCAAATCCTAACCAATCTCTTCCATCTGCACTGAGATCACAAAGAGAACAAGTAGTTACAAATAAAGGGAATTTTCACATCTTTTCATGTAGGCACTTTACTGCAGCATTTTGCTATGCGAGGCTGCTCTCTTGATGTAGCTTTTTAAATGCAAAAAGCACTGAAGAAGTTCCAGGCTCAGCTGCACACAGCTCATCCCTAGGGATCACTCATGCAGAGGCGATGTGTGCATCCCCACACCCAGAGGCATGAAAGCACACTGGGGCTTCACCAGTGAAACTGATAACAAACTGTAATGTGTAAATGAAATAAGCCAGAGGGACAAACGCAGGAGTGTGTGTTGTGGTGTTTTTGCATGGGAAAACGAGTAAGCATGGAAGAGGAGAGGGAAACAAGAAAGTGGTTTTGAGGTGCAGCACACTGATTGATACAATATCAGCTGCATGACTGAAACAAGGGAAATAGGAACAAATCAGATATGACATCTTTGGGGAGGATTATTTCTGGAGAAAAAAAATCCAAACCACCCCTCACAACTTAATATACTTTCCTGCACCTCAGACACACAACATTTATTTACCTACCATCATTCTTGTTCACCTTTTCTTGTTCATTATTGCAAAATACCTCCAAGTGTATTTTTTATCAAAGTGCTGAGCAGTTGTGAGCAGGCTGTGCTCTATCTGGGGAGTGAGGGAAGATTACAATGCTCAGCCCACCTGCTATCAAGAGCCAAGTGATAAACCCAGATTACTTCAGCCCTGGGCTTTGCTTCTGTTTCAACAGCAGCATGGCCACCTCTTGCCTCTGTGCTGGGAACACTGGTAGATCCTGCCCCACTGGAAAACATCACCAGACTGCCCCTGTAATGCTTTACCAGGAGCAGGTTGCATGGGTTTCTTGTTCCTTGTGTGAGTGGAAGCACCCAGGGCTCCTGTGCTTGTAGATAAACCTGCCCTTGTAAGTTACCCAGCTCTGGTATTACAGAGCTGGCAGCTATTCTATTCTATTCTATTCTATTCTATTCTATTCTATTCTATTCTATTCTATTCCATTCCATTCCATTCCATTCCATTCCATTCCATTCCATTCCATTCCATTCCATTCCATTCCATTCCATTCCATTCCATTCCATTCCATTCCATTCCATTCCATTCCATTCCATTCCATTCCATTCCCAGTGAGGGTGCCAGGGACAACTAAATCTCTCTACCAGGCTGTCATGACAACAATGCCGCTGGCATCCTCCTTGCCACATTCCCAGTGAGGGTGCCAGGGACAACTAAATCTCTCTACCAGGCTGTCATGACAACAATGCTGGCATCCTCCTTGCCATGAGCATTCCACTGCTGACTAATGCAGACCACTGCTGAAGCCAGGCAGAAAGCCATGAAAAGCCCTGCCCTGTTCCACTGTTGGCTCCCTCGGCCCCCCAGCCCCAGCAGTTTGCCCCCAACACACCTGGGTGATGCTACAGCCCTGGTTCACAGGGGCAATGCCCCATTGCAAGCAGTGGTGCAGATCCTGAGGACAGATCAAAGCTGTCAGCATGACAAGCAGTACAAATGCAAGGAATTTGCCTCTGTTTATGTGCAGCATGCTCCATAGCTTTGCATTTTGCAGCACCATGAAAGCTTTAAAATTTCCATTTACATTAACAAGCCCATAAAGCGTAAGGTTATTAAATGGTGTTTATATTATCCTGAGAAGCTCATTCAGTTACCAGCTGGTTCAATTTTTACTAAAAGCAAGTTTCATGAGGGTGCTGAGTTGGAGTTGCATGTGTTGGGGGAGCTTTCTTTGAAAAGAGAGAACAGCAGCAATGCCACCACCATGAAACAGCTGAATTGCTCTGTAGTGCGAGCGGTCAGTGCCTTCAGAGGTGAATGAAATTAGTTGGCTCTGGGATTGAAAAACATGTTGCATTTAAACATTTTTAAATTTACTTTTGGCAAAACTCTTTGAGCATTGGTTAGCTTCTGCAAACTTTGCTGGAATTTCACTGAGATCACTGTCTTAAGGAGCATTTTTAGAGTCTCAGGATAATTTTTTTCCCAAGAAAAAACTCTGGTGGGGTCTCTGGCCAGACTTTCAATGGTTAAGGCAGGGGGTAAGAAGAGCACCCCTGAGAAAGCCACTGGTGAGTTTCCCACACGGTTCTCGATTGCAAGAGATAAAGAGTGTAGCAATGAAGCCAGGCATGCAGGTGTAGGCACAGATATGTGTGGGGCAAACGCCACAGAGCACCTACGAGAGCAGGCACCAGGGCCTGGAGTGTGGGCAGGTGTCATCGGGTATAACCTGTGACTCAGGTGTGACAATGGCAGCAGCAACCCCATCCAGGAATCATCAGGATGGTGTGTTTTACTTTATACCTGAAGTTTTGCAGATAGGAAAAAATTTATTCTGTCAATCTGTAGATAAGGCTGTTTTCAGTTTGGAAGAATATAATGGGAAATAATGTAAAAAATATATTTGTATTGAGCCATGCCCACAAAACAGAGGCAGTTTTGGGTTTATTTTTGTTTTCTGCAAGCATTCCCTTCTTTCAGCTAGTCCTAACTTTTAATACTGAGAACAAAGTTCACAAGTGTATGCTCAAATATTGACAGTGACTTCACTGCAACAATCAGGAAAGTGACTTGGCAGATCTGAAGGCTTAAGGCTTCCACACCATGAAATGTATAAATGGAAATTCATTAGACTTACTTAAAATTTATTTGGAGAGATTTAAGAAAAGGCAGTTTGTAGGGCAGAGTAAAAAAAGTTCAAAAGATTTGAAGAGCTGTTTTCTGGAAGACCACGTGCTAATTTTTAATGAGACTCATTGGGACGGAGCTCTTTGGAGAATAGGTTTTATAGTGAAATTTCCAGTGCCTCTTCATTTCAGCCAGGTTTTAGATAAAAATATTACAACGCAAATGCTCCAAAGGAAAAGGGTGTATAAACCAGGCTGCCAGATAGAACTAGGAGTATATTCCACCTGGTTTATTATGGACGTAAAACAACACTTACATGGTTAAATTATTTCCCTCTTTCCTGATTTTTTTTAAATCTTAAATTCAGTGGGACAAACTTACCTCCTCATGAAAGATCTGGCAGCTCCCTCGGTGTCCTGAACCCTGTCCAACTGATAATTACACTTGTTTGAAATCGGGGAGCTGAGAAGTAGCCTCCAGCCACTCAACAAAGGCTCCTCCAGTGCTCTGAGGAGGCGGTACTGACACTTCCCTTCTCCTTGTCTGCCTCCTGCTGAAACACATTTGCAGAGTCTCCTGAAGCCTCTAAGGCTTTTCCAGAGATCTGGTGGAACCAGACCTGGTATCTCATGGAGCATCATCACATGCAAAGACAAAGAAACACCCCTAGAGGCATAGTTAATGCAGTCAAACCTTAATGGCTTTTTTTTTTTCCCCTTCCCCCTCCTGTTGCAAATATATAATTAATCTCAGTTCAAATTTACACGTTTGATCTATTTCCTTTAGGCTTCAGATGTCTTTGAAGGAAAGGGAAGATGCTGTGATTTGATCTGAGGTGCCTGGGACAGGCTCAGTGTTTACATGGACAGACGCCCCTGCCCAGAGCTGGTCAGGCGTGCAGAGCTCCCAGCTTGCAGCCCTGGGGCAGCAGGGCAGTGGCTGAGGTGCTTCCCAGGCTGGGCTGCAGGAGTCCCTTCACCCCAAAAAGCCATTTCCCCAGGGCTCCCATGAACAGTGAGGACACTCACAGCCAGGAGACAGGAACCTCCTGAGGACAAGAGCCAGAGCAGGAGCCACCCCTCCCATAAACAGACCCTCTGAGCCCTCGCTCCCACTTCCAGAAATGGAAGGTGTAGGAGGGATGAAGGATGTATCCACTTCAAACAGGGAAATTTCCATTTGAAGTGCTGTCTTGAGTCAAATCCTCCCCAGCAACACTTTGTTCCCCTCACTCGTGTGTATCAATGTCTTCTGACAACAGTTTCATGGCCTGGGGATAAAAAAGCCCAACTCTACTGGTATTGTTTTACAACCACAGAGAGACCACGGAGATTAAAATTCTTTGGCTGAGTCACCAAAGATGGGAGGGGGGGAGATGTGTCCACCAGGCACTGTGAAAGGTGGGTTGAACACAAACCAAAGTGAATCCAGCCTTTCATCCCTGGTGGTGCCATGGAGGCTGGGGAGGATGGTAGATGCAGGTGGCAAAGGCAGAGCTGTGGGGACACTGTCATGAGAGGCCCTGCATGCTGGGGAAATGGACTCTGGCACTGACTCGGGGCTCTTCACTTCTTATGGCACAACACTAAGGGCTAGTTCCCAAGACAAACACGGGTAGCTGAAGAACAGAATAATTTCTGGTTGATCCATAAGGGTTTTGTTTGAAACCAAAGGCTTTCCTTAAATGTTTTTTTCCCTGACATACAGCATTTTAATTTAATTTAATTTTAGATTTTCGAGGTTCTTCAGGTAGGACTGTGAAGTGTGAAGTAAAGGAAAATGAAACCCCATCTGCTGACATCCATTTCTGAATGTTTCCTGACTGAAAACATCTGTCTCTGCTCTCTCAGCTTCTGTCCCTTAGCACACAAAGATGGCAAAGTGGCACATTCAGCATTTCACATGAGCACAGAGGAATTTAAGCACTCACTAACACTGAACTCAAGATGAGGGTCTGGCTCACTGGCTCTGTGTTCTAGCCAGAAGACAAGGAAAAAGTTATGCTAAATTTTGCCATGACTACTTGAAAATCAGAATAGCTTATACTCTCTCCTACTTGCAGTTTAGATTGTAAGAGGAATGAACCCATCCCTCCAGCAGCACTGAAGCCTCAGGAGAAGACAGCACACTGAGCATGGGACAGCTGAGGCCATGCTTCACAGAGAGGTACCACTGTGACCTGCAGCACTCCTAGGTGCAGAAGGATCTGGTCCCCGAATCACAGACTCGTATTTATATAGGAAAGACCAACAAAAAGTGAGATTAAAGAAGTGATTTTTATTCCTATTTGCAAATAGAGGACCAAGACATGGGAAGATGGAGTGACTTGGTACAGGCTGAAAAAGTCCATGATGGACTTGGATGTCTGAGCCTTAAGCTGAACTTTTCTTTCCAGGACCAGTCTGTGATGGAGGATTCACTTTCTGCCAGAGAAGCAGGGGGAAAGGAGACAGCTGTGGTGCTCTTGGCTGCTATTGATAATCATCAAATTGCTGGAATTTCTGCCTGAGAGACAAGGAAAGGAATATTGGCACAAGCAGGGCTTTGTGTTTCTCTATCAAGATAAAACTTCTGCCTCATCCACTGACCATTAATAGAAGAGCTCATGAGGTCTGGCAGAAGAGCAGCCAGCAGCCTGCACAATCTCCTGGACTTCCTAATGGGACTGGTGAAGGCCAGGTGACCCCCCCACAGCCGTGGGATGGTGGGGGACAGGAGCAGTGCTTAGCTCCTGGCACACCACCAGGGTTCTCCCTCCCTGCTCACCCCTCTGAGGGCTGACAGCTGCCCCACAGGCACTGCAGTCCCCCTGAGATCCCATCCCTGGGGAAGATTCTGTGCCATGGAGGGGCCCACTGGGGCTGCTGGGACAGCAGAGCACCCAGCACTGCCTGCACCCAGAGGCATCCTCCTGCCAGCACAGCCCCACGTCTTGGGCTGGGCAAAGAGGGCTCCCTGGATGGAGAGTTTTCTCCTCCTCTGCAGGGCTCAGTTCTTCCACCACGAAAGGGCTCCAGCCCTGCAGACATGCACAACTTATGTCAGAAGATAGACAAAGACCTTTCTGGGTAGATTCAAAATACAGATACTCAAAATACTCAGAATGGAGGAGAAAGGGCTTGTCATGGCTCTTTGTGTATCTGACTGACAAAAACACTCCAATGAAAGGTGGAGAAAATCCCTTTAGCAACAGCTACAGTATAAATACCTTTGAGGGAAAGGATAATTTACAATACCTTTTCAGTTCTCATTCAAGAAGTGGTTAAACATTTGTTAGGGAAACAGTGGAGGAACTCATCAGCCTACCTATGGTTTTAAAGGTTGATAACTTGTCTGTGAATGACACAAATTTAAAGCACCACAATAACAAGCATCAGTCAAAAATAAAACAACCAGGTTTTTGGTTTGTTTAAGATTAAAAGCACAAACAGGTTACAATTCTTAAGAGCTGAGAGCTGGGTAACCTGGTGGTTTCTTGGAATAGGCTCCAATACAAGGCTGACTCACACGTCAGCATGTGAGGGCAGCCTAGCCCCTGCGTGTCTTTTGCTAAGCTAGTAAATGTTAAATTAAGTGCTGGCAGATGATTCCATTTCTCTTTCCTGGTCATAATCTCTGCAATTAAGACTAGTGATTATTTTGGTTTCTGAATTTATATATACAACGTGACCCAAAGCAGTCACCTGGGGTTTGGGAACAGGCGTGCACCAAGATGGGGATGTGCTGAGCACAATGAAAGCCAGCAGCAGCTCCTCAGGCAGGGGATGGTTGGTTGCCTGAGGACACCAAGCTGCACATCTGCCATGGGAGACCAGAGGAATTTCTGTGCCCTCTGCTTTCCTACCTCACACATCGCTCAGCATGATCCTCACCCTCCTGCTACATACTGCAAACAAAAACCCCACCAGAAATCACATAATTATTGGTGTTTGTGAGTGCCAGGAAGTTATCCTCTTCTTCCTCCCATAGTGCAGAGGACAAAGCACCTGTACCCAGAATCTCCCTGTCTGGGGACTGCAGAGCTCCTGCTTTTCCACTGTACACCTCCCACTGCCACCTTTCCAGACAGAAAAACAAATCCAAAACAAATTTGTGGTGATCAAAACCATTTGGGCTAGGACATGGCTCAAGAGAGCAAAGCGAATGCCAGGTACAGGCAGGGCCTGCTGCTTCACTGGAGCTCTCCTGCAAGCAGGGAGCGTGCTGGCACACGCCGCAGGAGGGATATTGCTCTGCCTGACGGCTTTGAAGACTGGGGCGGCAGAGGGAGAAGAGGCCAGTTAAGAGTGTTTATATTTGAGAGGAACAAAGGAGAGCGGAGGAGAGCGGGGGTGCCTGTGCCAGAGATGTGTCAGAGATCACTTGTTCCTCCTGGGCCAGAAGACCAGCCTGGGACCACCAGCGTAGGAGGAAGTGGTGTGTGCAGAGCTGCACTTAAAACAGGCAGAGCAAAGTCAGAGCAGAGGGAAGAGAAATCCCTGAAGACACAGGATGGTGACAAATGTGACACCAGGTGATATACATCAGACACCAGGCTTCCAACCCGTGAGGTGTGCAGTATGGTGCAAATATACCACAGCAGCTGGGGTCAGGTTTCCCTTGGGAGAGGCTGAATTAGGGAAGTGAGGCATCTGGGGAACACAAAGTGAGACCAAGTCAAGGGAGGCCATCAGCTGCACCCCAGCTTTGCCATCTGTTGTGACAATGAAACACTGCTGTGAGGAAATGCCTTCCTGGGGTCTCACACAGCCCAGGGATGAGTGCTGCTCCTTCCACCTGGCACTGCACCCCACAAACAGCACCCCCAGCTTGGGGTGCAATCCCAGGGCCTTCTGAGAGTCGCCCAAAGGCAACCAAACCCTGAAGTGCAGGCTTAGTGCAGAGACCCTGAGCAAGCCAACAAACCTTCTGCTGCAGACCACAGATGAGTGAATCAGCTGAACTTAGGCAGGGAACAGCTGAGTGCCTGTGGTTGGACACAAGTGTGCAGCAGTTCCAAGGGTAGATGTAGCCCATTTCCTAACTGTGATATCCCAAGGAAAAAAGGCCCTAACACTCATTCACCAAGGCTTTTTCAGTCTTTTGGGGAGGAAAGTGCATCATCAACAGGTATTTCAAAGTTCTCAGTAATCCTCCACAGAAGCAGAGATGGTTCAATAATTACTCTGGTTCTTTGGTGTTGCCAAAATGCTCCTGCAGATCCACCTGTATTTCTGCACATGAAATTTAATACTGCGTGCCTTCTCTACCTAACACCTCTTATAATTTATTTTTTAAAATGCAGAATAAAAAAAGCTGGTGGACAACCCTATTTGCAGAAAAAAAGACAGACTTGAACTGGAAAAAAAAAATCCTGGTTCAAACAAAGAACTGGGAGACATCTTACATTTTTCCTTTCTTTTTTAGGTGATAAGGAAACCAGCACTTGACTTCATACAGCACAACACATAACCAAAACTAATACCAGCTTTGTAACAGGAAACCAGAATTGATAGCTCTTCTTGCAGTCCTGACTGCTAGTGCACAAACACTGATGATCAGACGTCGTAAGGCATGCATATGACATATGTCATAGCACCTCCATGTACTTACGATTTCTGCTTGTAAAAAACTTAAATTTTACCATATCTTAATGGTAATGGCAAGTAGAAGTTGGAAGGAGAACTGTGTTTGTGAAATGCTTATTTTTAAATGTGAATTTTTTTAAATGTGAATTTTTCCTCTTACATTCCACATCAAAGAAGCTGAGGTATTCATAGACAGAAACTTCTGCAAGGAACATAGACTTTTGCAGAAGATTTGAGAACAATTTTTCTTTCAGTCACTGGAGGCTAATTCACATTTCTAGGTGAAATGATTTTTCTTTTAAACTCAGCAACTATGTCTCAGACCTCTGAAATGTCAATCTGGAACTGTTCCACTGAAGAAAGGAGGGGGAAACAAGAAGCTGTAAATTCAGACCCACAAGAACTCACAGCAGTGCCTACAAGTACATGTGCTGCTTCTGAACTTGCACAAACACAGTATCTGAACCTAAAAAAACCCTTAAGAACAAAGTGATTACAACAGTGAAATACCATTATGCCTTCTAAGATCCTGCACTTAAAGGGATGTTTCATCAAAAGGCACTGCAGTCCATCAATCACCATCTGCTCCCCTTACACGAGTCCTTGGCAGGGCTCCACTCTTGCTTTGGGCGTTGTTTCCCTCCAGCCGCCCTCTTGTGCCGGCACCCAGCCTTGCAGCAGCGCCATCCCCTGCCCGGCCGGCAAGGACAGGTCACAGCCAACACACTCCTGTCCAAACCGAGCTGGGAAAACAGCACTGCATTGCCCTTCCTTGTGTCCTGCAAAAATTCTGCCATCTGCATGTTCTCTGCAAGATCCATCATCTGAAGTCACAAAAGACAGTGCATTTCAAGCTCGTATGAGGCTAAAATGTCTGTTGTCTGCTTTCAAGTACACAGAATAAACATGACACAGATACACTGCCATGTCCATCTTCCCATTTTATTGTAATCCCCCAAAATGATCCAGTGGGGCTGGCCAACTTCCCCTCCAGCCTTGGTTAATGAATGTAAAAGAAACACTCTAAGTCCCGTTGCATTGGGCCTGACCCTGAAATGGGGCTCCCTTAAATCAGAGCTGTGGGACACAGCGAGCAGCATTACCCAACCCAACTTTCACATGCTCAGAGCTTCTTAAAATGTTGGATTAGCACATCCCTAAGTTAAGTTACAACTTTTACTAGGCAAACAAAACCTCTCAAGGCAACATACTCAGTTCTACTCAGATTTTCCAAAAGACTGTGGAATGCCTACTTGTCCTGAGCCAAGTTCACCAGGTGCTGTGTTAAATGGGAGAGGCTCCAGCTTAGCTAGCCCTTCTCAACCTGAGCAGGAGACTGCTCCCAACTCCAGATTTCTTACCCAATTACCAGAAAACATGCAACAGTACAGACTATGCATAAAGGTACCTGCAAACAGGACAGCCTCTCCCTGCCCACAGTGCAACACCCGGTCTATCAGAGTACTTCCATATGCAGAAAGAGCTCCAGGCACTCAGGCGTGGTGACAGCAGCTCTGGTTCATACACCACCTTCACTGATGGAGTGGTCTTGCAGCACAGCACTTAGTGACAACTCAGGCAAGTCTGAAGTCCTGCCTGAGCAGGGAAATGGAGGAAGGACTGCATATAAAAACCAAGACTTACGTATTTCTTTGCCCTGTCCTCACAAGAAAAGAACACCATATAAGAAGGAGGAGGGGCATTAATTATGGCTAGGAGTGGTAAAAATAGGTATATCCTCAGCTGTTGTGTTTCCAGAACAGGAATGTGATATTTGAGCATCCTACAGAGCCCAAGAGGCGTGGGAAGATGATAATTCTAGTCAGTTTTGTGTAAGGCCTGGAGACATGGGTGCCTTGTTGGCTCCTAGCCTTTTATAACAGCAATAGGTCTCAGTTTAATGGCTTTCTTGCTGATGCCAGCTTCATGGCAGGTGTTAACCACATCAGTCACATTCTTGTAAGACTCTGGTGCCTGGAGGGAAGAAAAAAAAAAAGAAGACAAAACTATAAACAGCCTATAGTCACAGGAAATCAGGCACAGGCTTTTGAAATCCACTCTTCACAAAAATAACGATATCAATGGAGGGTGTAGAAGTAGGTGAACATATTGAGAATCTGTCCACCTTATGTATCTAAGAAATCTGTAAGACACTTAGCTTTCCAAATAAGCTCTCATCATATTTCAGATAAAATATTAGCTATTTTAATCCAGTTTTTAAGACAATGAGTGTCCCAGCATGTTAGAATGGCAAGCCTCATTATCTAGTAGGAAGTGACTCCAACTTCTTTACAGGTAGCCTTTAAGTTTTATCTTCACTGCTCCTTAGTGACAGCAGTCAAAGTTTAATTCTAGAGTTTCCTCCTCTGGCCCCTATAGTGACAAAGAAGCTGCTCTTAAATAGAGACTTTAATGTGATCAGCATGTTCATATAACACCAACACCCAGAAAAGCATTGTGCCAAATGATGAACACTTTTATGAGTGAGGTTGTGAACAGAAAAGTTAACTGCTGATGTTAATGCAGATGAACTGGAGGTCATAATATTCAAAGTTCTCTGACCATTCAGAGGTCTCTTCTTGAGCAAATATAGGAGTTCATCTTAAAAGAGGATCTTTCAAGGTGCTACTAATCTACATGAAAGCTGCAGTGTAAGGTAAATTTAAAGCAGGGAGAACATAATTCAATAAGAAAATCCACAAAACATAGCTACTTTTGTAGATGCTCACGCAAAGATAGCAATTATCCATATCACCAGGCAAAAGAGGAAAAAACATACCCCAAAAACCCCAATCAGGCATCTCCCCTTTCAGCTTGCTTTTAGGACAGACAACACTTCACATCATTTTCAAAATAATTTGACAGCTCTATCAGAAATCACACAAGCTGCATATTTAGAGTACTGGCAATTGCTTAGCACTGCAAAAAATCAGGTCAGGGAGGATCATTCAGCCAGGGAGCAAGACCGCCTTTCCCTTCTAAGATAATGAAGTAGTAAACTCACTTCTTCCATGACCAGTTTGGGAGAAGCAACACGGATGGCAATACCCATGTCAGCCAGCTTGTCCAGAACATCCTGGAAGTCCAAGTTACGTCGAGATTTGGCTCGAGACAGTGCACGACCCTAGGCCAACAGCTTTGTTAGTTCTATTTTTTGTAGCAGTTTGGAAAAACAAAACTCTTTCTTATCAAAAAACCCATTATTGCATTATAAGCAAACACAGAATGACTGAGAGACAGACCACAGTAAACCCCAATACAGGAAATTAATTTGGCCTTCAGGTCACAGACTCCTCCAAAATCACACCTCTGGTATGATGGGTAGGAAAGTTTAATTTGTATAACACACTTGTCTGAAAGTGTCATTTTACCCAAACCAAACAGTATTCAGGACTTGGAATTTACTAGAAGATGCTTCTTTTCCTCAATCATTGTCTCACACTATGAAAAACAGGGGAGGAAATACCTTCTAACTACTGAGGAGTTTTATATATGGACAGTCTTAGCCCAGTTAACCTCCCTTGTTAGCTCAGAGGTATCAGAATTTCATAAAATAAGCTTCTTCTCCACATCTTCATCCTAACATCTGCCTTATAAAAAGCACTATCACCCAGGTTTTCAGCAGAAGCAGTCACAACTACTCAGTATGGGACAAAGACTTCTACCTTGCAGTTCCCTGGGCAAGGATTACTAGCAAGGCTAATGTTTGCTTGTATGACCAACAGAGGAATCACACATTGGATGATCCTTCCAGCAACTTTGTTTTCTGGGTGACAGTCTCATCCCAGCCCCTTCCTGAAATAACTTCTTGACTTACAGCTCCATGGCAAGTAGTTCCAAATGTCTCAGTCATGCCTTGCTCTGTGCCAGTGAGGACATAGCTGCAGGTGCCCATTGTGCCACCGATCAAAACAGGCTGTCCAGTCAGCTGTGGATGCAAAGCATTCATTCGTAAGAAAAAGCTGAAAAATCTCATGCTTAATAAAAGTCTGAGAGGAACTGTGTCTCCAGAAAAGGAAGTCAGATTAACATTCCTTGAGAGCATCCCTGGTAGTCTCAGGTGCCTGGAATCAAGGATTCTAGAAAACTAACTGAAAGACACAGAGATCAATAGATCAAAAGCCTTGTGTCCAACAGACAGACACGGCAAACCACTGAGTCTTGAAGACCATAAAGGACTTCTTTCCTTTCATGTCCTTGCAATCATTTTGCGTGTGGAACAGAGAGAGGAGCTCAGTGTCCCAAAGATCTAACACACACAGAAGCTGATTACTGCCATCCCACCAGGGCTCCAGTGCTGTTACCTTAAAAAATTAATTCACAGCATTTAGGTGTCTGTTAGGGACCCTAAAATTGTCTGACTAATCCAGAATTCTCTATTTCCTTCTCCCAAAGCTAGACTTACTTGATAATCAACAGCAATAAGAGGATGGTGAGGGGGGAAGGCCCTGGTTGATCCCTTTCTGTGCACCAGCAGAGTCCGCTCCTTTCCATCCACTACATGCTGTTCCACTTTGGCAATGTTGTGAGACACATCATAGATAACATGCATGTCAAGGTCATCTGGGGTTGTGTTGAAGACTTTGGCAAAGGCCTAAAAAGAGAGCAAATCAGGATGTGAGATACAAGATCATCATAATACAGACACAGTGGAACTGAATACAACAGTGACAGAATTGGACTGTGTAGATTGTTTCTCTGCCCACTGGCAGCTTCCTGTTGTAATTCAGTCAGATATCAATTAGGCAAAATTGTGCAACTCTGAAAAGCTGGCTTTAGCAACAAAACCCCCAGTTTTCTTATACCCTCTTTTTCCAGCTCAAAGCATTTTCAAAAACACTGTTTAAGCAGCTTCTGCCAAGTACAATCCAGTGATGTTGAGAGGTTTTAGACAGTTTGTCAGGACTGCAGCTTTGTGCAAGTCTCTCCAGAAAAAAACAGTTTAAGAAACACACAAATGAAATTAAGTTAAATAGTGCAACTACTCTATGTTCTTTATGTCTGGGATGAAGCAGGAAAAATATCTGCATCAGAGAGAACTCTGCTCCTACCTGTCGTGTTAGGAAAGTCATGGAAGAGCGGTTAACCCAGGCATAGTTGCCAGCAGCTGCCATTCCCTTCAGGTAATCCTGTCCCTCTGCAGAGGCAATCCTGGCACACGCCAGCTGGCGATCATTCACTATGATTTTGTCCCGTTTCATAGCTTTTTCCATAGCCACCAGTGCATCTGGAAAATAAACACAGTAAGTCTAAGTGACTTCTTATTTTGCTGCAATCTTTGAAATGAACATGGGTGTCTGTCATTTATATCCTAAAACTGAACTCATCTGTCCAATGGTCAAGCCCAAGGCTATTTCTCAAATGCAAAAGCAAATCTGTGGCAGAACATTACCAACTGTTTGCAAACAGATAACACCTGACCAGGCAATTCAGGATGCTCTCAGCAATTCACTGTAGGAAATGCTCTTTGGTGCTGGAGTTTGCTGTCAGTGACAAGACCACGCTGAGGAGTTTGCCTCACTCCAGGTAGCTACACCAGTCAGATCATACCTGTGGCAACCTGGTGGCCCAGCCCTCTGCTTCCACTGTGGATCATCACGCACACCTGCCCTTTGTGGTCAATGCCCATTTTCTTGGCAGCGTATTCGTTGTAAATCTCATCCACCACCTGGATCTCGGCGTAATGATTTCCAGCTCCCAGGGTCCCCAGCTGCCAATCACAACACACCGATCAGACAGGGAGCCTTTGGGAGCACAGGGGAGAGCTACAGCCACAAATTGCTACAGCAAGGTTTTGCCTTTAGAAAAGGTTTTTTGGGGGAAAATTATTCTCATGTAAACTGCAAGGAAGCAGGAAGTACTGAGTAGTAATACTCAGTAGCATCACCACCTTCCTTTTTGCTCAAATTTGTAACTACCTGTGCTGTTAGAACAAGACTGTGATTAAACAAGAGGAGCAGGATCTACATACAGACTCTGCTGCCACTTTTTTCCAACTTACTTTGGCCTGGATGGGAAGAGTATAGAGTATTGAGACTTCATCTTCAGTTTGTACAGAAAGCAGACAGGCTTATACTCAGTTATAACTCCACGAAGAAGTTACAACATCTTGTTAATTAGGTACTTAGAACTTTTCAGCAGATTAAAACAAGATACTTCATTTCCAAGCCAAATTTTTTTCAACTCTGTAACAGATGATTGCTTATTTGCAAGGCCAATGTGAAAACTGGGGACATAACATTATTTTGAGGTTAAAATGCTGTAATGGGGCACCACCCCAATTAATAAAGAATAGTATCAATTAATACCAAGAATATACAAGAAAGCTTTACAAATATGCCATTAGTATAGCCATCTCAAATTGTTCCACACAGAGCAGTGAGACACTATATACAGACATTAAATCCAACTCTTAAACTGTGATTCAGTTATGAGCCAGTTCCATTTATTATTGTATCTTTTCTTTCCCTGCTATTAACTCGCTGAGCAAACACGGACACAAGTTGAACACTAACTCGTGTATCTCTTCAAAACAAAACACATCTGGACTGGAAATGCCACCCAATGTAACTTCCAGTACCAGATGTTAACAGACCATGTCCCCAGAGACCTTGGGTAAGCCCAGTATTATTTTCCTCTGTTGCAGCTCTGTCAAGAATTGTTCAGAACTGACCTCACCATCTCACCTTTTCCCCTGCCCAGAAATGCTAGACAGTTTCAAGAAAAGACACAGAATTAGAGAACTACTCTCTAACATTTATATTTGAACCCTGGGAGCATGCACAGCCCCCTGAAACATAACATTACCTGAGGCAGGCCCCTTTTCTTTGCCCTTGAAGAGACTTTGTTGGGGTCAGCCTGTAGCATTCTTCCATACTCCTCACAGTGCTCCTTGTCCTCTGCCCAGGCATAGCCCTCTCGGAGAGACCAGTCCACACCCATCTCCAGTGCCTCTTCCAAATCCCTGCAATTATCAAACACCTACACATAAGATGATTATCCTTGGATATACTCAAAACTCCACTCAATATGGCCTTCAGCAACTTGATGCCATTTTTTTGTCAGACCTAACTTTAGATTTAGATCCTTCCTGCAAGGAGTTGGACGAGATGACCTCAAAAGATCTCATCCAACCTAAATTATTCTATTATGTTATGGTCAGCCCCCAGCTCTCCTAACAATAAGTCCAGCCTCTTAATACTTCATGAAAATCAAGCTCTACAAATATATTAACTTTTGGTACGTTATCACTTTTTCCTCTCTGCTGGGTGAGAAATACCCTATTTTCTATCTATAATCCTATCTCTTTCAAAAAAGACCTTTATGTTCATGGAAATTTTCAGAGGAAATGAGAACCCAGCAAGAACCTTTAAGGGGTTTAAATGGAGAAGAAAGAGCTGACTGTGCACTGATGATTATGTCAGTCCTGGTAAAGCATATATGCAGAAAGAAAAGAAAGCATTTTAGATTTACTTTTGCTTTCTTAAGTCTCTCATTGATGAATCTTGCATCAAAACAAACAACAGAGATGTCCCCTCTAGTGATGTGTGCACAACGTCATTCTCTTACTTGGCATTCATGGGGATGACACCTTTGGAGCCAACACCAACAGGAATGTGGTCAAACATAGCCTGGGCGAGCTGCTCCTTCACAGGCTGCACATCACTTTCATCCAAGTTTGTCCGCAGCAGGCGGACGCCACAGTTGATGTCAAAGCCGACACCACCTGCAGATGGAGAAAAAGCCATGTCAGGGAGCATGTACCGAAGGCTGTAACCTCACTCCTTTTCCTGTGACACAATACTGGGGGAAAAAAGCAGAACTGCATTAAGCTTAATTTTAACAGATTTTCATGAAACCTCAGACTTCAAGACATAACTGTAAGACTCGGTACAGAGCTCTGCATCTACAAAGTTAAAGCTGACAAAGAGAAGTGGACACAATTATAAAACACGCTGCCCATAGAGAGACAATGTTCCTGTTCCGTTGCCTAAGGTCAGAAGAAAAGTAATAGATCTTAGAATGGCTCCCTGATGTAAAATGTTCTTGAAAGCAATACCCAAAAGTAAGTTCTTTTTTGAATCTTCACTGGAATAAATAATAGATAGTTATAAGAAATAATAAATACTTATAAGGAATACTAAACTTCAGTTCTTGGTGTTTCGCTTAACTGTTACTATTTATAATAATAAATTCTATAAGACAACGCCAAATGTGAAAGATAATCATACCACCTTTAGTATGAAGGTTCTAGTATTACTACTGTTAGAGAGGAGATACCAGACTAAGAGACTTTGGGTCTCAGTCAATCAGGAACACTTGAACTGATCAAAGCAAAACTAAAATGTGAGTACCATGTTTCATGACAACCACACAAGCTTCAGACTGTCAGTAACCAAAGATCTGGCTGTTTACTAAAATGACAGACATATTGTAAAGTCATGTTTTAAGTGGAGAAATATCCTCAAAAGATGTTTTCAAACTACTCAAAGAAACTAGTCAGTTCTTTATCAATCTGGTGAAATCCCAAGGTCAAAGACTTCAGAACTGAGGGACATCACAAGCCCAAGCTGCAAACACAAGGGCAATTATCCCTGTACTGTGCAGCTGTTCTCAGTGTAATGACCTGCTCCATAAAGAATAAAGACTAAGTGCAAGAATTAAGCACTCCTTAACTCCCTGTAATTCTGACATTTTTTCCTTTGTTTCTGAATGTAAAGTACTGTAAAGTCCTGCCATTTTGAAAAGTATTTTTATGCCATCCTAGATTTTTCTCAAAGCAGGTTAAGTCAGTCATCCTTACCTGGCGAAACCACTGCTTCAGGATCACTCATATCAAAGGCAGCCATGTTGCCAATAGCAAATCCATAGCCAGAATGGACATCTGGAAGGCCTATTGATCTCTGAAAGGCAATTGCAAAGCTTTATGAAACTCGATGCTTGCAGAGTCACCTTGGTTATACTTTGCCTTGTGGCAGTGGTTGTCACATTTGCAAAAAAATATACCAAAAAGAGAATGGATATTCAGATGTAGGTGGAGTGAACACATCAACTCAAGTACGGATCTAATCTTCTGCACTTACAGAACAGTCAAAAAAAGCACAGAGCAGATCTCTGAAGCAAACACACTGACACCCAGAAAATTACTAGAAATTGGAACTTTTCAGTATCTTTTAAAGTGCTACCACAGACTGAAGTGAACAATACTTTTGAATGGGATTCTTTGCTTCTTCTGCCTCTCCTTGACATCACCGAGAAGTCCTTGGTTTGGAGATAAAATGTTAAGATCTGAATATGTAGATGATTGTAGCATCTCTTCTACAAACTAACAGCCAAAATTCCCATTTTAGAAGGTTGTTACTATTCTGCCTTACTCCATTTTGGCCTGGCCCCAAGGCATTTAATAGCATGATGGTCTGCCTTTTACTGCATCCATAAATTCAAAACTTCTGCCAAAAGAGACAATTAAAAAAATCTGTTATTTGTTACTTATTAATCTATACAACATTGAATGTGAAAAGGATAATTTCCACATTGTACTTTTCACTTCTTGAAAAGAGTCACAGGTAAGCATTTTCCTCCTGCATCATTGTATGTGATGCTTTGCTTCCAAAAAGGCAACAGGATGAGGGAAGTCAGTGTTGAGTGCATGTGAAGGCTCACTACTCCCATGAGGCCAGTAACAATAGTACAGACAGTGCCACCTCCTGCTCTCTCCACACTTCTCCATGTATTCCAGAGCAGAGGCAATTCAAAACCAGCAAGCAGTTAGTATGAACAGTGGGAAAAGGTGGCTCAAGAAGCTGAAACAGCATGAAAAGCTCTATGTCAAAAGACAAACAATGAAGTAAGTGGCTACTTCTCTCTCTGACAACTTAGTTTTGCAGCCTGCTTTTGCAAACACTCCTTACTCAGACACAGGTTCCTAACACATAAACTGCCTTGAGAAGAACTTTGGTCCATACCTCTTCTCATGAGAGAGTTTCCATTTGGAATGCAATAATCTCAGGCAAAGGGGAACAGAAAAAGAGCAGATTTTTCAAAGCAGATACTCACGTGAACAATGCCAGGCAATGCAGCCACATTCCCAATCTGTTTCATAGCAGGCAGGAAGCCACCCGCACCTGAAAAAGATGTTTTATAAAAAGTAATCTGATAATTTACCATGATGATCACAAGGAAATACTTTCTAAAGAGGCTGTTTAAAACACTGGCAAAAAAGAAGTCAGCCACCGGCAAGACTTCTAATCTCGTATAAAGAGCCTGGCATTGTGCACAATCTGCAGCTTCATTAAATGCAGTGTTTATTTCACTGAGGACCAGCTTCTGCTGTTGGTAGCAATAGTGTGGGGTCTGTGCTAACAACAGCAGCGTGCTGCCCAGCCCAGGCAGTGCAGCCCCAGGCAGTACCCGCAGTGGCACTCTGGGATGGGCATTCCGGGAGCACTCCGAGCGCAGCCGGGCACGGGCCGTGCCGCAGCAGCGGAGTCACCGTCCCTGGAAGCGTTCAAGGAAAGGACGGACGGGGCACTCAGCGCCATGGTCTAGCTGGCACGGCGGCGTTCGGGCACAGCTGGACTCGAGGATCTCAGGGCCTTTTCCAAACCGACTGGCTGTGTCAGCCCGGGTCAGGGGTCCGGACCCACCTCCGCCGCGGCAGGCATTGCGCAGCTCCTCGAACATCAGCTTCTCCAGCGGGTCGTTCACGTAGAAAACGCCCTCCACCTGCGGGGAGAGCCGTCATATGAAGAGCCACCTTGGTTATACTTTGCCTTGTGGCAGTGGCTGTCGCATTTGCAAAGAAATATACCAAAAAGAGAATGGATGCTCAGATGAACAGCCCCGTCAGCCGCCCGGGCCGCCCCGACCCCGACTCCGCGCCTCTTCCCCGACCCCCGCCCCGGGCACCCAGGCCCCCTCCACGCACACGCATGTTCGGCACGAAGCCCTTCTTGATCCGCCAGCAGTTCTTGTCGATCTTGTCCAGGTACTGCAGCTCATCGTTGTAGCTGCGGCTCATGGCGGCGGCGCTCCCGCTCGGCGGATCCCGCTGGCAGCGCCGGCCGGCGGCAGGAACTGACGCGGGCCCGCGGCAGCAGCGGACAGGAGCCGCCGAGGCTCAAACCTCCTCCCTCAGCCCCGCCGCCTCCGTCCGTCTGTCTGTCCGTCCCTCGCCCGTGCCGAGGGCTGGCCCGCCCGAAGGATAGCCCGTGCCAGGCCCGCGTCCCACGATGCACCGGGTACCCGCGGGCCGGGCTGTGAGAGGGAGCGCAGGGGCTGCGCTGTACCCGGCTGCCTGCTCCCTCACACCACGTACGGCTTCTGGGCTGGTTTGTGTGGGGAAAGCCCAAGTGTGTTTTTAAGTGCCTGTGCGTGCTGAGCCCGGGGCAGAGTCGCTTTGGGGGATTTAGGTACGGCCCTGCAGCAGGTGGGATGAGCTCGCTCAGCTCCGGACGCGCAAAAGCTGCCTGCACCCCACCGCTGGTCACTCCTCAGCGTGAGGGAAACCCGTGTTTGGGAGGCCAGAGCCGGCTTCCCGTCCAGGTTTGGCCAAAGCACGAGCACTACGCACTGCAGGACAGGCATGGCCCTCCGCAGAACTGTGTTCACATTTGCACGCCAATAAAGTACCGGGAAAAAAGGAGGAGAAAGAAAGAGGGTAAGATTCCATACCCAAACGAAGAAAAGTATCTAACCTTCAATTCAGACAAAGATGTCAGAGAATTAGATTTAGAGGACTTACCCAGAAACACCGAAGGAGTTAAATGTACCTAACCTGGCTAAACAGCACTAAAGAGGGCACAACAGGCACACGGATTTGAAGAGTCACCTGGACAGATGGAGAGTAGGAGTGCCACTGGCTCAGGTCCTGCTGTGCATCTTAAGATTTATGTTAAGACACTGCAAAGATTTTAGTTCCCCTTGTAACTGGGACAGTTCCCAGTCTGACAGTTCCACAGTTCTGGAGAGGGCTCACTCCCTACTTCATGCACGGTGTGCAGAAGGGAAGCGTTTCAGGTTGTTAGAATAGAAACATATTAGCAGCTGTATCTGCCCTAGCAGCATTTTGACAATGTACCTTTCCTAATTTTAAGAGATTGGAGCATCCTTCTGGAAGTGTATGGACAAAAGTGTATTTCAAAAGAGTCATTCATCTTAAAAACATTTTGGCATCAGCTAAACTATAGAATAAATAAATGTCAAGCATGCGTTACATGTTTGCCCCTGGGTCTGCTTGTTACCACCATTACACCACCACTCCATCAGCTTTTTTTGATTCCCAGCACCCCCTCTTGCCCCCAGCCAGGATGGGGGTTGTCAGAGTTCAAGTTAAACATTTCAGCAGAACTGGACAGTGTTTAGTCTTCAGAGTCAATAATGTGATTTGATTTGAAGTTCATGTTTAACACGTGGTCTCTCTTCTCCTTTCGTGTTTGTAGTGGACATCAGTCGAAATCAGTACATATCCCTGCAAGGAGAAGAACAATTATGGACATACTATGAATTAAAATGAACATGTTATTTTGGGGTTTCTTAATTTCAAATTGATCCTGTTGTTTAAGGTCCAAAAATCTACTGAGAAGAGCTGAGTCTTGGAAGTAACAAGTTTTATTCAACTCTGTCCGTTGAACTTTACAAAAGGGCTCCATCTTTCCCTGGATGCTATCCCTTTGCACCATGTTAGTGACAGAAGGAATGTAAAGATCATACCGCCTACTCAGGAAGGTTCATCTGAGCCTTGAGGCAATTAGGCAAGCATCACAAGAGATTACCTAATTTGTGCCACTTAAGAATTAGCCATTTAATCTAAACTTGTCCTTAAAGCTTCCCCCACTGTCAGCAGATACAGAGCAATGAGCCTGCAGAGAGCAGTTCATCACAGCCACAGAATCACAGAACCACAGAATGGGTGGGGCTGGAAGTGACCTTAAAGACCATCCAGTTCTACCCCCCTGCCATGGGCAGGGACACCTTCCACTAGATCAGGTAGCTCAAAGCACCATCCAGCCTGTCTATGAAAAGTAAGAATTGTTTTTCTTCCTGTTGACCATAGTCATCAGACTGGGACTGGAAGTTGAAATTCTAAACTCTAGCCTTTAAATGGGAATCTCATTCACTTTGGTAGGGCATAGCAATTCTGTGTTGTCTCTCATTTCTTGTTACTGATGAGAAGACTGCTTAGGGAATGTGAGGGGGGAATGGGCACCACAGAATCACTAAAATCCTTCATTCGTAATTAGTCTATAAGACTGTTGGCAATGAATGCCACTGAAAGAAGTCTCAGAGCAATTATATTTTGTAGGAAACCAGGTATGTGGGAGGCAAAGAACAATTAAAAACAACTTTTGTATTTCCTTTCCTGAGTTGTGTTTTGTACTTAACAGCTAACAAAGATTTAGGAGTCACTGCAAAGAAAAACTTTGAAAAAACTGAAAATAACTTTGAGAAGTTGGTAAACAAGTGGACAAATGCAGAAGGCTTACTCATTTTCTGGGCATTCATTTGTCAGCAACGCCCTTGTATTGACAGATAACCTAGCAACATTCTGTATGCTCAAACTAAGGGCTAGTTTTGGAGAAGGATAATCAGAAGGCAAAAAACAAAATTCTGAGAGCTCACTAGCTACTTTTGGCTACTAGCCTCAGTCATTATCACCAATTATTAACAAAATCTGGGCATCCTAGGTGCACAAAATTGAATTCTCCTCCCTCTCATATTCCAAGTATTCAACAAGAATGTGAGACAGCAATAACTCTAATTTGATGTGATTGGCCAAACTTGAACAATATGTCAAACCCATTTTTACACTGAATTCCAACTCGCAAGGCTGAAAAAGTTGTACATTTGATCACTCCATAGTTATGTATTCAGTTCTAACTTTTCCTCTCAAAGAAAAATACATTTGTTTCTAATAGAATTTTGCCTTTATTAGAGATCTCATTTTAAACCCACTTTTACTGGTTAAGTAGCTCAAACACAGCAAATTTCTGTCACTATAGAAAGTGAATAAATGCCTTGGGAAAAAAAAAAGGAAAAAGAGAGATAACCTTTCATAAAGGAAAATCTTCCATAAGTATCAAAATCTCACCTGTACAATTGTAATGTGAGGTCTTGTGAAGGTAACATTAGCCAGGCTGGGAAGAGGGAATCCTTTTGACAGTTTAGCTTAAAAAAAAAGACAAACGATGATTTAGTTATGCATTAGAAAGAATAAACACCTGCCCTTCAACAACACTGTTTACCCAGAGACTTGTAGGTCATTTATAACAATTAGATTCTTAGTCTTCACAAACAAGCCTGGGAGGTTGCTGAGATGCTCATGTAGCAATGGGAAAAAAGAATTACAAGTGCTTCTCCCTTGGCAGAGCGTTGCAGCCAAACCAAGGATTTCATGTTCAACACATTACATACTGAGTGATTTGTCCCTAATGATCCCTGAGGGATAATTAATACCGTTCTACCATTAGGACCTGTTCCCATTAGTATCCATTAGCTAAAGAAGGTGATGTTCATCCCAGTATAGAGGGCTGACAAAAAGCTGTATCTCCTTCCAGGGCCTTAAATAAGATTTATGAGAGGAAAAATCTCTGTTCTGGTCTAATAAAAAGGAATACATTTCACATATAGTGGCCTCAGGCAGGTGTGCAGATGAGAGAGATTTTGTTTTTCTCCCTGATGCATCAGGACCACCTCGACTGAGATGAAGGCAGATGAATTTTTACTTTCCTGGTAATGTTTGCCCTTTTTGCAGAACAGTGAGAGGGTGCACTTACACCCCTACAATCTTTGCCTTCCACTGCTTACTGGTTGATGGTCATTTTCTACTCCAAGGTAATGGGAGCTGACAACTTAATCAGAAAGTCAGTAGAATTTCCTAGAATAACCCATTCTGATGGAAGCTTTTTAGCTGATGCTTTGAAATGCAGCCTTACCATTAGCTGATGGAATTACTTCAGTCTGTAAAATGTAAGATAGAATGTTCTCCAGAAGCAAGACCTGCCACAGACAAGAAAACTGAGTTAGCCACCATTTCTTGATGGTGGTAGAGCTGTCGTGTCCTAATCCTGGGCACAGTTAGTCAACTTCCAGTTCTCTTTTGGCCTCAGAGGGTCATAAGATCAAGTGAATGGTCTTAAGGTTTTGGAATGATGCAAAGGAAGTGAGATGCAAAATGCAAATGTATTTCATTATGTTTGGTCAACATTTTAATTTAACAGTCTATTTGCTTTATTTGTGAGATAATTTATCACCACTAGCAAAGCAGGACCAGAACAGTTTTAATCCTTCCTCCTCAGCTACTCGGAACTGATTGATTATATTGAGAATGAAATGACTCTGTAGGGGCAGAGTTTTCCCCTGCAAGGCTACAGCTGTACTATTTCAGGCATCTGAGGGTAATATCTTGACTCTTCCACCCTTGCCAGAATTCTGAGAACCTTGATGAGCACCCACGGAGTGCCTGTGCCTCAGCCATCCCTGTGACCATTGGATGGCGCTCTGCCGCTACAGGTCAGCTCTGCTCTGTTTCACCCTGATGATTTGAGAGATCTCTTCTTACTGCAGCTGGGGCAACTACAGAATGTCTCATTTGCACAGCACTAGCTTGCCCCAGAGAGTTTACTTTTAAGTCCAGAACAAAGAGGTGGTTACCAGAAGACAGGAAGAGAGTCACTTGGGAATGAAGCCAAATGATTTAGAAATACTGATAAAATTTAGCTGCTTACTCTTTAGCCTTGATATCACTGATATTCTTAGTTTGCATTTCCTATATGCTTCACCTACCCACTTACCTCAAAACTGCCAACATTGGAGTGGGCTAGGGAGAACTGGATCCTGAGGGAAAGAAGTGCAACAAGGTGAGTCACTAAGAAAGGATAAACACAGTTATTCTAATCATGTGCAGTCATGCTGTAGAGCTCCAGGCCTTAAGAAGCATCTGTGCAGAGATTTTTTTTTTTTTAAGTACTTACACACTGCATACTGCTATGGTTTTCTTGGAGCATTGCTGAGCATCCATGCAAGAGTGTGCTAGAAGGGCTGCAGCCAACAATTTGAGTGTGCTTCTCCCTCTGTGCTGTTCTGGAAATCCTACTGACAATTGATTTTGCCAAGGACTTGTAGGGTGTCAGGTATTTTCCAAAGATTTTGGTACATCTGCATAATGCTTTCTTGTGAGTCTTACCAGGAAGGAAGGATCTGTTCATTGTGTGGTGCTGCTGCTACTGCTGGCTTTGTTGCTACTGCCTGCTTCCAAATTGAAATACTTATTCCCTAAGTCACTCTTGTAACCAACAAAATATTTCCTCAGCACCAATACCTGAATTATCAAGGCCAGCTTCCAGCATGCTCTAGATTTTCCTCTTTGAAAATTACTGCAGAAAATGCTAACAGCACTATCCTCCTTAAATTCCTAACATCCCTCTGCCCTGATGAACTCTGCATGTTCTCAACCCTGTGTCTTTCTTAGGGACTTTTATGAAATTGGAGTCCCAATTCCAGTTGTGAGGTCTGATATACAGAGCTTCTTCTCCATGAAATGTGACATACTAGATGTGTAAATGGCCTAGCCTCTGGTTTCCAGCTTTCTGAGCCTTCCAAGTTGCAGCACTACAGCTGGTGAATGTCTGCTATAAGAATATCTGCATAGGGGACCTGCAGGGACCTGGGTTCTTTACTGTGCCCTGAACTGCTCTGACATTCTTTAGGGGCACAGGTTGTCTAGAAAGCCATGGCATCTTGCCAGCTGGAAAGTGATGAGGGAAACGCTCAGATAATTTATGGTCATCAAAACTGCCCTGTATGCTTAGTTTATCTAGCTCAGAGGGGAGAGTAGATGTAAAAAGAAGGGAAGTCTAGTGAGACAACTTCCCTGCAGCAGTCCACTGGTGGGAACCCCCTTGGCGCCATTGCACTTGTCAGAGAGAAGCTTCCTGCCTCCTCTAAACTGTACAAGTGCTGTACACATGCTGTACAAACTGTACACATTAAGACAATCTAATGCAGGTGAATTTACCAGCAAAACATATTTACAGTTATCTGATCATATGTCTAAACTACTAAAGTTGGGATTGCTAACATTGTTTTCCAAAGGAAATCTTTTTCATCCCAGGTTGGATTACCTGTTCAAACATAGTGAGCCCACCATTTTCTGATCAAATATATTCAGAGAAATGCTGGTGTTGGCTGCCTGCAGAATAAAGAAACCATGGATTACCAAACATAAAAACCCCAGGATCCTTCCTGTGAATTAGTCACAAATACATAAATACCATCTTTCCAGTTATGCATGGAAGCTGTTTTAGGTACATGCAACTTTCTCACTGTAAGGCTGCACACAGTAAATGTCTGTTTATTTGAATGGCACTGACAAGAGCTGAAATGGAGGTAATGAGATGTCATTAATCAAAGCCGTGAACGAGATGCCAAGAGGCATCACTCACACTTGCAGAACTGTCATTCCAGAGAATAAAACCTTGCTTAATCAGAGCCACTATATGCTGGGATTTTTGTCCATCTGTAGGAAAATGTTCTTTGCAATAGAAATGTCCTATAGGTTAGTTGAGGTCAGGCCTACACCTGTGACTAACGGGAATCTGCATGCTTAAGTACTAGAAATATGGCATTTTCTTTGTTTCTTGTACAGAGTTTTAAAAGAAGGAAGGAACAAACATATTTAACCTTCAGTTAAATGTCACCTTGTTTGTTGTACTTACTATGTTCAGTGTGAACAGAGACCGGGTGGTTGAGTCTGGCAGAATGGCCAACACCTCCACAGAGCCCTGAATCTCTACTGTGAAGGAATCCTGCTGTAAGCTGATGATGGGGATTTCAGTAGACATTAGCTTCAACATCACTGGGTAGGGTGTAATTGAATATTTAGCTACCTGTATTCAAAGACACAAAAAAAAAAAAGAAAAACCATTTTTCTTATATAATGGATCAAAATACTACATTTTCTCACTTTTAAAGCAATAATTTTAAAGCATTTCCTTATGTTGAAGTTAAGGACAGCTGTTAACATAAGACTCTTTCAGGTAAGCAGGAAATAAAGGTTTTCTGTGGTGCTAAATTAACAGTATTGGCCACTCAGGAATGCAGTGAAAAGTTCCTTCCACTTGAGGAATACGAATTTTTCCATATTATTTCAAGATAAATTGAAAACTTGATTGTGAACAGAGGAGATAAATGGACCCTGAATGTGGTATTTTGTCACACAATAAAAGAGCTCAGGAATCATTCACTTTGAAATTCACCCATCTCAGGAGATGGGTTCCTCCTCTGGACTGTCCTCAGAGGAGCCTCACTTTGTGAGCCTATTCACTCTTTAGGCAATAGCAAAGTTCAATATTCGAAACAGAGGGGGTAGAATATTTGCAACAATGCTCATGGCATTTTATGGAGAACATCATACATGCCTACCCTTGGAGAATTATTATATTTCTGAGGAAGGAACTGAACAACATCTGGGAAGCAAACAAGAATGTGAAGTACTTTGAACTATTAGTCTGATTTCACCCATAGTCAGCATTTATAGCCTAGGGGTTCTTCTGCTCATTTTTTGGTTTCTCATCCTGTCTCAGAAGGCTGGTGGAAACCATGCATGCTGATATTCTCTGTCCTGTTATATTAATCTCCTTCACCTAGAATAAATGGAAATCCTGTGCATCTGCCTTGTCTGTTCCATAGGATGTAATGTTTCCTGTCCATCTGTTAGCTCATTTTCCTGCACATGGTCCCTTCCCAGGTTTTCTGCTCATCAGTCACAGGCCAGCAGCAAAGTAAAGAGAATTATGCAGGTTTGGGGGGGAGAAAGGCGATTTCTCTGAGCTGAGACTGCTCTTGGATGTCTCTCAAAGCAGGACTCATGACTAGAAGCTTTTTCCTGCATGGAGCTGGTTTTAGGTAGGAACAGCTGTGGCTTGGGCATGGTGCCCAGAGAAAAGATTGATGTGCAAGGTTATGGGCCAAGATTATGTTTGGTAACAGTGCAAGTCATTCAACTCATCATGGGGCGGGAAGTGACAAGGCCCATCTGCTCTGCTGTTACAAGGCACACATGTGCCTGCTTCTCCAGTGCAGGAGCCCTGCTGGCCCTATAAGCCTTTGGGATTCACCAGCAGTGAGGTCTCTTGACACCCACACTGCGTGGCTTCCCTGAGACTTTATGAAAGTAACGATACTCACCTCAGGGATGATACTGCTAAATATCTCTGTGTTTATATTAAAATAGCTGCAAGTCTGAAGGAAAAAATAAAAGAGAAAACAAATGAGTTACCAGATTTGACCTTCATGGTCAGCTTTTCTCTAAATGCATTATTACAGTAATTTCAATTAATCTTTGATTTTGTTCCTCTCAGAAATATTCCTAAGAGACTCAGTATACTTAAAGCAGCTTCCCAATAACACATGCCAAAATAATCCCTCAGAAAGCAAATTCTTAACATCATTATAGTTTGGGCTGCAGTCTATAGGTTTTGGGACTTACTGAACCTCCTGCAGTTGGGCTAGCCAAGTCAGGCAGCCGTCAAGCCACAGATGCTGTGCTTTGACATATGCTTTGCTTACAAGGCCCCTGATGTACTTTCATTCTAAGAAGATGCCTTGGAAAGCAACCACTGAGGCTGCAAAATTCTCCAGAGCTGATCCCTTGTCCCTGCTGTGCCTCAGGTTTACAAACCCCTTATTTTTTGTAACAACATTGGCAGTATTTGGTTCTTGGCTCAGTGGAACTTGGCATGCCTGGCTGTGGCCTGAGGCATCTATATAGAGCATAAGTAAAAGACAATAACAATATCCTAGTATTTATAATCTACTGTCTCAGGACTCTACAGACCAACTGAGAGCTTTATACAGCCACATATTGACATCTGGCAGGTCAAAGCCCTGACTGAGCCACTCTGAGCCCATTCCTCTGCGTCCTGCTCACCTCCTCTCCAATGGTCATGTTGAAGGCCCCTGCGGTGTAGTAAGCAAATGAGGAGGTCTGAAAGAAATACTCGGAGAAGGCAAGGTACAGCATGGAGTCCCTTTGGTCTGGGATTGTGAAGGAAGCTGCCACGTAGGGAGAGTCAGTGTAGTTTCCAGATGGGAAGACTATACCCTAAAAGTTATTGTCAGAGATAAAAAAACAGAGTCAAACTATTAACTTTACCATGACTGCAGACAAGGAATGCTACTTTCTTTGACTTTGCCATGGCTATTCATCTGGTGTATAAATGAGCATGCAGGCTTTGCAGTACACCCTGAAGCCTTGGTGCTTTCAAGCAGGTGGTGAAGGTAAGTTTCAGCATTTGGACATCTTCACAGATGAGGCCCAAGATCTGTCTTTTGCAATACTGGTCACCAAGGACAGTCTGCCACCTCAGATCACCCTCTAAATTAAAGGTCTAAATATCGCATGAAGAACATGACTAGTCGTCCTCCTTTTTGAAAAGCCTTACTTTCTCCTTTCCTCATCTCCAGGAATTTAAATCTGAGAACTGCTGCTTATTACCCATCATATTGGCCAATCCTTGCAGATCTAATACTTCCAAATGCATACAGAAGAAACAAAAAAGTAAATCAATAAACTGATTGAAAGTGATGAAGACATTTAAAGTTTGAAGTTTTTATGTCCATTTTATTAGTTCTGTTTCTAATCTCAAATGTATTTTTTCTGTCTTTATTTTCTCATCTAGTTCCTGTTTAAAGACTATCAAAATGCTTATAAAGTGCTGAATCACAGTAGGTGACCTCTCCATTCAGTCCTCACTTGCTGGAATTACCAGTCTTTGTATACTTCCCCATATATGTGGAAGAGTAGCTCTTGGAACAGCCATGATTTTACATCTTTAGCCTGACTTAAGTCCCTGCTTAAAATCTAGCTGCTGCAATGCTTAGAAGAGTTTGACAGAAACTGCAGAGCTGGTATGCGGAGACCAGTATCTACCACACAAGCAGATACTAACTTTCTGTCCCTTTTTGTTTCCCCCTCTCTTATTTCCCTGTTGTCCTTTTTTAAATACTTAATTTATAGGATCTTTGTGACAAGACTGTCTTTTCATTTGGCCTTTGTAGAGCACCAAGCACAAGGCAGCTTAAACTTAATTAAGGATCGCAGATACTATAATAATGACAACTACCCTCAATCAAATCACCTTATACAGAATGACAATGAAGTCATTTCAGAATCAAGAACTAGTCAGATTTTAGTTTCAGTACATAAGGACTGAAGTACATACATTTCCTTAATTTGAAATAAACTTTCAAGTCTACAGACTCAGCAGCATTCCTTGGGCTCCCATGCTTTTGAAAGGGTCTTCTGCCTTCCCATTCAAGAAACTAGGGGCTTAATTCTTGCTCTGATAGTCTTGCTGTTTCTTCTCCTCTCTCATCTGACAGCAGACACATCTAGTTAGTCCCATGTGTAGAAATATTACCCTGACTGACTGAACAATGAAGTGCCAGCTATTAATCAACAGTGAGAGAAAGATGAGGTTTAATAACTCTTTTTCTTTCCTTTCTTTTTCCTTCTATCTTGCTTAGTCTTTAACTGCACTCTATTTTTTACAACCAGTTCAAGAGCAGTTTAAAGAAAAGGATGTGGCTTTTAAATAATTCATCATACAACAGCATTGTTACAAATTATTACTGTAACAAATGCAATAATGCTTTGAAATGTCTGTCTTCTCAAATGGTGAGCCTTTACGTTCAGAGCAACAATCATGGTCATATTAGAAAGTGTATCACAGAATAATGGAACCCTCAGCAATGTAGGCAAACAGCACTACAGGCAGCTACCTTTATGTCCAGGTCAATGAATGGCTGGAATACTGCTGGCAAGCCACTTAAGGAGTAGTCTACTTCAGCCAAATCATCAATCTGCATTACAGCTGTAAGAGTAGTAGATAAGACACAGAAAATGACAAAAACCACAGAAATAATTTTATGTACACATAATTACAATTACATAATTTTATGCATACTTAAAACTAAGCCAGTTTCTGAAAGAGAATGACACAAATTGTTCCAGAGAGTCGGGAAAAACACAACCAGGGACCTCCTAATATGCATTGTGACTTAAGATTTGATGTTTCTACTGAGACTTTCTGTAAACCACCTTCTCTAGTCTGTCTGTTGTTTTCTCATTGTGGAAAGTAAGTTTGGTCTACCCCAAAAAAGGAGATGGCCATATAAATGCCTCAGGACATAAGGAGGTGTTGGCATTTCTTGTCAAGCAGTTTTAAGAGCATCCCAAGTATTTGTAACTTGCAAGTACTTTCCCAGAAGGAGGGTGCCTGATCTGCTTAGATACCTGTGTTTGGCACATGGTGTCTGACCAACACTTCGGATATCTTACATGCCTGCAAATCTAATGCAAAGTGGTTCAAGTGAGAAGGTTTCTGCAAAGGAACTTTTTCATTTTGTCTCTGGCAAGTCTGATAAATAGGCAAGTAAAACTTAATTTCCAGTCAGGCTAGGAGAACAGGCTTCAGCTTGTAAAGTACTGTGTGTGCAGGAGGACTTGGAGCATGGTAAAGGAAAACTGCCTCAGCATCAGTACTGTGTGGCCTCTAAGTGGCATTTCTCACAACAGAAGTGCACACTGCCACACTTGCAAGTTGAGAATTGTTACCAAGTCCTTGGCTCTTAGAAACACATATTTATTGCTCAAGTAGCCCAGCCTTTAGTTAACTGTGGTTCTGTATGCAAGGGAGCAGATGGAGCAGAGGGACTGATACCACTCCTGGAGGCATTGCTAAGCAGCTGCTGTTAAGGAAGGGGCAGAATTTCACTGATCAGAAGAGAGAAAACAGAAGGACAAGGTACCACTGGTGACTCACCATTCGGTGATTGCAGGTCTCCATCTATCAACTGGATCCCAGCTCTGATATTGGGACATGACTACCATAAAAACACACTCAAGTTATGGCCTGATTAGCATGCGTGTATAACCACTCTTACATGTGTGCTAGCAGATCTTTCTGCTGCATGACACACATTGCAGCATTTGTTTATCCAAACACCTAACCTGGCTTCTCTTCAGCTAACTGGATTCCCAAGGTTTGTGCTTGGAGCAATGCAAGTGTGTTGTATGTCAGAGCTGCAAAAAAGAGGGAAGTTTCCAGAGGCAGCCTCCTGGGGGTGACAAAACCACAGCCTTAAATAGTGCGAGGACAGATCTCATACCGGTGTCACAGGAGAGATCTCAGAATCCTGGAATAATTTAGGTTGGGAAAGACCCTTAAGATCAGCGAGTCCAACTGCAAATCCCTGGACAGAATGACAGCCATCTCAAGCTCTGTTTCCTCTCAGTGACCCTGGGCAGGCTGTCACCAGAACTACTCACCCCTTGGCTACAATGAAGTTGAAATGTCATACTATCAGTTGGTGTACTATAATTTCTCTATGTGTTGCCCAGTATATGTTTTGTCTGCCAAGCATAAAAATGACCCAAGCCTCAGGATGCCTGTAGGTACACAGGCAGGGATTATTCTGCATTGGAAGGAAAAATAACTACATTTTCCATCCCTATTGCTGCCTTGGTTGAACATAGCTGTGTCAGTATCTTGGCTATGAACCTGTCACTTTATCTGGAATAATTTCTGGCTGGCAAAATGATGACTGTGCTGATCAGACCAGAATAGAACTATTACAGGATAATTTTTCTAATTCTTCCTTTGCCAAATTCACAGCACTGACTTGTGAATGCTGTCCTCCTTACACCCCTCCCCTACACAATGTGAAAGGCTTACATTAGTGACCAAGCTCCTGTGAATGGGTTTCTTCAGATACTTGATAAAGAAGTTATGCAGGAAGCTAGAGGGAAGGAAGAATGCAATTAATGGGTCAAGTACTATGGTCATTAAGAGGAAATCATATCTCTGCAGAACATGAATTTAATGGCTTCTTAGTGTGATATTCTAGTACACATGGGAGCTTTTTGAAATGTAAAAACTGTCAGAGAGCTGCCATTTAAAAGATGAGAATTTCAGCACTATGCATCTCAGCCTGGGTTAATTAATATTTATAAAAATTGATTTATTCAGAGGACCACCATCTTATATGTACAAAATAGCCTCTGCACTAGGAACTTCCAAAACAAGTAAAAATAAACAAACAAAACCAACCCCCCAAACAGGTGACAAGAGTGGTATTGAGAAAGTGAGAGAAATACAAGAAAAGAATGAGATATTGCTTCATGGGGCAGTATCCAGAGGCTTAGCAGACAGTCTGGTTCTGTTCAATTTTGATAGCACTGTGAGTAGGAAGAGTGAAGCACAGTACAACCTTGTAACTTCTACCTAGAGTTGAATATTAGAGCAGAAGTTTGAAAGTGCTGAAGAAGAACAAGGGGTTGTTTGATTCCATCTTTATCTTCTACTGCATGTAAATACAAGGACAAATATCTGTGTTGGCCATTTTAATAATGTACTGGGGCCCCAGTTCTCACCGGGTGCCTTATGATGCCTAAAAGCAGTTCTGTGTGCCCTAATTTGTAAAGCTGTCTCTGTGCCATTCATTGACAGTCATTTTGTGAGAGTGTTTATGCAGATCTCTTCCACTTACCCAGTTTTCCCATTCAGCTTGATATCTACATCTCCAGAAGTTGTTTGGCAGCTGGTGAGGGCTATTGAAGTGGGGCCTGCGTTGTCCAGGGGCGTTGAAAAGATTGCGGTAACAAACACTTTTGAAATGTGCACTGTGCCTCTTCCACTGTCTTTGCTGCATCAAGTGGAAATAAATAAAAACTGAAAAAACACCCCACCTCTTCACTATGGAATTGCCTGGTGATGTGGACTCATGGCTGGTCCTGGTCACTGCCACTATGCTTTGCTTGCCTGTGTCGGTGCTTGGCAGTGAGGGCACTGTGACTCCTGCTGTGTCACCCCCCTCAGCTCCCAGGTCTCTTCCCCCTGCATGCAGCCCTGCTGGCCCTGGCAGAAGTGCAGATTAGAGACTGCTGTAATTCAGCCAGTTTAGCAATATAGGTAATGAGGGGAAGAGGAATTTCTTTCCTCTGAAACAGCCTAGGACTAGGAAGGTGAGGAGACTGCTCTATATTGCCACTTGCCCATCCATTTTCCACCAGCTTTTGAACTGTATCTGTTCTTGGTGGCATAACAGAGGGTTTCTAATAGTGTGACTGCACTATGAGGGTTTATTATACTGGACTGTGATCCACCACACTACAGTTCTTCTAAATGTGTCAACTGCACTATGAGGGTTTATTATACTGGACTGTGATCCACCACACTACAGTTCTTCTGTCATTAGCTGGCAGGCTGGACAATGACAGCATTCAGCTAGGGCAGTAGTCCTGTGCTCTTTGCAGCAGTGCTTCTCAGCCATGGGCTCTTTATCAGTGCTGATGTCTGAGGGTGCAGGGGCTGTGTCCCACCAGCAGACCTGTCAGAAGCACCAGTCTGTGCTCCTGGGTTACTGCTGCCAGCTGATAAAGAGCACCTTTAAAGGGGCCACAAAAATAACATAAAATTTGCATTTTTGTATTATCCATCAAGAAAAAAAACCCCAAAACATGCAAAGCTGTACATACAACATCCAGGTCCTTATGTTCCAGTTCATATCGATGGTTAGAGAAGCGTTTCCAATCACCAGTTTTATCCCAGACCCTGGAAGGAGGGAGATGGAAGCACTGGGTAATTCAACAGCAGTAACATGTATCCTAGAGCATGAGAGAGAAAAGGGAGAGATTTTTTAAAAATTTATTTAATAAGTCAAAATGAACACAAAACAAGATTCAAATTTCAGTCAAACACAATTTTCCCCCAGAGAGAATACTTACCTTGAGATGTTGTATTTGACATTACCAAGCCCAAATTTCTCATGGCCAGTCAAATCAGGGAAATGCTCCTTCTCCATATTCTGCTTCAGGATTTCCAGCCCAACCTCCTTGGCTACAGGAAAACAATGATCAGTTCGGTTGCCTTTGATAGTGCCTGGGAGTTTAGTTATGTGTTTCTGGTTTAGGACATGTGACAGACACAGAATCAGCAAGTAGTTGGTATCTCACTTGAGACATGGCAGTGCTATTTCGGGTCTCACTCCAAGTCATGGCAAGAGCTGAACTAACTGATTCAATATCTGAGGTCAGATGAACTTTGATATGATGGACAATACTGACTCTGCTCTACTGTGCTCTTAAACTTTCCTTAATAGCCTCCCACGGGGTAATTTACTGCCCTCTTTCCTTTGTCATATCGGTATTCAAGGCAATGCCACGAGCAGCTCTTGATGAGAACATCACACATACCATACTCCAGCCCTTTCTGGGTGATCCTCACTTTGAGTCCAGGATTGGCACTCAGTTGTCCACTGAGCAAACTTAAGAGGAGGAGGGAACAGCAAATCTTCAGCATCTTCCACATTTTTTACAGGACCTGTTAATAAATATTTATAATGATAGCAGAAATTCATGCTGTGTCTCTTGGTGGTTGTACTCCCTTCTGCCCTACCCTGGACACCAGCTTTCCCTCCAGAATGAAGAAAGTGGAAAGCCCAGCAACCCTGGCAGAGAACACCCACTCTCCACAGACTTACAAAAAGTGAGCTCTGTGGGGTAGAGGAGAAAAGCCAGCCTATTCACTGCCATAGAGACTGGGGAAAATGCTTGGGATTCATCCACCTGGGCAAACATTGAACGCTTGGGCTGTAATTTGGTGGCTCTACAGGATTCACCACGGGTGAATGAGTGAAGCCAATGCCCATGCCAGGGGCTTCTGTGACATGATTTAAACCAAGATAGAGGTATCTGCATAAATCACTGACTGCATGTAGTGTGAAATTCAGAAGGTCTTGCTTTCAGCAAGGTTTTCCAGGGAAAAATGAGAGAAACCACCCTGATGGAGAATTTTTAAACACAACTGGACAAAATCAGAGACTGTTTTTAATTTTTTTTCCCAGAGCTGGGAACAGCCTTCTATGGAGTTATTTGTCATCTGGGACCGACCTGGCAAACAGGTCACATTATTATGGTTTTCCTCATTTCCAGCTACTGCACTGGATTATAAACAGCTGAAAGTAGAGGAGAGTGTCTTTTCTAGCATTACTTTTACAGATAAAATTTCTTTAGTTACCACAGGGCTATTGAAGAGCTGAAATTAAACCATCTATAAGCAGACAATTGCCTCTTCCCTAATACCTGAAAAATAGTTTTGAAATTGCTGCATCTTTCACTAGCTGCTTCATTACCAGAGGTAACAATATATCTCAAATGACTAGAATATTTTCAGTCATGATCACAATATAAGCAATCTCCAAAATTATGAGAGAATATTGACTTAATTTTTTAACAGTTTCAAACAATCCTGCAGAACATCTTTGCCTTTTAGTATAACTAGTATTTTCTTTTTGAATTTTAACTAACAAATATTGAAAGATGAAAGAAACACACTTCATATGTAGAACAAAAACAAAGGAAGGAAATGTGGTTTTGGCACATGCATAGTTCTCATACTTTAAAATCTCAAAATTTAACCAGATTTAGCTACATCTATCACTTCCCAATAAAGCCACTCCTTGACAAAGCATAATCACCATGTATTTGTTTCCATACCTCTCCTCTGAAGGCTGAAGACAAGACCTTTGCTGTAGCAGACCACAGGGCTGAGGATGTTGCAGGGAAGACCTTCTGCAGCCATGAACCCATCATTTAAAGGAAAGAGCTCTGGGCTTGAAGAGAGACAATTGCTATCACCTTCAGTGGTATCACCCAGGGAGTGGCCTCTGATAACCACATCCCAAGCTATTTTGGATCTCCCAGGTAAAATGTGTTAAATTTCATTTAGGGATAAGCAGAGGACAATATAAACTGTAGGCTGGGGGTGCTCAGGTGCCAGAACACGGAGTTTGGGGTGGCATGCTGCCTTTGTGGCAGATGGTTTCAGCACTGGTTTTTCAGATGAGGAGGAAACCCCAGTGAGAATTCCCACAGGACAGATATTCATAGCCATGTTTGTACTGTAAAATAAGTAAATTAATGTGCCATTGGTATGAAAAACAGATGGAAAACAAGTCCCATCTGTCTGAAATTGCTCAGGATACAGGAAACCATAAACAATATAGTATTTTTATTATGACACATATATATATAAATGCACACAGACACCACAGTGTATATATATCTGGTACAAATATATAGTATTAAGTCCTTGCAGTCAATATTTTCTATTTCTTCTGTTTTCTTATCCAGTTAAGCAGTACTTCAGCTAACCAGCACTACTTGGCTTGTCAAGGAGGTGATTTAATCAATTATATTGCAAGTAACAAGCAAATGCCCCCAGGCATGGGGCACTTTGCTGGAAAACCTGAGTCACTTCATTGTGCAATCCATGAATAGAAAAGGTAGAGACACTTGTCACCGAAGGGCATCACATGCATAATAATTTAATTATTTGTATCTCTGGCAACTGATGATGAATATAACTCACACCCTCAGTTACATAAACTTCTATACATTTTCTGATATCAGTGAGGGACACCAATCTAATTTCTTTCCATTTCTTTGGAGTTCTTCTTGTATTCTTTTTCTAGTCACTCTTCACCTACCAAAGAACACAAAGAATTGGAAGCCCTGCTATAACTTACTGTTATTTGGTTTCAGGATGCCTTTTCTATAGTATTCTATCAGCCAGCTGGATAAATAAACTGATTCAGCTCAAACTATGCAAGCCACGTTTCTATCCTGAACTGAACTTTCTGCAGTGTGACTTTTGTAGAATAGTTTTTCTTTCCAAACACTTTTAATGTCTCCTAGTTGAATGTCTCTGTTGACACTGATAAAAGAAAAAATACAGCTTCCATTTTACAGATATTAGAAGTATGGAATTATTTGAAGATTGATACCCTTGAGGAGCTGCAGCTACCCACAATCAAACAACTTCTATATGATACAGAGACCAAGGACAGCCTCGGCTGCAGGGAGCATGAGACTGTCAGGTTTCAGATCCTGGGAGAAGCAACAAGACAAAGAACAGAATTACAGCCATAGACTTCAGATGAGACCTGCTTGGCAGGATCTGTGGGAAGTTGCCCTGGAGAGCAGAGGCCCAGAAGAGCTGGCTAATCTTCAAGGGCAGCTGTCTCAGAGCATAAGAACTGCCATTAGAATGTTCAGACAGTTCAGCAACTGTGGCAGAAAGCCAGCATGGAGAACATGGAGCTCCTGAGTGAACCTAAACACAGAAAGGAAGCATGCAGAAGACAGAAACTGAGACCAGCTATTTGAAAAGAACACAGACATTTTGTTTGCACACATAAGAATGAAATCAGGAAAACCATAGTTCAGTTGGAGCTGAAGGACAACATGAAAAGTTTCTGTAAGAACACTGACAGCAGAAGATGAATGTGGGCTTATTGCTCAGTATGATGGGGGACTAGTGACAAAAGACATAGAAAAGGCCACTTTTATTAGCAAGGCTTGTCCTCTGGACTGCACCAGCAAGTGCAGCCAAGGGGGCTGGAGAACATGAAGTACAAGGAGAGTCTGAGAGATTAGATCGCTCACCTTGGAGAAGAGAGGGCTTGAAAGGCCATTTTGTTACCTGCAAATTTTGCAGAGACTACTGAGAAAATGGAGCCAGACTCTTCTGGGAAGTGTGTAGTGAAAGTACAAAAGGCCACAGAACATACTGGAACATGGGAAATACTGATTAGATACTATGGAAAAAATTTACTTTAAAGGTAGTTAAATAATGAAACAGATTGTCCTGAGAGATTGTGGAATCTTCATTCTTGGAGGGGTTCAAGACTCAACTGGACACCATGCTCAATAACCTCATCTAATTAGTCCTGTTTTGAGCCAGTGTCTGAACTAGATGCTATGATTCTATAATTAAATGGCAATTCACTGAGATTTGTAGATTCATTCCCACTCTCAGTGTCCAGTTACAAAGGGACAAACTGTGAAATTCTTACAAAGGATAAGGTCTCACTCCATACACAAAGTTTTGCTAACACTAATGGAGATAAATTGAATTATGCAAGAACTGGCCTTTAATATTAAGAAAATGTATTGTCTGCAAATCTAGTGAAAAGAACCAGTCACTCCTTCTCATCAGGCTGCAGCAAGTTTTCCAAAGCATCAATAATAATTAGCTACACTCACTGTACTTAAAAACAACAGGTTTGCTTTGTGAAAAGTGCTTAAGAAATTTTTAGTAAAACATTAAAAATAATGATGAAAAGCCATGCTTCTAATGTTATAGCATCTACTCTCTATAAGACAGCAGAAGGAAGACTACATTTTTCTCTTATTGTTCTTTAAAAGCAAAGGACATCAGGAGTGGCTGTGAAGGTCCTCCTCACCCTCCAGGTGATAGTGAACATGAGTGCAAATAACCAGATGACCCTAATGAAAGAAAAACATATAAAATGTTTTTTAACCCACCTTAAATTCATGTGAACCTATTCAGGTACAGTACTCTGGGACTTGTTCCCATGGTAAAACCCTCAGCAGGGCAGGAGGCAAGAGTGGCTTTGTGCCTCCTGAACTTTAGTTAACTTTAGGGTAGGAATGGGCTCTGATGTAGGTTAATACAACTCTCCAAAAGACTGAGCAACATGTGCCACAGAGGCACTCTGCTCATGAGCCTTCTTAGAGAATGGTCAGAGAAATGAGGACTCAGGCACTCCATGCTCCTAAGCCCTGCTGGGGATAGTAGTGCTGACCTTGTCATGTCCCCATGATGGCGCCCCAAAAGGATGGTGGGCCCTTTAAAACCTACAGCTGCTAGGAGTGGGGGGTCATTTTGGGGTCAGAGATTGCATGTTATATCCAATGTATAGTGAAATTTTTACTATTGACAACATTAAGATCTACCCACCACTAAAAAATGCACCAATTCACAGGCCTGAAACAAAAGCAATATTCTATAAGAGGAAATTTGGTTTCTCACCTGATTAATTTTTGTTACAGGTCCAGTCAGGTTAGTGTGGGTGAAATTAAGAAGAGGAAATCCTTTCCCTAATTTATCTTCAAAAAGGACAAATATAAATAGATTTGAAAGTAATAATAAAATGCACTTCAGAAGCATCTTTCTCAAGGAACTCAATTTGTTTGCAATTTCCCTTTAATTAGCTGTCAGTCTCTCAAGGGAGCTATTATTCATATGTACTAAAAGGTAAAAAACCATGCAAAAAAAGTTGTATATAAACCTCTTACAATCTCTCAGCTGTCTGACACTAGGATCTGCCTGCCTTTGTTCCTCTTCTAGTATCTCTCCCTAAAAATCTGGTTTCTGCTGTTTTCCATTCTGACTTACTGTCCATCTTTATTTTCTTCTCTACTTGATCCTCTCAGCCTCATTCAGCCTGTGGGTTCCTCTTATTCTCATATTCCTGGATCAAACCCCAGATTTTTTCTTATTTGCTTTTCTAAACATCTGACTTTTGATTCCCACCCTTTCATTCTTTCTTTTCTTCTCATTGATATCTCACCTTTTTCCTCAGCAGTCTTCTCACCTCTGTTCACCTCAGAGGCACCTTCTGTACCCTCCCACTGCTTCTCTCTGCCATCACCCCCTTGTTCCTTGTCCCTTACTCCCTGCATCCCACAGAACTGATTTTCTACTCAGTCCTACCTGTGGCAGCAGTGGAAGCACAAAGGCAGAGAGAGGTGATAAAGTTGGAGATGTTACCCTGAAGCCCAAAGATGCAAGTGTGCTCTGCACTTCCTCAGTTTGGGCCATTCTCTGGTCATGGCTTGACTCTGTCAGGACAAGACTCAAGCCAGTCTCAGCTCTGCTGCCACACTGCATTCAGTGAAAATGGAAGCCTAGCCCAGTGTTTGAAAGGGAGCAGACACTTACTCTGTGCCAGCCCCTGATCCATAGGGCTGAATGACCAGGATCGAAGTCCAGCACAGAGTAAACCTGCCCAGCTGTCACCAAATGGTGACAGAGTCTCTAAAAGTTGGACACTCCCTTTTATGGTTTCAGTCTTGCTTTCCCAACAGCTGTGCCTAGGAACTGGCTACAGTCCTTATCATTGATTACTGGAATCATTATTCTCTGTAAAACATAAGACAGAAAATTCTCCACCAGTGACTTCTGCTGTGAGGGAAAAAGCACATTTGCTGATTAGTGCCTGATGTCTATGAGGTTGTAGCTTGATGAGGAAAATGGAGGGCTAGGACCAAAATTACAAACAAAACGATCAGAGCAGAGCTTGACAGAGAAAATCTCAGGCAAAAAAAAAAAATTTGGTTTAAGTTGCAGGTGAACAATGCAAAACATACATGGCAAAGAGGTGTCCATGTTTCTTTCATGTCATGAATTAAATTGAACGGGTTTTTTTCTTTATGTTAAGTACCTGGGATGAACCTTAGCTTTAGGAATGAAATATGCTAAACCTCATTTCAGCCGGCAGGACTCAGTTCTCAGAAGTGAACTGATCTCTGGATGGAAGAACTGTCCTGTGCTTATGCTCTGTCTTAATGCCACTTTGATTAGTGTCTTTCCCTTTACTTAAAGATGTGGGTTGGACTGAGTTGCTGCACAGTCTCACTGAGCATTTCCAAGTTTACAGTAAGTGATCAAAATAGTGGAATTGTGGTTTTTTATTCCCTTTTAAATCTCCTGTTTTTATTGTATTTGGTTGAAGTGCTTTAAGATAATTCCTGAAATGGAGCTTAAGCCTGATTTTGTATTCACTTCAACTACTACACATTCTCCATTCATCTGTGAATCCTGTCTGAACCTAGGCAGATTATATAACATTTTGAGCATCTGATAAGGAAAAAACCCAAACACTTACTGAAATGAAAAAGAAAAGCAGAGAATATAGAGTTTCAAAACACAAAGAGCGGTGGCAGATGATATCCCCAAGACCAACAAATAATTGTTCACAATAAGTTCAGAAGAATTTCTTTTGTCTCTGAAGGGCTCAGCTGCCTTTCCTAGGCACTGAAACCATCAACTTACGTCAGGGAAGCCAAGACTGGAGTGCAGCAGGGAGAACTGGAACCTGAAGTAAAAAAAGTAAAAGAAGAGGATTCACTAGAGGCACAAGTTATGCACACTGCTTGAAGATTCATTTGTGGAATTCATACTTATTTCATGGTGATTCACATATTTAACTTTGACAAAGGCTCTTCAATTCCCAACAACTTTTAATTAAAACTCGCACAACTACAAATGAGTTCTAGAATCACCAGGCTATTTCTGTTACTAATCTCCTCCTATGGTCATGTGTAGTCCAGTGCTGTGACTATAAGACTTGGGAAATCAAATTTTTCTGGAATAGTAATTTCCTGGAATGACTGAACTACACCCTTGTCAAATATTCATTATGATTTGAAAAAACTCATGTCCATTTCTAACTATTACGATTTGCTAACTTTTTCCACTGATGCCTGTATGGAATCCTTGGTTCACTATACATATATTCCTGGGGAAAAACAAAGTTTTGAAGAACAGGAGAACACATTTTTGTATCAAAAGCTCTAAGTGAGGACCATTACTTCTTAAATTTATACTGACAGGCTCTGATGATTCTAAGTCCTCTTTTCCTGTTAAAAGGTCCAGTGACCAAAACTAAGAAAAGCCTGCTCACATTTTTCTTTAATGAAATTATAATAGATTAAAAATTGTCATAAATTCTGGAATTCTAACCCAGCTTGATGTACAGAGCTAACATGAAGAAACACTGATGTGGGCTACCTGTCTGAAAGTCTGCTTCTACCCATCAGGTGCATTTATGGAGAAAGGGGCTGTAAACCCAGCCCTACTTGAAGTGTGAGTAAAATTTGTTGTAAGATAGCTGAGAACAAGCACAACTACAGGTAACCACAAACCCAGCAAGACCTAAGTGAAATCTAAAACACTCCGAGCTTTGATTCAAACCAGAGACACCTTCCTAGTCTCATTTGTTTCATGACATGCTGCTGCAGTGTGTGCTGTGTAGTCTCACTTTTTCCTGCCCCTCTCATGAAGGCATATGGAGAACTATAGGGACAGTGGTCCTGTGTGGAGTGCACTCCAGCACTTCTGTTTATGATGCTCAGACTTTGCAGCAACATTCGGAGGGTTTTGGGTAAACTACTGAAATTGATTCTCCAACACCAAACCAAGACACCAACACAGACTGAAACAGATGCCTTCAAGATAACCAATAAATTGAATGTTGTCATCTGGAAAAGTATTTAAGTTTCAGAAAAGGGGAGCATCATGGGGCACAAGAGACATGGCTGTTCCACAGTATTATTGTATTTAATCTTGAAGATTTAGACTAACCAGTTGAAAGTATCTTGGAGCTCCTATAAGAAAGAAGGTAACTAATATTTTCCTCATGGTGAAACAAGAACAGTCAGGCTGACACAAGTTCTATTGTAGCCTAATGTAGGGATAATTAATGCTTCTTTCTGAATTTTTCTTGGTTACCTCTTCAGAAGTAATGAGATAGTCAACTTCTGTTTGCTTATAGTCAATTTGGCTCTGGTACTGGCTGTCTGCAGGGAAAAAAACAAAGCATTCTTCTGTGACTGAATGCACAGACAGATACTGTCTTAGATACAGGCAGAAATGCAATTGCTTTAGTGATTGGAAACACATTGTCTAAACTTTTTTTGTGGTCAATACATATAGATTGTGAAATCCTTTGTGAATTTGCTGCTTTCTGCCAGCAACTGGGATTGAGTGAACAGAGTGATAACACTGCCCTGATTGCCTCTTTATCATTAGAATCATTTAAGTCCTTGCATGGCTGACATAATTGATTCACTTGCAATCTAATGAAAAGATGTCTGGGGACACACTGAACTATTTCATAACTCAGAGGTTAGGAACACTGGGCATCAGACAGTAACATTTTTATGTATTACAATTTATTCTTGAATAGTTACTCAACCTCCCACATGGAGAAAAGGGCTCTCTGCACCTGCCTATTAAATCTATTAACTTCTACAATGTGTGGCGTGTTTCCTTTCTGTGAAATGCAACAAAACAGTGTGCATATTTGTGGCAGACCAGTATATGCTATTTTATGCTAATCTCTAAGATTTTCAAAGGACCAGGAAGATAAGTGTGTGATTTGTTCAGCCCCAGCACTGAATGTTATGAATGTTATCTTCTAGCTCCTGTTACTTACTAGATTCCCTGCAAAGATGTATTGGGTGGTTGAATTTGGCAGAACAGCAAACACTTGTACACAGGCAGTGATCTGTAGGACACATCTGCCTGCATTTAAACTGACTGCAGGAGGTGATATAGCCACCAGCCTCAGCAGCACTGGGCCCACTGCTGTGTAACTCCAAGACAAACCCTTCTACACAGGCAGTGATCTGTAGGACACATCTGCCTGCATTTAAACTGACTGCAGGAGGTGATATAGGCACCAGCCTCAGCTGGGCCCACTGCTGTGTAACTCCAAGCAATCTGTGCAGGTTCAAAGAGGAAAAAACTGCTGAGGGCAGAGTTAAGCTTTTCTCAAGCTACAGTTCCTATAGCTGCATCATAATCAGGTGCTATTCACCAATCCTCTTGTAATAAATCAATATGAAAAAAGCTTCATTTTCATTACACCAACTGAAGTGATAAAATTAGCATTGCATATACTCTGAGTCTCAGAGACGATAAAGCAAATGAAGTTATAAATTCACTGATACTGAACATATAGAGAGAAACAATTTAGGGGCTATTCCTGAAAAACATATTTTAAGAGAAAGAGATTAGTATGTTAAATAACTGAAGGAAATTAGTGATTCCAGAAAAAAAAATTAATCACCTTAACGACATGAAGAAATTGGAAAAGTTGACAGCCTTTCAAAAAAGCCAAGCTTTTGAAAAGTTTGAGAAACTCCTAGAGGACAAAGCTTCAGTTTGCAATGCAGATTCTGAATTTCATTATCTTATAGTAAATATTGCCATATTTTTAAAGCATTTCATAGTATCTTAATTTATTGCATCACATTTATAGGTTCATGACTATTATTTCCCATTGTTTATAATCTTCAGGAGTCAGAAGTCAGGAATCTTTGCAAAGAGAAGTCAGGCTACCAATAGCAGAGATACCATTACCTTGAAGAGGAATGAAAGGAGACTGATCTGACAGATGGCTACCACTTATTCTTTTTAACTGTTTCAAAGACTGAGAGCAAATCTAGCCCTCAGAAGAGTAGAGAATTACTAAAGTGCAGTATGATATAGTTAGGAAGAGTTATCATGGGGTAGACATGTAAGTTTGAATTTTGCACTAAAAATAGACCAGTTTTCTTGTCTCCTCCCAGCTTTTGCAAATGAGCTAGTACACAGATAACATCCATAGAAAACATTAGATACTGCTTTTTCTTAAAATAGCTGTACAATAAAGTACTCACCTCAGAAATAAAATGTCTGAGTAGGGAAATGTTTAGATTAAAAGTACTATCAAGCTGTAAACAAAATAAATTAGGTAATTTTATCAGCTTGAAAATTAGGTTTTCCTTGGGGGTAAAAAAAACCAAACCCAACACATCCCATTTATTTTAGTTTTAGATAATCCATGTTTTGATTTAGTATTTTCTTGCCCCAGAATGATTTCTAAGGAACCCCCAGTGCTCTTTGGGACAGAAGACAGATTTCTCATGGACTTGATTCAGGAGCATATACCAGTAAACAAGTATTATTCTTTGAAAGAAAAGACATTACTTCTGCCTCTGAGACTTTCTCAGATGAAATACACTGAATATGTCAGAGGCAAGGACTCAAAAATCTCATTTGCCTTTTTGCTGCTAACCACTGTGATGACATTTAGTAGTACCATTTGTGTCACCCGTTTTCATAAAGACCCTCTTAGCATTGCTACAGTTAGCAAAACGTATTGGAAACCCTGACTACAAATGCCATTGTGGAAACTGGCATTTCTGAGAGGTTCTGTGTGTTCTTCAACCACAGAGGAAAGCTTAATTGCTTGTACCTTCTGCTTGCTTCTTTCTGCTGCTCTCCTAAGTCTGAGGATTTATTCTAGTTTCTCAGCACAGCCAATACATTTATCATGGGCCACTGTACAGCAGACTGGGGCTTTAGTAGATTTTATCTTGTCTTGCCCTTTTCTATGTGGAATCCATGCTGAGAAAAGCTTTTTTAGATTCCTTTTGCCACTCTTGGCACACCAACTTTGTGATGTTCATTCTGTCATTCTTTGCTTAGAGCTGCCAAGAAGTTCAGATTGAAGTCTGAGAGGGCCTTTTCTATGTGGAATCCATGCTGAGAAAAGCTTTTTTAGATTCCTTTTGCCACTCTTGGCACACCAACTTTGTGATGTTCATTCTGTCATTCTTTGCCTAGAGTTGCCAAGTTTGGATTGAAGTCTGAGAGGAACTTTGACTACTTTGAATTATGACAAACTGAATGTCATTAATCTCTCTTACAAGTGGTGTAAGTACGACCCAAATCTATGTGAAATGGCAAACATAAGGTATTAGTCTTTGCTGATTATCCATCTTGCTAATATTCGTGATTCTATTACAAGCAAATCATACTCACCTCTTTGGAGATAGTGATGTTAAAGGCCCCTGCTCTGTAGTGAGGCAGTGAAGCAGACTTAAGAAAATAATTGGAGACTCCCAGATATAGAATGGAATCATCCTGGTTTGGGAGAGCAAATGGAACTGGCACAAAGGGAGGGTCTGTGTGATTTCCTACTGGATAGACTATGCCCTGCAAGAAGTCATTGTTCATTCTGTCATTCTTTGCCTAGAGTTGCCAAGTTTGGATTGAAGTCTGAGAGGAACTTTGACTACTTTGAATTATGACAAACTGAATGTCATTAATCTCTCTTACTATGCCCTGCAAGAAGTCATAATCAAATATTTCTAGTTGAAACATTTTTATCTGTTAGAATGCATTAGCAGTGGTTGAACAGAAACATTTTTCCTAGTCTGAAGAAAAGCTTGACACGAAAGAAACCTTGAGCTAAGCAAATAAGTTTGTATTATGCCTTAAAAATCAGCGAATTATGGCTCTTTTAAAAAAATACAGGAATCAAAGAAAATCTGGGTGCCATGCTTTCAGAGTTTTAATTTGAGCATTCTAGTGAGTATTCTGAACAGCAGGTACAAGACACACACACACACAAAAAATTCTCTGGACCACAGTTTTATTTCTCTTGTAGCAAAGACATTTTTTAAAATTTAATGCTGAGGGTGACATTTCAGGAAAATCTTCAGGCACTCCTGAAAAGCACTGGAAGTTGCTTAGGACAGGGACACAAAAGGGCCTTTTCTATCACCTAACACCTAGTCCTGGCCCAGCTGCCAATTCTCCCAGACTTATTTTGGGTGCTGCACAGGTATACTAAGAAAATGATTATTAAAATGTGAGAGGGTATGAGGCCATGGCATTAAAGAAGAGTAATACAGACAGTAGATAGTGTAGTTACTGACACTGTGAGTGTTAGTAGCTGGAAGATTCAGTAGGAAAAACACTGGCATGGAAAGGTATAAAACCCTAAAAAACAAGCTGGAAGTTGGAAGAAGACAACTTATAACCATCAAGAACCAGCCTGTTCCAATGAGCACTGAATAACTTCCTTAACTGACTTAGAAGAGTCATCCTGTGTCCCACTGGGATGTCCATGTATTAAAGCTCAGCCTATGAATTCAATACAGTGACAGTAGCTGATAAGTAATGCTTAGTTCTTTAAAGCTGTGTATGTCCTGCTTGCAAAGTTTTTTGTGTGTGGTAATAGTTGCTTGAACAAAATCAGCTCTGGCACATCTTAACTGGAGTCTGTTCTAGAGACATGGGAATGCTCTGAATTACAAGGATTGTTGAAACTGATGGAAAAACCTGGGTGTTGCTGAGATCACTCCTGCAACAAAGGTGAAAAGTAGGTAAGAACTGTTATGTGGTGCTCAAGGACTGTCTGAGAGGAGCCTTCTTTTTGGGTGTGACCTGTACTCATACAAGATGCCGAATCATCTCAAAACAAACAGTGTTGGACTGTAATCACACTGGGAACCATCACAGATTATGTATCACTGCTAACACGTGAAGACCAAGCAGCAGTACAAGAGCTGTGTATCTTAAGAACACTTTTAAGCTGTTTGTAAAGCACCTCTGAAGGGTTTCAACTCTGAAATAATTTAATTATAAATAATAGCTTTGGTTAATTAACAAATGCTGGTTTCTAAAATAACGACTGACCAAATTTCCCAAAATGTCTTATTGCTTTTCTAAGTAAATATTGGAGAGGCTGAGTAGGACTGTAGTGAAAGAAAATTCATCAATTCAAAAATAGCAGAAAAGTCTTAGAAAGAACACTGATATTAAAGACAAATTATCTTCAAATCCAAGTTAATGTGTGATTTGAAGACTGCTGGAGAACTAGCTAGGAAATAGTCTACTTGTGCAAAGGTGTCAATCTGGCTTAAAACAAGAAGAATGATGGACAAAATCAAAAGAGATGTTAATTACAAAACCAGATCACAAACAGTTATTGTTTAGTTAAAGTAAAGGCATTTTAGAAATGATGAATCTGAAAAAGAATGCTGGGAGATAAGAGACATGGGAATGCTCTGAATTACAAGGATTGTTGAAACTGATGGAAAAACCTGGGTGTTGCTGAGATCACTCCTGCAACAAAGGTGAAAAGTAGGTAAGAACTGTTATGTGGTGCTCAAGGACTGTCTGAGAGGAGCCTTCTTTTTGGGTGTGACCTGTACTCATACAAGATGCCGAATCATCTCAAAACAAACAGTTTTGGACTGTAATCACACTGGGAACCATCACAGATTATGTATCACTGCTAACAGGTGAAGACCAAGCAGCAGTACAAGAGCTGTGTATCTTAAGAACACTTTTAAGCTGTTTGTAAAGCACCTCTGAAGGGTTTCAACTCTGAAATAATTTAATTATAAATAATAGCTTTGGTTAATTAACAAATGTTGGTTTCTAAAATAACGACTGACCAAATTTCCCAAAATGTCTTATTGCTTTTCTAAGTAAATATTGGAGAGGCTGAGTAGGACTGTAGTGAAAGAAAATTCATCAATTCAAAAATAGCAGAAAAGTCTTAGAAAGCACACTGATATTAAAGACAAATTATCTTCAAATCCAAGTTAATGTGTGATTTGAAGACTGCTGGAGAACTAGCTAGGAAATAGTCTACTTGTGCAAAGGTGTCAATCTGGCTTAAAACAAGAAGAATGATGGACAGAATCAAAACAGATGTTAATTACAAAACCACATCACAAACAGTTATTGCTTAGTTGAAGGCATTTAGAAATGATGACTCTGAAGAAGAATGCTGGGAGATAGAAGAAGAAAAAGACAGAAATTATTATAAGGGAAAGAGTGAGAGGATTCCCTTTGGAAAAGCCACAGATTCCTCCTGGTTTAGGCCTTGTTCTCCTGCTGTTCACAACGGAATACACTTTGCAGAAGTCTCTCCCATGCAGTGAAAAATCTAGGGAAGAGTTGCCATTTTTGCTATGTGTTTGCACAAGAGAACTGAATTCTCCTATATGATTAGTGAAATACTGCTAAATAGGACTAAATCCTTTGGAAGATGATGTTAGCACATTTTTCTGCCTATCAGTGTTGAAGAAAAGGAACTTTTTCATGGGCTTCATTATCAATATGATTGGAGACATTTTCTGAAAGGTGCTGGATGCAGCCTCAATTTGATTGTTATTTTTGATTGGACTGTGAGGTCTGTTTATACTGTATAAAAATCAGATGGGTTCAAAGAGAAATGCTGAATTCACACAGAGATTATGAACTTCTCAATATGAATATGGATGTGACAGCACAACTTGGAGTGCCCTTGAACCTGAAGTGTTTAATTATGTGCTATGTAAGAAAATTATCTCAATGACCATGATTTTCAGTTATATTTGCCACTGAATGGCACATGGAAGGTATAGGTCATTTTAGGAAAAATAAATGTCTACTTACTCTGCTTATGAATAACAGAGCACATAATAGAAATATCCACAATGAAAAGTGAAGGATGGGAACAAACTCTATGACTTGAATTATATTACTTACAGGAATTGAATTAATTTGAGTTGAGAAAAAACCCCAAATATTATCAATCTTTGTGGGAAAAACCTTGACAAGAACAATAATAAAAAGCTGTGACATTGATTAAAGTAGTGAAAATCTTACATTTATATCCTTTTTGAACATAGGTAACTATTGTATTCATGTCTCTGCAAGAATGACACAAGAATTGTTACTGGTGGAAAAGAAGCAAGCTCTGTGTGATGGTGTGCCTGCAGCATCTTGTTACCTCACTGAACTCAAGTCTTACGTCCACACACCAAAAGCATAAAGGATCAGCAGGAAAATGCTCATCTCCAAAATCTAAAGAAATAACACAGGGCAATTACGGCAGACTGAAAGATTGCATGAAAGATTCCGTACCTATGGGTACAGAAGAAATCTGAATATTGTATATAAGATGCATGCAAGAGATTTCTAGGGTGCAGTATGGAGTATGTTAAGATACAGAACAATGGCTGTATTTTTCTTCCTTTCTTTTTTTTTTTTGTACCATGAACATGGGAATAGTTTAGCATCTAATAAAAATTGTTATATTTTGAGCACTATGAAAATTACTTAATAAAAAACTGCTACCACCAACTCACCCCTGTGTTTTCTAAGCAGGGCATCCATCAATTGGATTTTGTATTTGATATTTAGGCATAGCTATATGAAAAGAGAGACAAGTCAGAAATGTAGGGCCTGTGTTTTAACTCCTCCCTTTGCTAACTGAAACCATCTTTGTAAACTTACATTTTTATTCAATTTGGTATGAATGGGCTTATAAAGATAACCAGATAGAAAGCTGTAGATCCAGCTGGAGGAAAGGAAATGGACACAGTGGTTTTCTTACCATAGATTGAAATCTTTGAAATATAGTCTGTCAGACTGGGACATGACTATCATTTATACTAACAAGAAGCAATTATAGCAATATGGTACACTGAACACTTGACTGTTTTTATTAATTTGAGAGCCTCAGACAAATCTTGGGGGTCTGAGCCTCAGAAGAGCTATATAGTAGGTAATCTGCAAAGTTGTGAATGTTAGTTTATAATTGAATGATACTCAATTAGCCACTTTTTGTCTAAGAGAAGAAAAAAAATCTATAAAATCATAGTAAGAACTGCAAGCATGGTTTCATATCTTTTGAAAGCTTTATTTGTAAATTGTAGGTCAGCTTGTCAAAAAGCTTAATCAATCTAGATCTCTTTCACACCTGCAACCTTCCATTTGCAACCTTGTACTCTCTAATATGGTCAAGTGTCAATGCTTTCATGTGCAGTAGGTCCTGTCAGCTTGTTTGCTGGCACATGCAGGAAGAAATGTAAATTCACTGCACTTCACACACTCAGCAAAGGAGTCTGGTTTTGAAAACAGATCATTAAAAATCTCTTTTCAGAGTCTTCAGTAGTTAATTACATCCTGTGGCTGGATCCTTAGAAATCAAAATTTGGAAAGTGTCCCTTTATGGTACAAATGGCGCTACTTCCTACTGAATAATTAGAAGTTTGCTGTGCATACCTAGATCCTCCACTTGACTTTAGCACTATCAGTGCTCAGCTGGCAGCTGTGTAGCAATGTGGACAAGTGGCCTGTGCTGTCCTGTGACACTTTGAAGATAACTGCAATAAGCAGTTCTGAGATGGACACAGCAATTTCTCCTTGGTCTTTGCTGCTTGGGGGAAAAAAGCCAAACTCTGTCAAGAAAACATCTGCTGTAAGGGAACAATTTAAGAAACAGTCTGTAAATCAAATTTGAAAGGGCTCCTTGCTTCTATTATCTAGAATGAAGAATGGGTTTCCAAGGGATTAAAGTATTTTAGGGACATGCCTGGTATTCAAAAACAGATTATATGCAAACGTTTCCAGGACATGAATTTTCAGTGTGCTGCAGGATTTGACAAGTTTACAAAAATGTCACAATTTCACAGAAATGCAGGACATTCCAGTTTTTCATGACAGATCAACCTGAAGGTCTCTGGGACTGCAACAGCAGAAGCCAGATAGCTCATAAATATATAACTCAAGTTTTATCAACATTGTAATTGTTCCACTTTGCTCTTTCCTGTAATAACTCCTTTAGATCTTTACATTACTCCAATTTTTTTTTTTTGTCTTGCCTCAAACCCATTCATTCTCCTTTCTGTAAAAATCCCTACTAAGATACCAACAGAAATCTCTTTAAACCTGAATTCCAGTAAATGTAGGTATCAGGACTATGGCTAGGAGTTGCAAAAGCAGTAGAACAACCAAGTAGGATAGAGAGTTGAATGGTTGTTGGAATAGCCTTATAAAAGCCTCATTTACCATAACAGAACTGACAGTGAAAGCATCACTTTTCACCCTTTCATCTTGATTACCTGGGTTTTCTTTTCTGAGGCATTACTGCAGTGGTGGCACAATACTATAAAGAAAGAACCCCACCCAAGAGAAAGTTCAAACCATGAGTCTCTCCACTTCCCTCTTAATTTTTTTTTTTAGGCAAAGCAAAATTCCTGGAAAAAGAAGCTGTAATCCTAAAAAATTAATTTTTACCCTAGACTGCCCCTGATCAAACCAGTGTCTAGTACTGCCAGTCACAAAGTCCCTCCTATTACCATTACCATTTTAAACCTGCCCTTTTCAGCTCATATATCTTTTCCTTCACAATAGTGATGTAACAGAAGAAAAAACAGAGGCTGGAGGTGCAGTGACAGCAGTTTCCAGCCACCAGTCTCACTGAGACAGAATGCAGAACTGCATGTCCATGCTCCTTTGGAACCAGGACGTGCTGTGCTGTGAAATTCTGCAGCCTGTTGATTCATCTTGCTGTGTTATCTGGCTCACAATAGAGCAATTCCTACTGTTACTAGCTGCTCCATTAACCCAAATTGTAGAGATGGCACCTTGCAAAGTTTTCTGATATCCCGGAAGCTTTAGCCTTCCCCACTTCCAAGAAAAGCTATACTATTTAATATCATTGTATTAAAATTGAATTGCAAAATGCTGATGTAAGTGGAAAAATCAGTGTGTAATTACAGACAATCTTGCACTGCACAGGCTTATGAAGCTAAGTCAGTTTTACATAGCAACCAAATTCTGGAGTTTCTGAAGTTCTGAATGTTTGGCATTGTGACAGTGCCCTTCTTTAGGAGGAGCTCTTTGGAAGGCAATGTACACTGTACCAGCACTAAACAGAGCTAATTAGCTATAGAGTCACCTTCCAGCCATACAAAGAAAGTAACAAGTGTAAACTCTGTGGTGCTGAATATTCATGCAATGCCTGGGCAAACTGAGCATGCTAACAAATGTCTGAACTGATACATCCCAAAGAGACCTCTGGGGTAAAATAATTTAAAAAACCCCACAAAACAACATTAGTTGTCAGGGGATGTTTACTTCTTAAGAAGTTTGTTCAAATAGATTATCATTGGATTGTAGTTTAATGATAAAGTATATCTGACCTGAAAAATATTTTCCCAGTATATTTCTTAATTTCATTTGCAATCCTTCTCCCAGAGCCCTCCTAACTGCATTCTGTAGAAAACTTACAGTTTTGTGTGTATTCTCCATTCTGTAAAAAACTTACACCCATTAGAGCCATGTGTGTATTCTCCAGTCTGCACTGATTGTAGCAGAAGCCTGTGCCACTGACAGATAAATGCCAGCAATAAAGGAAGCAGAAGTTTCTGGGAAATCTACAGGATTAATTCCAAGCCTACAGAATACAGAAAGAGGCATTATTACACTGCATGTCACAAGACTAAGAAGGACCTCTGATCACTGAAAACCTTTTTGCTATAAAAGCCAAAGTCTATGCTTCAGTAAAAGCATTTCTTAGAAATGACTGACCCATGCTGATGCATATATATTTTAGGAAAGAAAGGCACTTGTACCATTACACCTCCTAGCATCCTTGGAAAAACAATCCTTGATATTTGGCCAGGGTGGTTTGTTGTTGTTGTTTGTTTGTTTGTGCTTTTTATTTTGTTTTGTTTTGATTTGGGGGGGGGGGGGGTACTCTTCAAGGTAAAGCAAACCAAGAACCAGATGCAACCATCTGACAATTGCTCACAATACTTTTTTTTTTTTTTGGGGGGGGGGGGGATTTTTTTTTTTTTTGGTAACAAAAACCCTTCCCTGGAAAAAGAATAAACTTTTAAAAGAGAAATCTTCTGGCCAGCCAACTAATAAATCCATGTTTAATGTCAGATGCTACATTTATAAATAAATTCAGGCTGTCCAAATGTCCAATTTGCTGAAGACAACCAAAGTTTTTGTTTTCCCATTCTGCTTCCTTGCCTAAGCAAAGGCCTCTGGAGAGGATCAATTTTTCTAAATTAAATCTTACTTGAATATTTCCCTGCCAAAACAAATATTTCTGAAATTCAAGGATATTGTCTTGCAAATGGGTGTGTTGAACTGAGCTGAACATTGTAAAGATATCACATGTCATCATGCAGTATATATTCCTCATTGTTCCCTGCTATCTGGCAGAGATCTCTGAAACAACTGCCTTTAATCTGCTTTCCCTGGGGCAGAAGGCACCAGCTACTTTCTGTTAAAATGACCATAACTTTCCAATAACATCTCAGGCATGCCTGATACCTTTAGGTATCTTGATTGCTGTGAGCTAAAATCAGATTATATACCAGGAAGATTGCCAATTTCAAGAACTATGGTTGGGGGAATGAATTGGGGTTTTGAAAATCATGCAATAATTTAGATTGAAATAGGACTTCAGGAGATTTTTCTGGTTCAACCTCCTACTCAAAGATGAAACAACTCAGAGACTCTGCCCACCTGAGTATTGAACTCATCCAAGAATGCAGACTCCCCAACATTTTCGGCCCTTGTTCTGGTGCTCCCTAGAATGTTTTCCTAACTGCAGTACTTTTCTTAATGTCACTTATGCTTTTTGCTCATCAGCGTTTCGGTATGTAGCTTTGGAAGAGTCTGGCTCTGTATTCTCTTGATTTTTTGTTTATAGCCCATTGGAAGGTGGGATTGAAGGCTGTTGAAAGACCTGCTTCTATATTAGTCTCCGTATTTGGAGAACTTGTAGGAAACTCTATAAAACCATTTTTCTACTGGCCATTCCTGGTACTTTTCCTCTTCAGTAAACACTTGTTGAGCCCTATCCCATTAAAATGTTAATTTATGATGTAAATTCATCCAAAAATATTCTGTAAAAAGCATCTTCCTTGCACATCAGCCAAGATACATCATCCCCTCCACACATTTTCATCTTATCCCTTTTTTGGCTTTTTTTTTAATCAAACACAAACAGATTATTTTCACTGCTACAGGTCCTTCACAGTAGCAGATTGTTAATAATACCGATTCTGCCCTCTTTCACACTCATTTCCCCTGCTGTATCATAGCCATGCTTACACCTGTATTGCTTCAAACTCTGGTACAAGCTAGCTGAGAAAAACCAGCCAAGGTGCTCCTTCAGAAGCTTTGTAAAGCTCTGAGTGTAGCAGAACAAGTACTTTTAAAACCAATCAGAAGCAGAGTTAGATGAACCACTAGAAGTTTACACTGAACAAAACAGTGGCTGTGTAATAATTGCAATGTGGTAAGAAAAAGCTGTTTCATCATAAAACTTTGAAAATTATTTTGTTTACTTATCTTGAAATGACATAGTTGATCTTAACAACTGAGAAACTCTCTTGCCTAGTCCAGCTTGGGAAAGTCTCTTTCAATACTACTTGCTTCAGGAGCTCCATCCCAATCCTCCTGCTTACAAGAGGACATAGATTAGATTCAGGGACCTGAAGGCCCAGATACACTGCTGAATAATTTAATCCAAATTTTTAACATAGCTCTTGCAACACTCTGATTCTATGATCCTTACCTAGATCACCTTCCAACTACAAATATTCCCATCTATAACTTCTCTTAGGCTCATATATAAACCATTTAATCTAAGATCAAGATAATCTGTTAGGATTATTGTGTCCCTGAGTTGTATTTCATATTCTAGAGCTCATGTCAGGTTTCTGAAACTCTTATACTCCCTTCATTCACAATGTGGGTGACCTTGGGAAACACTTGATCATCACCTTTACCTCAGATTGCCTCACATCTGTTGGATGAAAAAGCATGTTATGAAGTAGCAAGGCAACTTCTCTATGTAGAGGTTACTTAGAGAAAAAGTGACATATGCATCTGAAGTGCTGGTTATGTCAAATGCAGAACTGTCTGAATTGTTGCTTGCATACAGGGAATTGTTTGAGTTTTAAAGACAATCCTCTAAAATGATTTCTTGCCATTTCTTTCACAGTACATGTGTTTTGCCACTGCACCTTAACTTTTACAGCCTGCTTCAGATATCTGACTTATTTCTTTACCTTCTTTCCTGCTTTAAGGAATCTCTATTTTCTCAAACGTTTCAATGCTATTTGTGTGTTGATAATATACACAGATGTATCGTCAACAAACAGAGCATCTTTTTATTCCAAATTCCTCAAACCTTCCTTCTTTCTGCTCACCTTTGATTAAGACATAACTAAAACTTTAATACTGAATGATGTCCTGCTTTCCAATGTTTGTTAGCTTTTGACCTCACAATTACTGAATACAAAAGACCTGGGGTTTTTTTATTGCCGGGCTCCATAGTATTAGAAAAGCAAAGAACTGAAATTTGCGATAACGTAACACTGGAATATCTTTTTATGAAATGCATGTTTTATGAGGGAGAAGTAAATTATGATTCTCTGGAAATTCCTGTCTCCAAAGCAAAATATGGGCTCTCACTGAAATAACTTAAAGCTCTCTTACGACTGTCAGTGAAGGCAGCCAGTGACCTCAGGTGGAATTTCTCTCAAGGTTCTTATAGCAGGCAAGAAGCACGAAGGCAGGATCTGTTGCCTCAGCCTTCAATCACATTAAGGGAAAGGATGTCAGGCACCAAGCTCTTCAAATACAAGAAATACCTTTTAGGAGGGGCACTGTTAATCTGCTCTTACTACTAATGCAGGGGTGTGCCAACTTAGTCCGTTCATTCAGCACTTGGAAGGCCATGCTGACTGCCACAAGAACTCCTGTGCTCACACTGAGAACCTAAAGGCATCAGAGATCCCTAGAAAGCAAGGGAGATCAATACTACTTTGGGTGATCGATGTTTGCCCTGCACTTTTCAACTCCTCAGAAGCCTTTAAAACAATGCTCATACAGCCAAGTAAGTGGACCTGATCCTTGCTTTCATTTCAGTGGCATAAATCCTTTTAGTTTTCACCTCACAAGTCCATTGTCAAGTCACCTGTCAGCATGTTCAGTACATGTTCAGTACATAAATGACAATTAATCCTTAAACTGCCAAGGGAATAAAAGAAGTATCATTTCAGACTGCTTCCTCACACCAACAAGCTGTACTTCTGGACTGCAAAGCTGATACGCTTGGTTTCATTCCCAAGCCCCTCTCAGACTCTAGGATTGATTGTACAAGGTCACTCAGATGACTGAGGCAGACAGAGCTAAGCAGAAGGAACTTGTCAGCTGCCTGACAGTCTAAATGAGAGCTGCCAATTGCACTGCTGAGGACAATAGATGTCAGACATACTGCTCTGATTTCTATCTTCAGTAATTGAGCAGGCACAGACCAATATCTGCATGTAAATAATTCTCTTAATTTTTTTGTCTTCACAAAGATTAAAGTACGTTCAAGTACTTGAAGTAGAGAAAAAGATTTTAAACTCCTTTCTTTCAGTTTGTGTACCTGTCTCACCCTAATGAAGTATCCTACTTACCAGACTGTAGATACCATGTCTGGTTTCTCCTTTGTGAACAGTCTGCAAAAACTTTTAATAAAAATCACAATAAAGATTACAGATAAAATATGCCTAAGAACTCAGTAAGCTTCTGATGTAGAAAAATTCACCATACTTGTCTTGTACAGGTTTAACACACCCATATAAACACACTATCTTAAACTGACCATCCTCAGAATAGAGTATATCTGAAAAGGAATTTTGTCATTGTCTTGCCTTGGTCCTGTACAAAATTCTTCAGTCTACAACTCACAAAATAATTTCTTTCACTTTCAAACATTTAGAAACCTCACCAGTTCACAAACACAAGACAAACAGTTCTCAAACATAATAGCAAATATAGATCTGCCTAACCTGAAGTCCAGAAAGAACACTTTCGTTTCCCAAATATCTCTGCTCTTATCACAGATCTGGGACTGGATTTTTCAGTTTCTTCTTTGCTCCATTGTTTCTAGTTACTCTGCAGTATGCTCAAGAACTGGTATGGTTTCTGCAGCTCACTCAACAATGTCAAATAAAAAAGGACTCAATAGTCTCAGGGTTTTAACCCTTCCTACACACTGATACTCCATATGGAAGATTGCCTCTTGAGGGAAAAGGAATATGAAGTATATATGACTGATGGAAGAGATATATTGGTAGGAATGCTTAAAGAAAACAGCAAATGATACAGGAGTTTGCTAAATTACATCAAGGCAGATGAACCCTCTTCCCAACTACTGGGAATACCCACAGAATAAGTAAAACTCCAGGAAGCTCCTGTTCATGGTTTCCTGCACTCTGTGTAGAAAGTAATGCTGTCCACTTCCCAGCTCATGAGGCAGCCAATCAATCTTACTCAGTGAAATCTTCAAACAGAAACCACAGGAGGAAATGGCCACCCCTACCCCACAAGTTGTATCTGTGAGTATGTCTGGGACACTCCTCAGTTTTTCAGTAGCTTTGCAGAAGCTTTGTGTTACTACAGCTTTTCCTAAGTGTGGCTTTACTACTGATGCCCTTCATAAAGGCTTTCAAGGCCTTGGAGCAGGGTTGCCAGAGAACTATTAATCTGTGCCAGGCTGCAAAATAAATAGCATAGCTGCAATGCCTACACATAATCTGTTAACAATGGATAACAATGTTGGGAGGCAGTTGTCTGATGACCTGATGGAAAAAACCATTGTCACTGTTTGGATCCATTGAGCCAGTGTTGCTGAGCTCTGTAACTGCCCTATCCTAGCACCTGAGCCAGGACTATGAGGCTCATTTTTACCAAAGTCCATTTAGAAAAACAAAAATCAGCATCCTTGTTCTGGCTCTGCCCTGCATGCTGCCCTCACAGCTAAGAAGTGAGGGGTGGTTCCCAACAGACAGGAAAGAGTAAGAAAGAGTGAGACACTGAGCAGGAATGCAGCAGGCATTATTTGTCTGCCCAGATTGAGACTTGAGTCCACCATTTGCACAGGTCTGTTCTAAGCTTTCCTCTCTGCTTTTCTGCCCATAGTCTGGCTCACTCACCAGCCCCTTGTACAACCATTCCCTTCCTTTTGGGCTGACAGTAGCATGAGGCACTCTCAGCCTACGCAGCTTCTTCCCTGGGTTCACACAAATTGCAATCCTGCCATATTCCCAACAGGTAGATGCAGTGATCTCCCTAAGAAAAAAATGAGCCTCTTTTTACCACCCAGAGAAATGTGATTTTAGTGTGCTAATGAAAAGATACCAAATTCTGACTTTAGTGTGCCACTTCAAATACTTTTGCTCAGCACACAACTCCCATCAATTTGATACTGTTAAAAATATGGAGATACAAGAAAAACCACTAAAAGTGTCTGAAGCAATCTGGCAAACTCCAGGAAAACCGGTGGTCTTTTGGTCCATACAATCAAGATTTTAATCAGAGACAGAAGATAAAGCCACATGAGCAAACTCAGACACTGTTTAAGAGTAATCTGTAGCCAACCTGAGATGGTGCAATGCAGAGTTGCACTCACATTTTAATCAGAGACAGAGAAGATAAAGCCACATGAACAAACTCAGACACTGTTTAAGAGTAATCTGTAGACAGCCAACCTGAGATGGTGTAATACAGAGTTCCTCTCATTGTATAGAGCATTAGCATAAAGGGCTCTACAATACCTTCTAGCAGTAAAGCTGCTAGAATTTAGGAGGTTTCCTTCACTGGCTTTTATTTGAATCTCCTCCACTGGCACACTTCAATGGCACTTTAGACTTTGGCACTTCATCTCCCAATGATACTCCAGCCTTCATGCCCATCTCCTTCTCATCCCACACTTTATCACCTCTTTCAGTGTGACTCTTGTCATTCAAAATATGAGCATCGTAAGTTAATATATACACAAACATATTTATTTATACATATTATAAAATACATTATTTGTAGTGGTAAATATATGACGAGAAATAACAGAAAAGGTCCACTGGCTCACAGCTTTATTACCACATTCATCTTTCAGGAAAAAAATTTCCATGAGGTACGTACCTGAACCAAAGAGACCTTTACATTTTGTAGTTCTCCTCTGCCATGGGACTAGGTCAACAGGAAGCTTTAAATTTCAAATTACTCAGGAGCACCCACACGGGCTATCAGTAGGGTTTTACAGCTTTGGTGAAACAGGTTCTGTTCCTGTGTTTCACACTTACCTTGAGGAAAAGAAACATCCTCAATAAAGTACTTTGAGTAGAGAAACCACAGTCTTCAACAACTGTTCCCAGCTACTGACAAAGAGCTTTCTTTTCTCACCATACTGTGTATTATCTTAATGAACCAGACTTAAAAATAATTCACTCTTTCTGATAAGAGTGAACTACGCTGAAAGTCAAAATTCCTCTGTACACAACCATTCTTTCGAGCCTCTAAGCACACAGGTTTCCTGTAGTATTTTGACAAGTTGCCCTTCCCAGCCAGAGGTCAGCTTCATATACCGGCATCGAAAGTCTCCTGCCTGCAGACTGAGACAAAATTACAATGGTGGAGAAAACCTGTAACTCAACAAATAACAACCCCTTCTTCTAGAATGATGCGTGAAGGAAAAAATAATGGTGGTGTTGAGTCACCAAATTTGAAACTTGCCAGACATGAAAGCTGAGGAAAACATTTTAGCTTTTCATCCTAATTGTTTCCTAGGAGGCTTTCCTGCTGTGTGGAAAATGTGTCTAAACTTTACATTGAGTGGAAAACGTGTCTAAACCTTATATTATAGCATGAGTCATGAAGTTCAAAGGAAAAATTCACAGAATGTCAGCAAAAACCTCACTTGTAACTTGGTCTAGCTGGTTACCTAATAATGACTGTAGTCAGCTCCTGAGAAACTGAACCCCTTCACGTCACACGATCGCTTCAGCTTGTGCAAGCTGCAGGAAAGGCAGTTCTGCTGTGTCTGCAGCCGTGGACATTCCTCACACCAGGGAAGCCTCCTCCACCCTTCCAAAAGAGCACTGAGATGCCATAGAGCCAGCGCCACAACAGGAGGTGGCTGCGACAGGGATAACCCTGAAGAGCGACACAGAGCAGGACATGCACGGCCAAAGGAAAATGGTAATGATGTTGAGGCAGCAGCATGACACACTTTGGATTCAACCCTCTTCAAGAGAGAGCAAACAATTTCTGAAAGACACAGTGCTCCTCACGTGTTCCCCTTTCTGCTTCCCTGCCAGTTCCACTCTCAGCCCCCTCTGCAGCAGCAACCCACTCTTTATTTATTCAGGGTTTATTCAGGATGTGTCCCCATTTGATGATGACTGTGTAAGGACGCCTTCAAAACGGGCAGTGGCAAAGGGTGGGGCTTCTCAGGAAATCCCTTGTTGTGGTGGAAGAGCTGGTGAGTGACACCAAGCTGACTGTAACGAGCATCAGCTCCTCGCTGGTCCAGCGAGTGGTGTTCCAGCTCAGGAGCCCCTTTCCTTTCACCACCTCCAGTACAAGCCTCTCCTTTCCACCGAGGAATTCATTGGCACGTTGAAGCCAGAGGATGGCTGCCAGTGTGGCACATCTCTGACAGCCAGCCCTAAAAGGAATTGGATGCGACTGATATGGCCACGTTCAGATGTATCAAGGAGATTTCACCTGCAGACCAGAATAGTTCTGTGAAGTTTGAAGTCTCCTTTTTCCTGTTGGGGCCCTAACTCTGCTGAAAGACAGCAGGGCTGTTCCTACAGGGTTCAGGAATGTGATTAGGGCCCTAATAAGCAGTTGTACTTGGTGGTAGCTCTGTAAGCTAAGTCTGGGGATTTAACTTATTCTTTTAGTATTACATTCCCACAAAGCACCCCAGTTTTCTTGTATTATTCTTTGTATGGAGAAATGTGATGTAAGCAAAGTTTTATCGTTAGAAGGAAAACCAAGATGATCGGAAAACATCCATTGTTCTAAGCTACCTCTGAATTTACTGCTTTTGAAAATTCCATGGAATTCATTAAATGAAGTGAAAACTTTAAAAAATTTGCTTTTTACATTACACCCCCAGCCAACATTATACTCCTGCCAAGTGTGCACTTACTGACAAAAGATGTGAGGAAGGGCTTTTTTTCCAAGTATGAGAAGTGAAGAACAAAAGCCAGTAAACTTCAGTTTGTATCACTTCATATTTTTGTCGAGATTTTTTGCTCACAGTTGCAGCACTACCTCTGAGGTGACAACTGAGCAGTCTGGTCTAGAAAAAAACCACGTTCCTTCATAAAACTAAACACTCTCGGGGGCAGCATCCTCCTTCAGGCTTTCCCTTTGCCCATTCCCACCCTCGCCCACAGTTTAACACCCAGCCAGGCTGTCCCTCGTAGTTCTGGCTACAGAACATCACCTGGCTCGATGTTACACTGAGAAGGAAGAGGGCAGCGGCCCAACCACCCTCGCCAGGCGGCGTGAGGCAGCCCGGGGGCAGGAATGACTCCCGCCGGAGTCATTCCTGATGCGTGGCAGTGCAGGCAGCTGAGGAAGAAGGGATCGGCTGAGGAGGAAGGGAGCAGCTGAGGAGGCAGGGATCGGCTGAGGAGGCAGGGATCGGCTGAGGAGGCAGGGGAACAGCTGACGAGGAAGGGATCAGCGGTGAGGGCCGCGGGAGCAGCTGTGGGGCGGCACGCGCGCCCATGGCGGCTCGCGCACCGCCCGTGGGGGCGCGCGCGGGGCGGCTCCTCCCCGCGCGCAGCCGAGCGCCCAATCATCGATCGCGACCGGGCCGCCGCGCGGCGCGCAGAGACAGCGATCGGGGGCGTGCCGCGAGCCGCGGAGGCGGGGCCGGGGCCGGGCTGAGGCGGTTCCGCGACAACCAAAACAACGGCCCGGCCCGGCAGCCCTTGCGCCCGCGCCCCGTCGCCACCTTCTCCGCCGCCGCTGCCCGGCGGGGGCCGCTCGGGGCGTGAGGTGGGTGCGGAGACCCCTCCGTCCCGCCGCCGCCGCCATGAAGCTCCGCGTACGGCTGCAGAAGCGAACGGTGGCCCTGGAGGTGCAGGGGGCGGAGCCAACGCTGGGGGAGCTGCGCGCGCAGCTGCGCCTGGCCCTGCTGCCCGCCTGGGGGTACAGGTAGCGAGCGGAGCGAACCATCGCGAGGGGTGCCGGGAAAGGGGGGGGGGAGGCGATGCCGCCCGTGCGCGGCCTGGGCCGGCGGGGCCGTACCATGCGGTGCGGGGGGAGGGATCTGCCCCGGGGCCCGGGCGCGGTGCTGCCCCCTGCGGGGCGGGCGCGGCGCTGCGGCGGCGGCACCGCCCGGAGCGCACCGGGCATTGCGAGCCGCTGTACCCCGAGCGCGCCGGGCATTGCGAGCCGCTGTACCCCGAGCACGCCGGGCATTGCGAGCCGCTGTACCCCGAGCACACCGGGCATTGAGGGCCGCTGTACCCCGAGCGCGCCGGGCATTGCGGGCCGCTGTACCCGGAGCACGCCGGGCATTGCGAGCCGCTGTAGCCGGAGCACGCCGGGCACTGCGAGCCGCTGTAGCCGGAGCACACCGGGCATTGAGAACGCCCGGCTCGGCCGCTGTAGCCGGCCGCTGCCGGCTGGGCGCTGCGCAGCGGGCAAACACAGCTTGGGGAGCGCTCAGCTGCGAAGTGCGGGTGCAGCGAAACCTCAGTCTCTGGCTGAGATTTCTGGCCGGCGCTGAAGTTACAAAATGCTGCAGGGTCTCGGTTTTACACTTTCTCTGAGGCTTCCTGGAGAATCTCGGGTGAAGTTTCACAAACATTTTATCTGTGAAGAACTCACGGCATCCCGCGTAGGAAAATGAATCGCCTGTAAAAGGGGAGCGTTTTCTGGTGCTGGCTGAAGGGTTTGTGTCACAAACCTTGAATTGGGTCCGGCGTGCCGGTGTTTCACTGGTGATTCACACAGCAGCGTGGGCAGGGGGACCCTGAAGTTGCTGCTTGTCTTGCCGCAGTGGGTGCATTTTATAGCTGCTTCCCTGCTAGCCAGTTTCATTTCTGGGATTTTTTGGCCTGAAGTATCTTATTTGCAGCTCATTCTTATATTTGCTCATTTGCAGCTAGCATTCTATAGGACACCTGCTGATCATTGAAATTAATGTTTAGCTTGGTGAGAAAGCAAGTTGGTTGAGTCTTCAACACTATTTATTTTTAAGTAATACGAGGCAGTAGTTTATTTAGGTCTTGTTCTCCTAGCTGTGATATCTTCTGTTTTGAAGGACACTTATCTGCTTTCCTTCACAACTATTTTATGACCAATTTCTTTAAAGGAAATTTTATTTACCAAGCAGCTGCAGCAACTTAAAAATGTACATGGCAAGAAACATGAGAGAAATAATTTCATATAATCTTTTTTCCCCCTCACTATTTCTTTAACATATGGGTAATTAATAATGGATTCAGCCCCGTGGCACAATACTATTGTAATATGCAGTGTGCATTTCTAATTTTAGAATCATAGAATCATTGGGGTTGGACAAGATCATCAAGTCCCCTCTTTGACCGGTCACCACGAGGCCACCTAAATCATAGCACCAATTGCCATGTCCAGTGTGTGGCTATCCAGGTGCAGCCAACCATGTTTCCTTACTGTTTTTTTTTAAAATTATTTTGCAGTTCTGATACCACGTTTTCAATAACATTGAACAGAAAAGATGCTCTCACAGAGGATCAGAAGACCTTAGCTTCATATGGGATTGTTTCTGGTGATTTGATATGCCTGCTACTAGAAGAGCCACATGGACAACCCAGCCTACCTCCTCCTCCTGCTACTCCTGCCCCACTTCAGAATGGTCATGAGCCATCCCCCTTGACCCCCAACAGCAGTCCAAGAGAAGGGCAGAATGAGCAGCCTAACAATGAGAAGGCTCGGGTGGAATTTCAAGAGAGTGATGAGAGGGTAAGTACATGGGAATTTTCCTGTACAGCATAAGGCAAAAACAAAGGTGTCCTGTTGTGTCAGTTGCTGTGCTATATAGGAGTGAATTTCTTGGGAATATTTGGCTCCTTGTACTTGTCCGATACATGCTCAGTTGTTTGAATGGAAATTTGTCTCTGTTCATTGTGTATTACTGTGGCACAGAAGTGAACAAAAGTGTTTCAGGTTTACAGCAGTATTTGCTGGAACGTGTACTTAAGGAACTTGCTTTCAGTACTTACATGTACTTAAGTACTTACTTTCTTGGCTGCCTCAGTGTTGTCTTCTTGAGGAACCGATTTTAGATTGGGGCAGATGCAACAGACAGTGTAAAAGACAGGCTCTTATCTTTTCCCCCTTTCCTGACCCTTACCTTAGGTAAATTTGCTTACAGTTTTCATTCTATGTTTTTTTTTTAAATAATGTGTCTGTGTGTAGTTTTGTCAGTTAATTAATAACATGCCATGATTAGAAGAAAGGTAGCTACAATGAAGCCACAGTCCTCCTCAAGTGGCAGCAGGTGCACTCCATTGATTGATTTTTCCCCCCCTCCCCCCCTCCTCTGCTGTTTAGGCCTGTTGTGTTTGTTGGCAGCCCAAGTTGCCATTTTGGTTACTTTCCATGCATATTGGCTAAATTCAAATAAATGGTGATACTGTAGTGATTAAATTATTTCTGTGTATGTTGCAAAAATTCTGATGGTTTCATATATTATGACCACTTTGCCTTCAGTTAGTATATGCAACAAAATGACAGACCCTTTCATGAAGGGTTTGCATTATAAAGATTAAAAACCACAAATACTATATATATAATCCCAGTCTCCATCTGGAATGCTAGAAAATGGAGGTATCCATACAACTTGTATGGGGAATCAGGCTGGAATAAGCAGCTGTATAATGTTGATGTATATAGAGGTGTAATATTCTGAACAAATATATGCTTTGCTTTCCCCTGAAGGCAGGATCCAGCCTAGAATTTCCTTCTGGATTAGTTCCAGAAGATGCTGACCTGGAAGAAGGTGCAGGTTCCTATCCCTCTGAACCCATGCTGTGCAGCGAAGCTGCTGATGGTGAAACACCCCATTCCTTAGAGATGCTCTACCTGTCTGCTGAGTGTACCAGTGCCACCGATGCCTTGATCGTTCTGGTTCATCTTCTCATGATGGAGACAGGCTATGTTCCTCAGGTAGGTAGGTGCAGCACCAAACAGAAGTTTCTGGGTCAGGGTGGGGAAGCTGTGGAATATACAAGCTGCATCTGAGGATCTGCTTCTGCCTTTCTATATGTCAGTTGGCTGTAGGGGCTGCTGAAGGATCAGCTTCTCAAAATTCCCAGAAAGTTTTCAGGCTGAAGACTGGAGCAACTTTTAGGTGTAGATGAAGAGGCCTGTCCCTGTGTTTCTGTTGGTCCTCAGCCTCACTGGGACCCAGCTGAACCTCCTGATTCTGCCTTTTACTATAGAGCATGTGAAAATGTGCTTAGATCGTAGCTCTTCCCCAAAATACTGCCTTAAGTGTCAGTGTCATCTCAAGGACATCCTGTCAAGTGGTGCTTAATGGGTCTAGGTCTGCCAAAAAAGTGTCTAACTCCATATTCAACTTATTGTCAAGTTTGGCTTTGGTTTTACTAATCTGTAGAGGTATCATATTCAAGCACCTATAGCAGTACATCTGTGCAATGTATGGATTCACTTTTCCCCCTTACATTTGCATTTTGTGTTTACTAATACATGGCTGAACATGAAGAAGATTTGGTCTGAGTAAGGTGTTTAAATTCTCATCTTTTTCCTTGCAGTGAGGCTGACTAAGCACATGTGGGTGTCTGGTTGACCAATACCAATTTAATAGATCTGCTAAATTCATTGCATCACCATAATTTGAAATAGTGTGTAAAGAACACGTTTGCCACAGGGAATAAAGTTTATGGCAATGAGCAGGCTTGGAGGTAGGGCAGATGAATGCTGTGCAGATTTAGGAGGAAAGAAGGAACCTACTTGTCCTTGTGGTTATATTGTATCCCACTCTGATAATCCATCTGAGCTGTTTCATACTGAAATTGAAAGCAAACCTGTTAGGAGAGTCAGGTTTTCTAATTAACTTCAAACTATCATTCTTAAAGCCCTGTCAAATACTGTAAGTTCACAGAAAAGGTGCAACAGGTTTTTTTTTTGAGCAGCAAATTAATTATGTGCAGGAGTTGTCAGAATGCTGGAATGGATGACAGAATGAATTATGTGTCTCAAAGAAAGAGGTATGAGTGCTCACTCAATGTCTGTTCCTATCAGGACCAAAATTACTGAACTTCACTTAGATTTGCTGTTTTGGGGAAAATGTGAATAATCATACATATTCATAATCACTTTGTCATTAGAACTGATCTAAGAGTTGAATTGCAAACATCATTCTGCAATTTCCTAACTTCTGATCCTTTTCTCACCCTTCAGTGTTGTTACTTTGCAGAAGTATGACAGTGTGTTTGTTATCCCTTAACATTTGTAGGGGATAGAAGCCAAGGCAGTCTCCATGCCAGAGAAATGGAGAGGGAATGGTGTTTATAAGCTACAGTACACACATCCCCTTTGTGGAGAAGGTTCTGCTGGTTTGACTTGTGTGCCTCTGGGAGATCTTATTGCTATTAATGGTAAGTCAGTCAAGTCTTCATCCTGGATGCACATTCCTAAGTATCACTGTTGTTTAGGAAGAGAAAACTTCAGTGTGCTTTTGTGTGTTTTGAACTGCACTTTTACTACTTGGGTTGCTGAGTTGCAGAAGATGCCACTTCCTGATGCTGAATACTCTTTTCCAGTCTCTGTGTTGACTGTTTTTTCCCTCTTGTTGTAAGAGATTAATCCTTAGGAGTTTCAGCTGGCCTTTTCATTGTGATATTGAAGAAATGTGTTTGTTGTCTCATTTCATAGGCACTTTGGTACACATTGCCAGACATGAAGGAAGTAGATTTGCTTCAGCTACAATGTTTTTGCTTATTTTATGTTTTTTGCAAGACTTAAAACTTCCAGACTATGTATTACTTAAGTATAAAGTGGTCTTTGTTGTCTCTCTGTGTTTTAATTTTGAAATGTCTGTCTTTCTTCTATTTGTAGCAACATTAAAAATCAACGAAGAGATTAGAAGTATTAAGAGAATCCAACTATTGCCGTCATCCTTTGTTTGCTTTCAGGACCCAGGTATGCCTGAGCTATGATCTCATAGTAGTAAACTTAAAAGTAAAGAAGGGACACAGTGGGGAAGAATATGCTTTAGTAGAGTACCAAATAAGTACAGAATAGCAAAAAGAATAAAAGTGTTGTTACCATTTAGGTTAGTCATAACTTCATGGTAAAAGGATTTCAGAGTGTAGCCATTTACTCACGCTTTGTTGTTAGAACAAATTGTATTTCTTGGATTAACAGTGTAAGGAAAGAACCTTGCAAAGCTCAGTTTATCCTTTGGCCCATATCCTTATTTATGAGGTCCTAGGTATATGTGTGAATCTCTGGGACAGCAGTGCTGTGTGATATCCCTGGCAGCCCAGGGGTTCAGAGGCTGGTGGTACCTACACTCTTGTTGTGGTACTGTAGTTGTTTAATTCTTTTTGTCAGAAAACGTGTGCTGACCACATAAATTTCTCCAGAGTGCCAAAATTAGAGTGAAAACTAAGTTGAGGGAGGAGAGAAGGGCAGATCCATGTAGATCCTTCTGAGCACAGACCTGACCATCCTTATATTCTCTGGAGGATATGAGTTGCTTTACTGGCAGTCCACGCTGACTCAATTTCATATGTTCTGTGTAGCCCTTGATATACAAGTCCAATTGAAGGGTTGTAGAAGAACTGAGTGCTGAAATGTGTCCAGTATAACACTAAAGTCTTCTTGCTCCTCTTTCTTCAGAGAACGGAATGGAAGAATACTTTTGTCAGAGAAAAGAAGGTTGCAGGCTCTTAGAATATAGATCTGTGTTAGGCAGGAGCCTTGAAATCTGACAAAGGAAGCTCTGACAGCTTGAGAAGTCAGTTTGTTTCTAGAGAACTCGAGTCTTTCCCTTAGCTGTGTCTTCTAAGGCTGAAGGGAAAGCTTCGCTCAGTCATGGTTTCTAGATTTTCAATGACTGACTTGTTGCCGTATAATTGCACTCTTGCTGCAAAACTGCTCCTATCAAGATAACAAGCAGATTAAAGTTGTGCTAATAAGAAAACTGTAATTCTTATATAATTGTTGCATTACAGCCTCTTGAAGTTAAGCTTTTTCCCTCTCTTCTTTGATAGAGAAGGTTGCAGGTGTTTACAAAGACCTTCAGAAATTGTCCCGTCTCTTTAAAGACCAGCTGGTTTACTCTCTCCTGGCTGCTGCCCGACAAGGTGAGAGAAAATATTTACAATTAAAGATGGTACTTAATTTTTGAGGATGGAAGGAAGGGAGTCAATCTAAAGCCTTGAAGGAAGAGTGTTAGAAACTGCTGTTCAGTGATAGACATATAAACAGTAAGCATAAAGTAGAATATACATGCTAAAGAAATCCTATTAACCTTTGTAACTCAGAAAATGTTAATATAATTCTGGTTTTAATGTTTGATTGCTCTGGTCTCACTTCAGAGTGGCTGTTTTCCATGCATAATGATGAGGAAATCATACTACAATAATTCTGTAGCAGTAGTTCAGTGGTTTTGATCTATTTCTTTGTCAAAACAAAAAAATTCATTTAGCATCATGTTTGGAAGTCTGACCTCAGGAATTATCTTGTTAGGAACTGGTCATTGAGGCTTGGAAAGGCTAGTAGGAAGTAACCCAGGCTGGTGTTTGTGTAGCAGTAGGAAGCCAGGCTTTCTCTGCATACTTACTGCCATAAAAGGTCTCGGCTTTGTATTCTGGAGACAATGGAATTCCCTCTAGACTTCAGTGCATGAAGATTTTATGTGAAGCATGTGCTCTGTATTTGTGTTTTTTGCAGGGTCATGAAATTGGGCAAGTCTTTTTTCTCCTTTACTTATTTCCTAGCTCTGTAGCCTATGAGCATAATTTGGTGTGGAATGTTTCTTAGGTGTAGTGCTCAGTATAAAGTGTCATTTGCCCTATTTTGTGCACCTCTTAATTGTACTTAGAGTTGCAAGACATCTGTTTTGCAAGGAGTCGCATCACAGTAGTTGCTCAGGAAAGTGATTCAGGCATCAAAGAGAGAGGATGTAAGGGAAAGATTATAATGTTCTTTCTTTTTTTTAGGGTCTTTGGAGATAGAAGCACTACCTAGGTGATGTTGAGTTTACTGTATTTTTTCTGAACTTTCTTTCTCCTTTCTGTAGCTTTGAACTTGCCAGATGTGTTTGGGTTAGTAGTCCTTCCACTTGAGCTCAAGCTTCGGATTTTCAGACTTCTGGATGTCCGTTCCCTCATCTCTCTCTCCGCTGTTTGCCGTGATCTCTACACAGCTTCCAACGACCAGCTTCTCTGGAGGTTTATGTATCTGCGGGATTTCCGAGGTAATGTTAGGCACATCTTTTTCTAATTACATTCTCATGTTAACAGAGGGCTTAGTTCTGACAGGTTTTGATAAGAGACTCCTCAGGCAACCAGTGATGATATTGAAACACTGTGGCAGTTGTAAATGCAGTTGTTTGTGATACTAATCAGTACAATTGGTCAGGTGTGATTCAGGTGGATGCAGAGTTTTTTGCCAAGGAAGATGGTTGGCAATCTTCTGAGCTGTTACTGATGCTCTACATGGTTCATCCCATTGTGTGGTGCAGGCTTTCCTTGTTTTCATCTGTTTCCTTTGCTACCTTGGTGTATTGGCTACTGCAGATATTAGGAAGGGAAGATATATTCCTGCTTCAATTTCTCACAAGAGAGTTAAGAAACAAAGGTAATTAAGGGAAGTGCTGTCAGAAGGCAAAGGTAGAGACAATGTTTCTGGGATTTATCTTTTTAATAACATGGACTGCGTGTGAAAGTAGATTACCTATCAAATGGACCTGGAGCTTTATATTTTTAAAGCTACATTATCTTTAGAAAAAGATGTATTGACCAAAAGTGTTTTTCGTATCTTGATTATTCTTTGACAAACTGCATCTTGTGCCACTGTATCTGTTGCTTTTCTTAATGCTTTGCTTCTCTTTGTAGATCCTATTGCAAGGCCTCGTGACACAGACTGGAAAGAAGTAGGTGGCTTTTTTTATATAATCTCTCTGAGATCTTAGTTTGAGAATTAAGTATAGACTTTGGGAGCCAGTAACGTTGAGTTAAAGTTTAGCTTAAAAGTGTGGTGTTCTGTGTATGCATGTTGGTCAGACTAGCGGAAAGGAACATCAACAAGTTACGTGGTGTGTGCTCCATGGGGGTTAGACATCTTCCAAGGGTGCTGTGCCTGGTCTTTGGTGGGCAGGGGAATTGCAGCTCTGAGTTTTCAGACTGGTGAGGAGCACTTTTTTGAGTAGTGCTGTAAAACTGAGGGCAGTTTCTGAAGCTGGAACACTTGGAGAGCTTTAAATTTTGTTGTTTTTTTTTTTCTGTTTGCAGCTATACAAGAAAAAGTTGAAACAGAAGAGGGAAGCCCTGAGATGGAGGCACATGATGCTTCTGCCCCCTATACCTCATCCAATCCCCTTTCATCCCAACCCATTCTATCTTAATCCCTTTCCATCCAACCCATTCCCATCAAATCCAATCTATCCCCCAATGATCATTGGGGGAGAATATGATGAGAGACCAACACTTCCATATGTTGGAGACCCAATTAACTCACTCATTCCTGGCCAGGGAGAGGCACCAGGTCAATTTCCTCCATTCAGACCACATTTTGACCCCATTGGCTCCCTGCCTGGAGCAAACCCTACGCTTCCAGGACGAGCTGGTCCCAGTGAGAGGTTTCCACCTCGACCCAGCCGGGGCCGCCCCATGGACATTCGCCGTGCATTCATTTGATCGCTGCTTTTTCCTGCAGGGAGTTCTGTAGTCGCTGAGCTTGCTTTCTAACTGTAGGAGATGGCAAATACCAGGCACTAACATCTGCCTTCAGATTGTGTCAAGAACATGTGTGCATGGTGATGTCCCAACCGCAGAGGCTGGGTTTGTTTTGTGCTCTGGTAGTGCTGTGTCACCTGGCACTTAAGGTCTATTCCTCAAAGAGCTACAACTTAGAGCAGTTTGTTCTGCTGCCCCCCCTCCTTGCCCTTAATCATCTGTGAAGTGCTACTTAGAGACCAGAATAACAGCCAAATCCTTACTGCATCAGATAAAGAGCACTTTAAATACAAACCCTCTACTTGTCTGTCTTATTTGAAGAGTTTTACTGCATTGCCAGGATGAAAGGTTTTGCTTAAAATCTACCCAGCTAATTAATAATCTTTAGTAGCAAAAAAGTTACCATATAGAACAGGATACTGCCGCTGTTGTGGTGGATATGTGTTCATGGAAATTTTTAAAGGTGTTTCCTTTTTCCTTTAATATTTTATTAGGTAAAAAGCGTTTTTGTATTGTTACTTAATGCACAAAGAATACAGCAAAGGGATTTTCTTTACAATGGAAATATTAGAACACAGATTAATTCATTTTACAAACAATTGAGTAAAGTCATGCCACAGTGCAACTCATAAGTCTAAGCAGAAGCAGAGCAACTTTACAAAGAATCAGCAGCAAAACTTTTGACTTTGTCCTTCACTTTACAAATAAGGATCTGTAGTATGTGACTGCATTTACTGTGTTTGAACTGAATGCGGTGCGAAAATGCATCTGTTCTCCCTATCTGACATACTTAAAGGCTGACCTGGTTACAGTGGGAATGGGATCACTTAAAACAACATGAGAAGCAGAATGAATTCTGACTTCAGTAAATTCCACTTAGTTCCATTACTGAAGTATCAGGTGATACCTTGCCAAAAAGAAATGTGTCATAGCATGTTATGAGCACCTTTCAAGTGTTGTCTTACTAACTAATGAGCAGCTAACAAGACCACTGTTAAAGTTTCCTGATGAGACGTGCAAACTGATGCTGGAGCTCAGTTAAAGGAAGACTGGAATGACTGAACTTTGCTAGAACTTTTACTTTCTTATGTATTTTTTAAGATAATTGATCTCAGTGTTTCTATAAATGTGAATGGTACTAATGACTGTTGTGAGAACTGATATTATTTTCTAAAACTTTTTTGAAATTCCAGCTGTGGGAATGGAATGACATTTCCTGTTAAATACAAGCTATTTAATCAGTAATTCTTATGTGCTTTTTCAGGTGAGATTTCAGTGGTTCATCTTCTCGTTTTGTATAAAATCAGCTGACATTAGTAAGGTCAGGGAGTTTTACCAGTGCAAGTAAAATATAATACTTTATTTTGCTGTCAAAGGTTGTATTGCTTGTTTCTTCCTTTTCAGAGATAGTTTTTATTCCCTACCAAGAATAGCCTTAGCTTTTAATTTTTTCCTTCGGTGGTTGAATTGCTTTGCTCCAAAAGCATTTTCGCCAGAGAAATTTACAGTCAGATTCTTAGAGTTTGCAGCAATTCTTTATATTCCACTGACTATAAAAAGGAAAAGGTAAATCTACACTGTATTGGCCTTGCACCATTTTGTCCTGGTGCTTCAGCAGTACTTCAGCAATCCATAAATAATACTCAGATAAGGTTACAGAGCTTTAACTGATAAAATAATTTGTAACTTACCTTTTTCCTTTTCTTCCAAGCTATTTCTGGGAACAGTGATCACATAATGCATGTGAAGTTAATTTTGTGGTGCCATTGGTGCTCACATTGCCAATGCCTTGATGAGAGTCATGGTTTGCCCTGCTGGCAAGCCCGTGTGCTGCTCTGGAATTGGGCCCTCTTTGCCATGAAGAAAACCATGAAGTCATACTTCTGCCAGGCTGATGCCAGAGGTTCAGTTTATCCTGGATTTTGTCATTGAAATGTTTGTTTTTGAAGTAATGAACTGGGCCCTTTTACACATACACCACTAAGTGATCTGAAGATATTCCTTCCCTTTTTTTGTTGTCCCTCACACTGTAGTAAAGGTGTTATGAACCAAAAAAATCAAGAAACCTGACTTAGCTGGAACTGTAAAGTTCCTTAAAGAGGAATGCCTGTTATTCATAAAACAGGGTATAAAGTATAAAGTGAGTATCTCAGGACCAATAGTATAAAATTAGAAGACAAAACAGAGGAAATACTTGAAAACTAGCTGCTTGCTTTTTTCATTTGCCAGCTCCTAAGTTAAGTGTGTATATCATTGCTGTTGCAAATGATAAAAGAGAAATCACAAAAGATTAAATGCCTTAAGATGAGCATTCCTTACCTGTACTATTCATCAGTATTTAGCACTGTAAAGGTTGCTACTGAGTCACTTAGAAATAAGGAACTATTATCCTTGGCTTTTCTATGTATTTTATCTTAATCATGAAACTTCAGGGCAACCAGATGAAGCAGCTGAGCCATACACAAGTTGTAAGGTCTTAGGTACCTGCTTGTGATTAGTGGAAGACTCTAAAATACCACTGCATTTACAAGTGGTATTTTGTAAGCAGGACTGCTGTTCTCCTGGGCCGTAGCTTGCCTGGGAATGTGTGTTCCATTCCTCTTGAAATACCACACCTAGCTGTGACAAGCAAGTCAAGGTGTTCTTCAGTTTGTAGCTAAACAGCAAAATGTAAACTAATTTTCCAGGTGGTGGGTATGGTTGGGCATTGTAGCTGTGTCCCAGCTACTTCTTGGGCTGGACCCAAACACACAAACCCACTCATGGTTCCTGGCTTCCACGTGAAGAAACTTAAAGCAAATGGGACAAAAGAAGCGTTGACCAGGTGCTCACTGTTAACATCTGTGTGAGAAAGATCCCAAGGTACTCTGTGGCACTTGTGTGCCTTGTGTTTTAAATGTAGCTTCTCTTTACCAGTTTTTCTGTTGTTTTCTTACTGCCCCTGCTGTTATATTTAGGTACTTAAGTGCCTCGTGGATGTGCCTTTGTTTCCCATTCATATAAAAGAATAATACTCCTTGTATTCCCTCTTCTCTTTTTGTAGAGGGTAGGGATTTTGGAGTAGAAAGCCAGCATCAAGGGTGATAACTTGAAGGTGGCATGATGCATTTGAGAATCTCCAGCTAGCCACATCTAGTATGTGAGCATCATAGCTGTAGATGGGAAGTGTACTGTTGGGACAGTTACAGGACACAACAGATTTTCATCATTCTAACTTTAGAAATCAACTCAGTGTTTTAAAGCACTTCTGTGAATAGAACTGAAGGTGCTTTTTCAGGAACTATGGACTAACTAAATTAAGCTAAGAGTGCCTGTTGTTTGTACTTGATGTTGCAACTTAAAGCTAGGTGGTGAGATGCAGTTCTGTTTGTTTGTCCCTTGAAAGGTGACAGCTGGGTGCTGTAGGCAAATGAAGAGATTGAGTCACTACTGGGTATGAAGGCTGACAGTGCAGTCCTGTTCCTGTGGTCTGTCAGAGGACAGCCCTGCTGTGTTCAAATGCAGCCTCAGCAAATGACCCAGCTGAACTGCTGTCGATTTACGGGGCCATGTTGTACTAGTCACCATTCCTTTTTAATATATATTCTGTTGTTGAGGGAATCATGGAGTTTCAAGGGATAAAGCAATTGAGGATTCTTGCAGTAAACTTTCTTTTCTGTCTCTGCATCTCTGGTGACCATTCAGAAGGGAAAGGCATAAACCATGCTGAGGGAAGTGCTACAGAAGGAAATCCTCTTCCTATAGTGAAGCCTGTAAATCTGCTTTTCTTGCCAGTGGGACACTGCTTGCTCAAGGCCATTTCTCACTCTTTTATTGCTTCTGGAGACAAAACAGCAGGGACTTTTTTTTTTCTCACATGATGACATATATTTATGATGCTGTGTGGTAAACTGCTTATCAAATCCTGAAGGACAGCACAGAGCTGAGGAAAACAAAACAAAACAGAAGACAAACTATCAGAGAATAAGGTAGTTCTGTAATACTCAACTTGAGGTATAAATCATGGATCCAGATGAGTCTCTTGAGGGACTTCCAATCTGGAAAAGCTGTGCTGTTGCTTGCCATTATATGTGCAAAGGCCTGCTCTGCAGTAGGTCATACAAGGTCCAGATGACTTCATTGGATTTAGATGTTCATTACAGGTGCTATGCAGGAAGGATTTCCTTGTTTGGCTGTATTCCCACCAGTGAATCATAAGATCCAAGATGGCTAATGCAGCTGTTGCTTTTGCTGCTTTGGGGATCTCCTTGTTTAAGTGACAGCAACGATCTGGGCCATTGGTTCAAATATTTTTTTGACTTACTGACATCTGTGGGCATTCCTAAGTATCATCACGGTGAAGTTGCCAAGGGAAGCACAAAGCCAAGTCTGGCCTCAAAGCTGCTTGTCGAGGAGGTGGTATGAGGACTGGCACCTGCATTAGGTGTGTTCCAAACAGACCTCCCAGGGTGCAAGGGGTAGGATTTCAGCTGGTATAAATAGCTATAAATACATGGATTTACCTAGAATGAGTTTTTTCAATCATGAACATAACTTGTGTGGGTTTGTCATGTCCCAGTTCTAGCATATGTGCACGGCTTCTTTCAGTGTTGCAGAATTAGAGGAAAAGCACATCAGCAAAGATCCATCTCTGTCTTCTCTGGAAAAATAATTCTTGGGAGTGGTCAGGGAGAACTAATACTGATTGTTACTGCTTGGGACAATCCCATACATGCCCTCCTGTGGCTTGGTGTCTTAGGAAGGACCCAGGTCATATTTGTGAAATATAATTTTCCAGTTCTGTTGCAAGTTTGTCACCTTGCATTCATTTTTCATTCACCCCAGCAAAGTCAGTGGGAATTCAAGGCAGGAGACAGGATTTCACTCCATCTCTCTGTCCATTCAGTATTATGGAACACTCAGCACACAACTATGTGCACTTCATCAGATCTGCTATTAATTAAGCATGTTCCTGAGGGACATACACAGCCAGATGTGACCAAGTCACCAAAGTGCTTGGAGTTTAGCTGGGTTTTGTCTGGAATTTGTGTGAACTGTGAGTGTGAACTCTGGTGTTTTTCAGGGGCAGGGGAAGAAGTTTTTTGTGTGGAAGACCCATTTCTTAGGTTATTTTTGAACTAAGGCTACAGGGTTAGAACATGACATTTTTCTCTCAGACCTTGGCAATCACGCGCAGGGGACATAAATTCAAGGCATGAAACAGAGATGTTTTATCTGCTATGAGCAGAATGATCTGGAATAAAGCAGCAGACCATCTGGCTGACCTGCTTGTGTGATCTTTGGTGCTTACTGATGCCTGGTACTGTATTTATCTTGAACGTAGTTTTGTCTGAAAAGTGACCTTTTATGAAGTGCTGTCATGGAAATTCCACAGTTCACTGGATGCTCAAGCATGCTCACTTTGTCAGTCAATGGATACTTATTCTTGACTCTGCCATTGTATGTGTGCTTCTGAAAGAAGCCTAATTTTTTTTAAGCTTGATCTTAACAAGAATTCAGTAATTGGAAGTTAACAATTGTATTGACTATGTACAAATTAAAATAAAACCTAGTTTGCACTGTCATAACTGTGTTGACTCCACAGGGGTTAGCAAGAGTAAAATTTGCTTTACAACTCAGTCATTTGAACAGATATGATTCTGATTATGCACAAAACCCAATGAAATAGTGACACTTATATACAGTCACTTTTCAGATCATTATTTGAATATTTTCTTTGTATTAAAACAACTATAGTTCTCTAAATTCCCTTTACCCAGGTGTTAGTTGTAAATCGCTGGATTCACTGAGTGTATTCCAGGATGACATCAGGTATGACATAATGTAGAGTGAGGGCTGACAAAAGCACAGATCCAGCTGCAGGACTGTTAATCAGAAAACAGGCTAGCAAATGATTTCCTCAGGTTGCGGATGGTCTCAGCTTTTGCTTCATCTTCAGTGGCATTTCCTCGCTGAGATGACTCAGATATGCTGAAGCTGTTTGTCAGGGACTGCGATTTGCTGAAAGGGAAAACAGAGTGAACTCTCAGCAGGAGAAGGTGGGAATTCAAAGCTGGTTACTCATGCTTTGTGTTTCATCACACAGACAAATGCTAGGATAAAAGGATAGGTTTGCATGGAAAATATCCATGTGCTAAGACATCCAAGAATGGGGGAGGTGGCACAGAATGATGCATGGGCAAATGGCTCAGTCCTAACTGATAAGTGTTGATGAAAACATCTGACTAGAAGTATGCAGTTGCCATTTGGTGAGGCTGGTATGAGAAACCCTGAAGTAATTTCACTACTAATACAGAAGAAGAGATTAATATTAGAGGTCACCTGTCTTTCATCAGCCTTATCAGAAATGATGGTCTTGGCCTTTCAGCTGTGAGAGCCCCAGAGGCTGGGTAAGTTGGTATGCAAATCCCCTGCAACGTGTGCTGTTTCCTGCCCTCTCCGACCTATCTGCTCTGACTGTCAACTCTGTAATGCAGGCCTTTGGGTTGACCACACTGTTTCTGCTGTCTGTGTATCTGCTAGTGGTCAAGTTCAGATCAGGATGTGCTTTTGAAGTAAATGTCCCAATTTTCCCTGCTGCCATGCTTAGTTTCTTCAGATCAGTAATAGGTATCCAGCACAAAACCAGACTGGAAAAAGTATCTGAAATATGTGTAGTGTGGTGACTGCATCTTTAGCACCAACATTTTGGTCCTTAAGTACACCTATTTTAGTTTGCCTTGCTTGTGTAAATGTGATCACTGAAAGCCTGTTCTAGAGCATCGCTCCTCTGCTTCTCAAAAATTGTCTTCTTTTTCCTAGCCTATGTTTTATTTTGGCCTGTTCATACCAATTTGCCTGTGTTAACTTCTTGTCAGCATCAGACCTTTTTTTGGTCAGTTTTCCTGCCATGGTGCCAAATAGATATTCTCCACAAAGAGTGACAGCAAAAGCTGCTTCCAAAGATCCACAAGAATTCAGCAGTGTGCTCTGCTCCAGAAGAGTGCTTACACATACAGACACCATCTGGAATTTTATATACATGAATAGGGCCACTTCCCCGTCTCCCCTGCCTTTTTGCTACCATATGCAAAAAGAACCTTTGTGGCTCCTGCACTTAGGAAATAGTGAAGGAATAACCCCTGGTGAGCTTTCTGGCCGCTGTCGTGCTGTTTGCAGCCTGTGAGGATTACACACCCTGCTGGGAAGGCGGTGGCTGTGTTGATATGGCCAGGGTAGAGCACACGATGAATACTGAGCACATGAACAAGAGGAAAAGTGTGAAATCTTTGTGATGTCAAATACAACCTGTTCTTCCTGACAACAGGGCACTGGTGCGCTGTTATGCCAGGGGATACACATTTACCTCTGAAGTCACTCACAGTTGTGCAGGCCTTTGTCCCTGGGGAGTGCTGCTTGACAACAGGTGATATATTCTCCATGTCATCTCCAAGGATACCTTTTGGACAGCCTTATTCTAATATCTACAGATACTAGGAGTTTGTCAGAGACTTACTTGAGGTGTGGGTGTGGGGTGGTTTGCTGCTTGGACATTTCCGTGGGGCTCGGCTGGCTGGGAGCCCGGCCTTGGGCAGGAGGCCGAGGCTGCTGTGGGGGGAACGCGCCTGCCTTGGAGGCCTGGACTGGAGAGGAGCCAGTTGCTGATCGGACTTGCTGTGGAGATCCAGGTGACCTTTGCTGCTGAGGGGAAGTGGACTGGGGACTCTGGGGCTGCTGTCCTTGAGGAGACAGCCGCTGCTGTGGGGGTGCATTTGTTCGTGGAGGCTGAGATCCTTGTGGCTGGCGTGGTCCACCTGAAAGAGACATAAACGTGAGGAAGTGCGTGTGGTGGGCAACAAGCATGGAACATCACTATGGAAGGATGGGTTTTGCTAAGAGGAGAGACTGTTCAGAGTAGCTTCATGGAGAAAAATATGGCAAATCCTCTCTTACAGGCCTAAAATTGGTGTGATTCCCTTGTCTCTAGAGCTGTCCATTCCTCTAGCTTCTTCAGCACTAAAGAAGTTCCTCCACTCTCCCCAAAGGGAGTCACTTCAACCTGCCTTACTCTTCATGTATCTGGTGTTTCTTATCCTTGGTGAGCACTTCCTGCTTGGGTAAGAAAGAGTCACTGAAGAAGCAACTGTGTGGGAAATGTGAGCTGACCCCGCTGGTTTGGGTCAGCAGTCCCTTCACGGGCCCAGCAGTTTGATGTGAGACATTCCATCCTATCACTATCCATACCTCTGGTCCAGAAACATCACCAGGTGCCTTCAGTTGCTTTAGTAGCAGACTCTCAGAACTGAAGAGGATGTGGAAAACAACTGGACATGGCATGAGAAATTGCTGAACATGAGAGATAATACTGTGAGAACCTGACAAAAGTTACAGATAGTGTTGTGAGGTCTGGCTGGATTTCACAGGTGGCAGGGGAGTTATATGAGAAAAGGTTTTACAGAGAATTGAAGAGGAGTACTGGAGGCAGATGGAGAGTAGTATCCTGCAAGGCAAACAGCCCATATCAATAATAGTATGGAATGTCAAGATCATGTAGAAATGCTCAATTTTGGATGCAGCAAAACTGTGACCAATGAGGAAAAGATAATTAGAGGAGAGTGTTAATTTGGTAGAAGGTTGAAATGGAGAAAGGAAGGGAAGGTGGCAAAAATGAGAGTCTAATGAGTTATGTGAATTGAGTGGTTGGTGTGATCTTGCTACCCATGGGGCAGCCCTGTGTTGTGTACATTAGGACAATAAGCCAAACCTCTTGTTCTGACCAAGCCACGTAAGTCAAAACTGCTTCTGCTGTCAGGAGGAGCTGGAGGTGTGCTCTTGCTGACATGGGAGCTCCTGGACAGATGGATCGAGGATCCTGGCATTGCAACACTGATGTCTGTTCCAAACCTGACAACACTAGCATTTGCTTATCAGTTCTTAACACTTGTAACTGAACAGCTTAATGCAAACACAATACACTCTGTGCCTAGAATCCTGCTCCAGTGCCAGTTCAAGTGGCCTTGTTTTGCTGAGCAAAGTCCTACCAGTGGTATCAACTGGATCTATATCAAATTTTCATCCTACTTTGTGAGTTTCTGTGGAATATGACAGTATCTGCTTTAATAGTACACTGAAGTTGCTGCCTGCTTGGCAGTGAATTGGAAAATGAGCAAAACCTTTATCCTGATACCTTTTATTTAGAAGGCAAACTGACAGGACTCAGTCATCACTGACGTGGGAATCAGAGAACTGTACCTTGTGGAGGAGGCCGTGGTTGTGACAGTTGTCCAAGTGGAGGTCCAGACTGAGATTTCATTGACACAGGCTGAACTTGTGGAGGCTAGAGAGAAAAAAGCCAGTCCAGTTAATACAGAGTCCCCAAAGAGAAGCTCTGAGGTAATACAGGAACTGTAGAGTCATGAAGTGTTCCTTAAATACACACTCACAGACATCCAGCATCTGGCTGGTAAAATCTCATGGGACTAAAATGCAGAGGTGAGTCAAAAAGAGCACAGAAGTTGTTTGCTCACAGGGAATAACAATGAAATTAAAATTTAGAATGTTTTTAGGCAATCAGGAATTACCAAATGTATCTGGCCTGAGGGGTTCTCTTAGTCCCATCTCCCATTTTGGACAGTTTCCAGCACCAGATGTTCCGAAGGAAGGAGGGATGAACCATGGAAATGTCTATGGAGTAATCATCTCTGTACCCTAAGGGATCTCCTCTTGATTGCTAATAAGCATGGGTCAACTTCAGCCCTGAAACATGAAGCTTATTATCTGCTCCACAAAATCTTTGCAACAGTTTCAGATATTTGTTTTGATATTTCCATCCAGACCCTTTGAGTCATGCTCAACTTTCAGCCTCATTGTCTTTCCCATTTCTTATCTCTGTTGCTTTCTTCTGAGTTTTGAGACTAGTTCTCACAACCTGCCCATGCTAGACCATTCATTATTTTGCAAACCTTCACTGCCCTCTCTCTCATTTACCTCCTTTCTAAAGCCAAGAGACTTTAGAATCCCTCCAGTCCCTCCATGGGAATATTTCCAAGCCCCTAATTGTTTTCATCACCAACTTCTCTTTCCCAGCTTTGTAATTTCTCCTGCAGATGCCAGAGATGGGTCTGCTTACATTTTTCCAGATGAAGCAATATCTGGGTTCTCTGTATACATTGCCAGTTCATTTTTCCTGCATCCTAATTTCCTGCTTTTCCCTTGTCAACACAACCATAGGCTGAGCAATGGTTTTCATTAGCCTGTGTGCGACAAAGTATTTCACAAGGGAATGGCTGGTGCCACTTGAAAGTTCTGCACATTGTTTACGCTCTCCCTCTCTCTACCCCCAGCTTAGCTTACCCTTCCATATGGAGTTTCATTTGCTGTTGTGGTGACTGAACATACATAGCTCTGTCAGATGTTCTTCACTGCCATCCCTGGTCCTGACTAACTCAAATAATTTGGTGCCATCTGCTCTTTCTTCTCTCTCACTGTTTAGTCTTTTTGACAGACATTTTAATAAACAGATTAAGCAATGCAGAGCTGCTGCACAAAGGGCTGGTCCAAAGTTAACAAAAGTCTGAGTAAGCCTATTGCACAAAATTGTTTATGAAAACCAGGAAAGCTGGAGACAGATAGGCTGGTACATACTGGATTATTTACATGCAGAACATCATGATAAAAGGGTCTTCAAGGCTCCTGGAAGGTCAGGAGAATGAGCTAAGTGATTCTGGAAATGTGAAGACGTTTCATAGTTGGAAACATTGAAATTAGTTTCAACTGACTAGCATAAATGTGATGAAATTGCCAGTCCATCTTTTGCACTATTTATTTGGGACTTGCAAATGGATGGGGAAGGATAATCTTTGAATTTTCAATTCATGGCTTCTAGCCCTACATAGCTTGGGAACTAAACCTTGCCTTGGTGTTGATGGAAATTACCTGTTCTAATGCTGTGAGATGTCTTGATTAGACCAGGCAAAGAAAAGGAATTAGATCTCATATTCACCTCTACAGCCTCTCCCTACAGTCAACCAAGGCATCTCAGAAATAAAGGCAAAACAGGGTTTTGAGGCTGAGAGATGAAGGGGTGAGGGCCAGCCCAAGGTCTTCTGGTGGTGGGTGAGAGGCAAGAACAGAACCACAGTGTAGCCATGGGACCAGGTTTCATGCTGAAGGCATGACAGCAAACTTGTCATTAATATCTTATCCTGTCCTGGGCTCAACCAACACATTTATCAGCATGGTCAGGTGCAGTATCCTTGAAGTATCCCCTCTGCTAAATGTTTGCAAGAATTAAAATCTCTAACATCTATATCTGAGGTCAGCTTCAGCTACACAATAAAACTTTACCTTTTAGCCCTTCCATGCTTTTTTATAGCTTGTCTGTTACCTTGCCTAAGGCTTTTTGACTAGCTACATCATTCTGACTGATTGCCTGTTATGTACCACTTCATGAAAGAATTCCCAAAGAAATGAAAGGAAAAGAATCAAAAGTAAATGAACGGGACATTTTTTCTTCTTCTTTGCAAAAAATCATGTGGTAAATGCCCTGAGCTGTGGTTTCTGCTGATTTATTTATTCTTCTGTATTCTTCTTTAAATTAACATCTGAGATAATACATAAAGTCTATGACTTGTCTAAATTTTTCTACATTACTCTTACAGCCTTCAAACCACTTATTTTGTATTTGTTGTACACCAGTCCTCTGGAGCAGTAACTATTTCTAACGATATCACGCAGTTTTTTGGCAACTTAGTCACTTCCCAAATTCATTTCATTGGACATGGCCATCTGGAATTAGGGGCTTAATAATGTTTTAAAAATATCACTCATCACTGATTTAATAACTGTTTTTTTTGTTCTTTTCTGTGTCATTCTGATCAGGAAAAACTATAACAAGGTAAAGAATTTCCCCACTTTCAGCAATTACATTTACTAGAGTCACAATGCTGTCTCTGTTGTCTTCTTTTCCTCCCTAAAATTTGGATGATCCATAGAGCCCATCAATTGTTTGGTAGGGTTCCATTTTCTGATGAACTCAAAGAACTTTTTTTCATTCTTTCCTCTATCTGTTCTTTAAACTTAATTTCTGTCATTTTGTACATTTCCTTTTATTACTTGTAGGATGCCACATAAATGTCAGATTTCCAAATTTGAAAGACATTTTTCCCTGTTTGTCTTAAATGTCCTTTCTATCATTTAATTCTACAAGTTTATTTCTCACATTCTTTGTTCAGGAGCAGATCAGAAACGTATATATACGTTCTGGAAAACGGTGGTCTCTCAAATAGCATCTATGCAGTTTTACTGCTGGGGAGTTGATTAATTTCCTTTTCTCATGGTTGTGTCATACCCTTACTTTTTGATATCACATTTGTCCCTTGGACATTAAATCTAATTGTGCACACTCACTATCTGACTTTGCACCTGGATGTTTCTTATGGCAAAGTCAGGATATTCTTACCTCCCTCTGAATTGCTGTCCCCTGTGATATTTGACTTGCTTCTTGATAGCTGAAGTCTCACATTGTTGTGACTCACTACTTTTCCATCTCTGTCAATTCTGTGCTCTCAGTTTCATAATTTCTCAGTTTTTCTCAATCCAGAGACTAATATAGAGAGGTCCAATAATAAGTATAGGTATTCTACTCATACCCATAGGATATCCAAGGATTCACATCTCTATCTATTCAATCTTTATATTCAGTATTGCTCTTTATATTCCTTCTGTAGAAGTCTTCATCTGTAGTTCTAGTTCTTCATCTCACCAGCCTCATATTTAATTCTTTCTCTCTGGTCACTTCTAACTGTTATAACATTATGTTAGTAATGCAGCATGTACAATTTTTGTGATATTTGTGGCACCAAGCCCCTTCTCTATTAGTAAAGCACTCTAGTTAACATGTTTGTGGGTTTAGTTTTCTTGATTATATACACAGGTAATTCTAGGTTTTATTCCCAATGAAGACCCTTTTCTTATTTGACTCTACTATTTGACACCCTATCCCTTCAAGATTTGTTTTGTTCTTGTTTTTGCCTTAATTTAGGTCTGCTGTAATCCAACCCAATCCAATCCTGTAACCAGTATGTTACAGACATGGAAAAGATATGCATCTGTCCATGTTTTCTGTTTCTGTTGGTTTGCCCTTTTCTCTTAGTTTGTGCACTCTGTTATATCTTGGCTATTTCAAACGGTAGTTCTTGATTCCACTTTCTAAATGCTATCTCTTCTGCACCACTTTCCCTGCCTCAAAACATGTTCAGTGTCTGTTAAATGTTTACTCCTTCACTCTAGCTAAAACTTGGGGTTACCCCAAATACCCTTCCTGCTGGGTCCTGGTTTAGCAGGAGCGGACTGTCATATGGCAGAGGCAGAACACCATAAAGTGCCTTCTCCCATTTTTTTTTTGTCTCAAGTGGAAATGAAAATTGTACCGGTGGTCATATGGCAAAGGCAGAGCACCATAAAGTGCCTTCTCCCATTTTTTTTGTCTCGAGTGGAAATGAAAATTGTACCAGTCTGTTGCAATCAGTTTTGTCCCTCAACTTTTTACTCTCTGGTCTCTCCTGTTGTACAGTTTGTTGTTCTCAAACCTTCCCACTTGGCTCTCTGTTAGATACTGAGAGAGATGTAGCAAGTACACCTGGATACTCAGGTTCTGTTCTGGGGTGTTTCATTTATATTTAACTGCCTCTGGGAAATGTGGTAGTAAAATTAGATGCATTTGATACTCAAAATGGATGTGCACAAGAAGAACTAAGGGGCCAGTTTAAATGCAAAAGTAACAGGTTCTTAGATGAGTTCACCTTTAGTAAAGCCTCCCTCTGATGAAGGTGGCAAAGGACATCTCTGAAGAAGAAACTGCAGTAAGGAATGGAACAAGTCTGGTTGGAGATTCCCACTTTCTGTTCTTGAAAGCAGAACAGGGATGCAAAAACTGTAATGAAACCTATCCTGAGGGATGTTGTTAGGCAGGAATGAAACTCGGTTGTGGGAAATAGATTTGTAGAAAATTCTGGGTATTAGAAGTACCTCTAAAAATGCCCATCTTCAGTGTGAATAGTGAATTTAGCAAGTCAGAATGTCTAGATGCATGGACATGCTATTGGTGTGATGTCATATTTATTTGGAAGGAGAGTAAGGGAGAGAGATATGTTCCTTAGGGCTGCCCACTTCAAAGAGCCTGTGAGAATCTCCTTTGGAAGAGCAGGAGTCAGTCTGTCCCATACACTCCCACATGGGACTGTTCAACTCTCTGAGATGTCTGACTGCCTGAAACATTTAGAGAGGAGAGAGAAAGAAAGAAGGCCAGGGAAATAACTTGGTCACAAGATTCATTCATACCCAAGGCCTCAACGGTGATGGTGTAGATCCAGCAGTGACGACAAGCTGAGTCATTTTGGAAACAACCAGATCAGCTATAAGTTGTCTGTCCTCTTCTATGTGCTCCCCAATCAGGGGCATTGAGCTGTCCATCACCTGCCACAGGAGGCAAAAACAACAGTTAGTAAGGTGGTTTCCAGCTGGCAGATACCTGTCAACTCACCTCTTACATTAACCTGGTTTGTGTCTGCACATCCTTGTCAATATCTACAGTCACCACTCTCCTCATGCTGAAACATGCTTGACTTTTCCAGGTGTGGGATTTTGCTTAGGGTTTTTTGGAAATGTGCTTCTCCCAACTCTCCATCTTCCTTCCCTTCACAACTTGGAAGCCAAGCCAAGACTTATGGTGGCTGGAAGCTTTCTAAATTGACTTAATAAAAATGTTCTCCTTCACATGTCCTGAGGAGATGCCTCTGATGGATAAGGTCTGGCATTGTCCCACAGTACTTGGGGGTGACATTGCAATTTAAATGGCCACAGGAGAAGAGAAACAACATGTACTGAAGCCTGAGGAGATGAAAGCAACAGGGACTGGAGGAAACCAGGAAACATTTGGGATTAATGAACACAAAGCACTGCACCCTGAGAGGGAAAATAAACACTACAGATGTGTAATGAATAGGATGTCACCAAACCAGCACCAAGTGCAGGAAAATAAACTTGGTCTCTTGCTTGTCTTCTTGATAATGCTGTGATACAACTGCTTCCCAAGCAAGTTCTACAAATCTATTGGGGAAAACTGGGAAGCAAGACTGTGGGGATGGGGGAAGGAAAACTGTCAAAGGGTCTTTGAGGTAAGAAATGGCCTCACAACAATAATACTGAAAGCACAGCAGACCCTCAGCTGTATAGCAGCCCTGAACACGATTTTCAACAGTTCATCATAAATCAAGTGTTTTGCAAACATTAGCTAAATCCCACAGGAAGAACTGTACTCTGATGAAGTTAAGATTCAGCTGGAGTAAATATAATAGTACCAAAATATCAGGGTTGGAAGAGTTTATTTTATTTTGCTTTTATTTTTAAAGCAAACATTAAAATCCCTGGAAATGCAAAGTTGAAGGTTGAATTGCTCAAGAAAGGCACTGACTCACGCTCAGATAACAATCGGAAGTGCACTCCACCCTGGCAAGGCCGCAAGAGTACACTCTTGGAGGGAAATGGAAAATTTTGTACCCTCTTATTTTAGATTTAAAGTAGAGGAAATCAGTGAGGTGAGTTAACTGAGTTTGTATTCTGCCCTTTTCTTGCAGCATAATGGTTTTGTTTAATGTCTACAGGTGTCTTCTATGAACACTCGAAAAGCTACCTAGAAAGTTTTAACTAAGGTACACATGGAAAGGGGGTTGATGTTTATATCCATGGCCTACTTGGCCCAGGGAGAAAAAGCAGAAGGTTAGAAAATTATATGTCAGCGTTTGGCTAAATACACAAGGTGGCTTTTCCTTCCACTATCCACTTAGCTGTTCTTCTGTTGAGAAATGAGGTGAGGAATGTGATGCTTCCTAACAGTGTCAGGGCATGGCCAATTCCCACCTGGGCTTCACTAGCCAGGGGCTCCTGGGAGCCCTCCAGCAGGTCCCTGCGCAGGTTCCCTTATATCCACTCCTATCTTAAAAGGAAATGTGAGAATTACAGTTCCCGAGAGAGAAGCTGTCTCCCGTGTCCCCGCACGGCACGGAGCGAGGGCCCGTGTGACCACTAGATGCTGCCCTCGCCCCGCCGACAGCCAGGAGAGCCGCGCTCCCGGCTCCCGGCTCCCCGGGAGCCCCCGAGACGCGGCTCTGCAAAAACACCCCGAACCCGCTTTTCATCGACTCGCAGAATGGTTTGGGCTGGAAGATAACTTTAAAGGCCATCCAGTGCAATACTTTTGCGATTAGCAAAGACATCTTCAACTAGATCAGATTCCTCTCGAGCCCCATCCAGCCTGACCTTGAACGTCTCCACAGATGGGGCATCCACCACTATCTGCACAGTAAAAACGTTCTTCCTTATATATAGTCTGAATGTACCCTCTTTTATTTAAAATCATTATGATTTGTCCTGTGGTAACAGACCCTGCTAAAAGGTTTGTCCCTTTCTTATGGGCCCCCTTTACATACTGGGGAAGTTGCTATGAGATCTGCCCTGATCCTTTTCTTCTCCAGGCTGAACAACCACAGCTGTTTTGGGAGCTGTCTTCAGAGGAGAGGTGCTCCAGCACTCTAACATCTTCATGACCCTCCTCTGAATCTGCTCCAATAGGTCCATTTTTTTCCTGTGAAAACTGAGAACTCCAGAGCTGATTTCCCCATCTCAAAGATTGCTTTTTCCTATTTCTGTGGCAGCAGTGGCAGAAGAGAAAGATGGTGCTTTATAAACCAAAGGCTCCAGGGGGAGTAAGCCCTGGAGCAGGTTCCACCTGAACAAGTGAAGATGCACCAGGGATGAGGCTGTGTGCTGCCCTGATGTGCAGTACCTGGCAGGGGAATGTGAGATGTGGGAAACAGCAAATACAGGAGTGAACAATCACATGCAAAAGGGAAGGCCTCTGAAAATGGCAGTGATTTCTGACATCAGCTGGTTGCCACTGAACTGAAAGGATGATGAGATGTTACCTTGCCTGTCCTCCAGGAAGGGTAAATTGGTCTGGAACTGGGCAGATACAAATGCTAATACTGAATAAATCAACTGGCTGAAAGGAATATGTGAATTCCAGACAGATTGCACTCATCCTTCCTGGGTGATCACAGAACAGCTGGGCAAGGCAAGAAGATGTCAGCACAGATGGACCCAGCCTTTGTAGCTGCCCAAGGTCAGAGGCTGCTCCTGGTGCAGCTGCTGCTGCCTGATAAGGTGAATGAGGGGTGAAGAAAAGTGCCCAGGCAAAGAGACTCGGGAAAAGATCATCCTGGTTCTCCCTCTGTGCCTATTGATGCTGCAGCCTGGGTTGTGTTTTCACACTCTGATGTGCAAGAGTGGAGGGTTAGGTGATTTTGAGGGAGGGAGGGAGGGAGGGAAGGAAGTGGCGAAAGTGGCGGAAGGAAGGCAGGAAGGAAGGAAGGCGATGATTTGACATATCAAAACAAAGCATAGGCACTGCTGAAGGGATGAGCAGGGCTCCTTGCAGGGCAGCAAGGAGCACATCTCGTAACATAGCTTAGCTGTATGGCAGTCAGGGCTTAGCTTATTTTTCTAGGAGGCAGAATAAATCACATGGACCATTTTGCTTGCCCTCTGCTTGCTTCATATTTTTCATTTTAGCAGAGATGTAGAAATGGGCTAGATTACAAAAAAAAAAAAAAAAAAAGAGAGAGTGGGAAGATTATTAAACCATACATGTCGCTGATGAAGTTCTTTAAAGCAGAGGAAAAAAATAATTACCAGCATTTACTGCTAAATTCACAATCTGTTTCAATATGAGCCATGAAAATGGTACATAAGTGTGCTAATGCTCCGAAGGCAGAAATGTAACAGATTCTGCTGTTTGTCATGGGAAAAAAAAGAAGGTGAAGTTCAAGTAAGAGCAAATACCATGTGTGCAAGATTACTCTTGCGCTGTTGATAACTTATCTGTCTTAATCTTATTTATTTTGCAACAAACCACTGTGATAAATCTCAGTTCATAGAACTGCCCATCACTACCTCTGTGAATCTTTCCTGAAGAGCTACTATGTGAAAATTAATTATTGCCTGCAACTGCATTGTGCAAATTCCTTGTTTGTTCAGCCCATTTAGGGGTGCTTTCTTGTAAAGTGTCACAGCACACTGTTCCTTCTTACCAAGAAAATACAACTGTCACTCTGTCAAATAACTTTTTTCTCCCACTATCAAAAGAAAAAAGAAAAACAAGGGATCAGTTTCAGACTAATAAAAGTACCCCAGGAAGTTGGCTGGAGGCAATTAATTGTCAACATCTCCCTCAGATCTGCATAAAAAGGTACCTGTTTGGCTTTGCTCTGCTCCTTATATTGCACTACTCTACTCCTTTCCCAACAACATCCATCAGCCTGGCATCTGAATGCCTGCTAGATGTGGGTATATCAGGTCTGCTCAATCCGGTTCTCCACTGTGATAATTCAGCATGACCCATCTGAAACTATATTGTGTTTCTTCTGATTTGTGTCGCATTAGATGCGTTGCTGCTTACCTTGGTCACAGAGAGAGGAGCCTGAGCATGCATTGCTCTGCATGCGAGCTGATGATGGCTGTTAGGGCACGGATGTGCTTTTCACCAGTCAGTCACACACAGTGGCAGATGTGAAAACCCAGAGGCATACCCAGACAGAGCCATATAATCTTTAAGCCCAGAACTAGCAGTGTGTGCACGTACGTAGGCTTATGTGCAAGAATATATGTAGGGATATGAAAACCACATATCACGTCTAACCATGTGTGGACACAATCCAAATGTCCTTACAGTTGCCTCTAGCAAGGCTGCTTTCTTGCTCTTTCTTTCCCAGCTGCAGAGGCATAGAGATTTAAAAGTGCACAGCGGGGAAACCGTCTGAGCTAGGGGATGCTCCTTTAGGTGCTGATGGATTGCATACAGGAGCAGACCCATTAGCCCTGGCCCCATCAATTCAGGAAAAGACAGAGGCTTGCCAGCGTTTGGTTGCTGGCAGCACGCTTCTATCACATGGCCTTTGACAGGTCACTGCTCCCCTCCCTGGGGAGAGCAGATGCATAATGCAGGAATGCGCAGTCACTGGAGGGCTCATGTGGTTCTCATCAGCATCCCAGCCCTCGGCGGGTGGGACTGCTCTCCCACACATAGCTTTCCAGTGTGTCAGCACCCCTGCATGAAGCCAATAGGCTGGCTCTGCTCGTCTTCCTCAGCTGGCCTGTGTTGGTGGAGTTTACAGCAGGTCAGATGTTGTGTCTCCTCAAGTCACATACTGACAGAGGCACTTGCTTACTTGCTGGATTGTCTCTCCTCCAGGGCATCTCTTCAGTTTCCCACTTTGATTTTCCGGCCAGCTTTTCCTTCTCTGCCCTGTTAGGATGATCTGAGTGTGCTATTTACCCCCCACCTCCATATCTGCCTCCTGGCCTGGGAAGGAGCACTTTGAACTTTAGCTCTCAGAGCCACAGTCTGTCCAGCCCTGAATACAAAATGTTGTAGTACACATTACCCAGAGTAACTTTATGGTGCTTTGCCTTGATGGCCTCTTACTGTAGTGAATGCTGTCTGTGCAAAAGATTTTAGAAAACACACCTTTCTTTTTTTGTTCTATCAAGATGATCCTGTTGCTTGTGAACCTTTTGCTATACTCTCACCATTTATTTTCCTCTTTTAAATAAGGTGCAACTTGCATTTTTGTTTGGATTTTTCTTTGGATTTTTGTTTGTCGCCTTAAAAGTGATCAAAGAAAGGTTCATTCAGAGAGAAATTGAGATTTTTAATGAACTGAATCATCTGCTGGAAAGCTGAGGTGGCCAAGCACTCTGTGGCTCTCCATTTCCTTTCATGGTCCACACTGAGAAAGGAAGGCACTTCAACCCTGACACTGCTGTGTATCTGCTAGGTTGGCTGGGGCTCTGAATCAGTTCCTAACATATCAGTGCGCCTGAAGATGCAGGTGGGCACAGAGGAGCAGAGACTGCAGGAGCATGCAGGGTTGGTGCAGGCTGGTGCATGTGAACTCCAAGGCAGAGTGCTTGCAGATGCACTTCCCAAAGGAGACCCACATTCATGTTGCCCATGCTCTCACCTCAATGATATAGTCTTTTCCATCTTTGCTGTGGACAGCTTTGACAGCGCAGATATCCAGACCTCCAAACATTTCTGCGCAGGCATCTGCCCAGAGTCGGTACCTGCAGAAACCACAAGAGCACGGCCTAGGATTAGCTGTCCTTGGGTAGTCCACCAAAACCATCCACCCACTTTGCTGCCCATAGGAACACAAAGTGATTTGGGAGCCCTTATTACAAGGTGTCCTTCATGTGTTTTGCTGGGTCCTTGACTCCCTCTCTTGACTCCCACTCGCAGGGGATGGAGTAAAAAAAACCTAATCTTGCCCTGAAAGTTTCCTTCTGAGAGTGTCCCTTCATTTCAGATTGATTCAATCCTGCCCTCAAAGCCACCTTAAAATGTTTCTTTCCCTCCTTGGTATTTACATCAGATCTCCAGTTGGTTGTCATTCAGCCAAGCTATAAATATTTAGCTCATTTAATCTCCCAGTAGTGTTGGCCCCTCAGCGTTTGTATTGGCTTTGCCTGAAAGCCCTCCATTATGCAGGCAGCTTTCTCCTGATAAGATGTCCTGGACATTAGGACTGGAATAGGATCAGAAAGTGAGTGTTGAATTTAGCAAGGAGTAGCTATCCCCTCTCTGATCTGTAAGGCAGTAGCTCCTGCATTTTACAATTTACTTTCAATTTTATCCTTTTACAGTCTTCTGCTTCCTTCAATCTCTTGGGTGTTGTTCCTAGTCAGGCTGTCCCATCACATGGACCAGGCACTATTTGTTGGAGGGAGATCTTCAGGCTGCAGATCTTTTCCCTATCCATCCCAGGATGGGAATGTGAGCTGGGGGTCCCTTAGCTATCCCGGAGTCAGAGGAGGAGAGAGAATGACAAGAGGCATATTTATGGGGGGCCACATCCCCCCAATGTGCAAATGAGGAGGGAACGAGGCAGCCTGGTTTTATTTCCTGTGCAGCTGTGCTGTGGTCCCGGTCATTTAAATAAAAATAATAATCTCAGAACAGCAGATCTGTAAGCAGGACTATGACATGATGCAGAGAGGGGAGGGAAGGCCACAGTCTCATGAAAACACTGACATTTTGCAGACCCTACAGGGGCTGGGGAAAGAGCTGTTCTGGCTAAAGAACAAATTTACGTCCTTGAAGCCAGCCAGAGTCCCCATACTTGACAATATAATGATGAACTTGTGTGAACACAATGTCTCTGGGAAGAAGAAAAATTATGACTTATATGACTACTGGTGCTCTTTTATCCCTAATGAGGAGACCAAGTGTGTTCACCCTGGACCCCCAAGGAAGACAGTGTATGAGGAGGAGTCAGTAGCATAAGGAGGAGGAGAATTATGGACTGCATGAGTCAGGCAGGAGGCACAGAGAGCACCTCTCATGCACTGCTGTGGCTCAGCATCCAGGGGTACCGTTGTGGAACACCCCTCTTCCAGAGGAACATATCTTGGTGTCTGGGTTCAGCAGCCAGGGAATTGTTGGTCACTCCAGAGACTCTGATGGCTGCACATCTTCAGTGTTTGCTGGCCCTAGGTGAGCACTGGGAGCACCAGGGCCACTGGGGTGTAATAGGAGAGTTATAAGGAAGAAGAGCGCATTTATGCACATGCACCAGGTGTTGCATTTTCAGAGGATTTACTGTCATTTCTGCATTACCTGAACATTTACATCCTTTGTACCTTTGTACTTTGTTCAGTTTGTTCAGGACCGTAGGTACTTCAGGTTGCTCCTACTCATCAGAGCAGTTGAGCACATTCTTGCCTTGTTTAATGCACTGGCAACTCACGGATTTCAACAGGGTTTGTTGCATTTATGGCTGAATAAGGCTGGAGTGGTTAATTGTGGTACAATTAACAAAACAAATCTTCAAAATGCAGTGTTGTAGGCTGGCAGGAATCTGAGTTTTAGTCCTACAACACTGCAATAAGATAATGTCTACCCTTCATGTGTGTAACTTCAGCTGTGTTATAAACAGCCAGGATGCATCATGATGTCCACTTCCCACAGTACTATTAGGGTCTTGCAGAGTCACCTTCAGCATCTGATTTGGGGCTTGGCTTCCCTGCTTCACAGAACTAAAGGTGCAGAAGGGACCTTAGATGGTTGCCTGCACAACTTTTGTGTTCCCAAGAGGAGACATTTCTTTAATCTGGTCAGAAAGAGGTCCTCAGAAAGAGAACAGAGATTTGCCATCCCCTTCAGAGCATCAATTTCTGTGCTATGCTATCCTTACTTTAATAAAATATAGGAAATGTTCAAAGGAACCTTTTAAGCTATAATTTATTTCTTACAGTATTATATTGGTATTGTAAGTAGCATGAAATGCCTATTAACAGGCTTTCATATATTTAAAGACCGTATGCTCTTTCATTTTTTTTCATCTTTAGGATGAAGAGGTGTTCAGCTTGTGGGCAACTTCTTCCAGGTCTGTAACAGAGTGAACATCTGTATTGCAGGCAGGATAGTCTACAACTCTACTGGAAAAATATCAGTGGTCTGCTAACTGAAAAAGGTGGAAAACTACATAGAACTACCTAGAATTGTTGCATGTTTTTTTCAACAGCTCATTAGGTTTTCTCTGAACGTTCCTTTTATTGTCCTTAGGACTTTCTCCAGCTCCTTGCTATTTCTCTTCAATTGTGGTGCCCAAAACTGGACAGAGACAGAATTAATCATGAACCTGACAAACTGGAGGTATAATCTGAAAAAAATCTTTAATTCACTAAAGATGAATGCTTACATGTAATCTATGGATTCTATAAATGTATGAATAATCTACTTAGATGGGATAGAGAAAAGTGATGAGAACAAGTGTTAGTTCTGCAGGATAGGAGTTACAGCAAAGCATGTTACCATGAGTCCACAGTGTCAGGCAGTTGGAGTATTAGCAAATATCACAGTGATTTGAACACTGGAAGTAGTATTTGCAAGTTTTAGTCTGTAAGATGCATGAGGGAATTCTTTCTGCTCTGTTCAACAGTGAGAAGACCTTAACTTAGACAGTGACCACTTTTGTCAGCATAAAGCAAAAAAGTGCTTTCAGCACTTCAGCTGACAGTTTTTTTCCCCTGTTAAGCAGAAGAAAAACTCTTTTTCTGCCTTTTGTCAGTAATATACTTGGAATAACCTCATGTTACTTTGTGTTTTGTGCTTTGGCCTTTCTGATTTTATCCCTACATGTTTGTACTGGTGTGCTTGACCTAGCATGCTGGTCTTGTTTCCCATGGTTGCACTCACTAAAGATCTAATGATTTAGCAATGTTAGTTTCTAGCTGTACTTTCAGTCTGTTCTTCAAAACAGGACAGTTTGCCTTTGTGTCCTTAGTATTTTTTTAAGAAAACACTCAGCCTTTTAAAATCTTTATCCAGACTCCCAGGAGACCTCACTTACCAGTTCTCTCAATTAACCAAAGTCAGAAATACAATTCCTCCCTTCTAACCCAAGAATAGCTAATACTGTCTTGAAACATTCTTCCTTACCTCTCTGTCATTGCAATCTGTTCTAGCATCGCAGAACCCGTGTTTGCCTTCCAGTTTCCAGAGATGGAAGTCCTCCTAGGAAAACAAACCAAAAAACATAACCTGAACATGAAAATAGACTCCCGACCCATCCTCCTGCATACTGTAGTGCTCATTCTTGGCTCTGTGCTTGTACAGGAGGGGATGAGGTGAGGTTCTTCCTCCCAGAAGCCTTTCCAAATCCTTCCTGAACAACGCTCCATACAGGATATGTTGTTCAGACTCATGAAAAACTGACTGAGGATTTTAGGCAGAGAAACCTCCAAGGAATCTTGAGCACACATCAGGCTCTGTGAGTACTTTCTTTCTTTTTACATTAGACCTAGAGGAGCTGATGTGTGTGTAAAAGATCTCTAATAATCACCCTTATGTTCTGCAATGGGTAGCATCCTCCATCCATGGAACAGAAGGTCTCCAGGCAAATATTTACTGAGCAGCTTCACAAAATATCAATTCTGACATTCTGGGTCTACCTGAATTTGATTTCAATTGTACTTCTGTGTCCACTTCAATTTGATTTCAGTAGTACTGATGTCATAGAATATATTATCATACTGTCTTTTCACTGACTTTTCATTGAGTTTTCATGGTGGCTCACTGTGTTTGGACTCAGAGAATTCCTTATTTCAAAATCTTTGAAGTTTCATTAGCTGCAACTGATAGTTATTTTCCAAAAAAGGTACTGTTGCTAGAAAATTCTGGGTTTCACCATCACTGTCAGGGGTGAAAATTTTCCTTTTCTTGACCTTAGGCCCAAGGCAGACATCGGACAGCCTGCTCTGACAACACTCCAGATAACCCTGCCATAGTGCACAAGCCAGGACAAGTCAACAAGCTGACAGGATACATCCAGGAAGCCTCTCCATGCTGAAAGAGATTTATGAGGGGAGTATGAGGTGTGATCCAACACTTCAATATGAGATTGTGAGAGCCCTTGCTGCCAGTTCTCTCACATTTTCAGCAACATGTACAAAAGACACTGAATTTGCAAAACTACATTCAGCAGTGGTAATACTGATGTCTTGGTAGACTATAAACTTGATTCATTATAGCTGACTACCTAAGGTTCCCCTCTACTCTTGAGAGAGACACCCTGGAGTGCTTTTCCCAATTCTCCTCTAAACAGGCATGTTGAGTTGCTGTGAAATTGAAATTATCTTTGTGACCATGTTTAATGGACTGGACTGGGGGAGCTGAAGGAGCATGATTACTGTGTTGAATAACTGTGTTTTCATATAGCTGACTTTTGGGCCTATTGCTTTCCCCTGGCATCCATTCTGCTGCCCTACTTCCCAAGCAAAAGAATTAATTCCTCCTCAAGCTTGGACCGTCAGTAGCCCTTTGATGGCCTGTAAGGTCAGCGTTCAGTCTTCAGTCTTTCTTTCTCTTTTGATATGGGATTCATAGGATTATGTTTTTCAGTTCTGCAATGGGAAGAACTACTCTTTGCTAACATTTATTTTTAACAGAAAATTGCCCTGCAGTGCCAGAGGGAATCCAAAGTCCCTCAGTTCTGCAATGGGAAGAACTACTCTTTGCTAACATTTATTTTTAACAGAAAATTGCAGTGCCAGAGGGAATCCAAAGTCTTATTAGTACTGATGGGAACTCCTGGAGTCTCATTAGTGAGAAGATGATTTGACATTGGGGTTTAGAAAATGTACCTGGCATACCAAATGTAAGAAGCTGTGTTGTCCCTAAGAAAATTAAACCATAGTTTGACAGTTTTACAAGAAAATTTGTCATGGGAAAGGTCCCAAAATAAGAACTCAAGCCATTGGGCTGATTTGATGGACTTGTTTATGCCTATCCAGCTTGAGCAGCATAAGATTTAAAATATCTCTCTCTGCTGTATTCCTAACTTTCCTGTTAGGGAACCTTGCTGTTTTGAAACTGAAGAGTTTTATTTGAAGCCCACTGGATCAGACACCAAACCCTACACAACAGCCTCTGTCAAGTTCACTCCCTTCCAAGCAAGTCTGAGCAGTTCAGATGTTAACTGTGACCCCAAACTTACAGAATCACAGAATCACTGCATATTCTCAATTGGAAGGGACTCAGAAGGATCATTAAGCCCAGCTCCTGGCCCTGCACAGCACTATCCCCAAGAGTCACACCATGTGCCTGAGAGCATTGTCCAAATGCTTATTGAACTGTCAGGTGAAGGATCATTAAGCCCAGCTCCTGGCCCTGCACAGCACTATCCCCAAGAGTCACACCATGTGCCTGAGAGCATTGTCCAAATGCTTATTGAACTCTGTCAGGTGTGGTGCTGTGACTACTTCCCTGGGGAGCTGTTCCAGCGCCCAACCATCCCCTGGTGAAAATTAAGCCCAGCTCCTGGCCCTGCACAGCACTATCCCCAAGAGTCACACCATGTGCCTGAGAGCATTGTCCAAATGCTTATTGAACTGTCAGGTGTGGTGCTGTGACTGCTTCCCTGGGGAGCTGTTCCAGTGCCCAACCATCCTCTGGTGAAAAACCTTTCCCTAATGTATAACCTAAACATCACCTGACACAACTTTAGGCCATTCCCTTGATTGCTGTCACTTGTCACCAGAGAGGGGAGATCAGTGCCTGCCCCTCCTCTTCCCACTATGAGGAAGTTGAACACTATGATGCCTCCCCTCAGTCTCCTGTTCTGCAAGATAAATAGACCAAGTGACCCCAACTGTTCCTCATACAGCTTCTTTTCAATTTTCTTTTTTTTTATTGTATGAAGTGAAAAAGGAGACTTAAGACAAAAAAATTTTCCTGCCTCAAACCCTGTATCTTTTAGGGACTGAAAGGTTTCCAACCATCCTAAACATCAGGAGGCCACACAGTGTACAGTCAGTATCTTAAAGAGAAGGACCCCAGACTTTTAGAGATCAGCTACTCAAACACATTTGTGACCACAATACCTTCAGCATTGTTTAGGAGAAGTGGATAAACGAGCAGATCAAGAGCTCTTGGTATCCTATCTCAGTCTATAAGTAGCTCTAGTTTAGACACAGTTGATGTGGTATCTCCTACAGAGCACATTGAACTGCTTTGGAGGTGACAAGTCAAAAATCCCACTCATGAAACTACAAAGGAAGAGTAATGCCCTCTTACTAAGAGCTGGTGGCAAGAATAGCTCATGTCTGAAAGGCAGTAGCTGCTGGCTTAATTCAAAGTGAACAAAATTTCATGAGTCTGAACTAGAAATGATCCTGCTGTTTGCCTCCAGTTGGGGGTGAGTGTGGAAGCCTAATTTCTGCCCCAATTCCCCTGTAACATGAACAGTTTTCATGTTTTCTCTTTACCAGCATTACAATGGCAGTCAAATACACTTGGTGGAATTTTAGGCATGTATCATATGCTGCTTATCTGCTGTTTTCAAACTGGCTCAAGGCATGGACAAAGTAGGAGTTTGTTAGCAGTGTAAATCTGGAGTCACTGCACTGAAGCCAATGGGAAACTGAACTGAAGCCTTGGGCCACAGGCTGGAAGGAAGTGCATTGAACATCTGGGGCAGGGAGGAATGCATGACTCACCCTGCAGCATCCTCCCTCTGGCAGACGCTTGGTGCAAAGTAAACATATTCTGGAGAATTTCAGAGCAGTCTTTTCTCAATAGAAAAGGGGTTTTTAAAGTCCATATGTGTGGGTGAAGGTATAAAATTACTGGATAGATTCCATGGCTCACAGATCAAAGCAAGCCCCTTAGTATGACGCTACTGCAAGATGCTGGAATTGCCTTTAAGGCTAAGATTTGCTAGCATGACTAATGGTTTTGAGTCTCCTATTTGGGACACCAGTGAGAGCTCTTATATTTTGGGTGCTTTTACGTCTGTCCTTGGACATAGTAGGGACTTATACCATAGAAATAACCTAAATAACCTGGGAACAGTCCCTGGTGGGACTGACTATACCACTCTCCCAAGCTCACATCCATAAATGGCTCTCTCAATCTAACTTAACCTCCTGGGTCAGCAAGTCACTGGGTGAATCTTGCTGTTTACTTTCTTTGTTAATGAGCTTTATTTCTCATTAAGGTGTTCTCTGTTCATGACAGTTTTCACATGAAAACATTTTTTCTTTAGCAAACATTTGTTTGTGCAGCTATATTCCCAAGTGGGATTAGGTCTTAGTGTGACTGCTTTCTTTCCTCAATCATCTGGTATTATTTCTGATCCTTGTTCTGGATGAGTGCATGGTGAGTGCGAATAATAAGTGAGGAGAGAGTATGGTCAGGCTAATTTGGCCTTTATTTCAGTTACAGGCAGTTGGGGAGCAGGCTCTGGAGCCAAGGCTGGGTGTGTTGGCAGGAATAGGGAATTTTAATTGATATTTTAAACCTTCTTTCCTTTGGCCAATTTGAGTCAGACTCTGAGATATTAATCTAGTATTAGGCAACTGTGCTATTGTTGACCTGATTCAATTAAAAATAAAATTTCTTTCATTGAGATCACATGAAGTAGCCAAGTGTCCCCCATGTCCTTCTTTCCCATGAAGAATGTGACTCAGTCATTATCTAGTTTTCTTAAACATCTCTGTGCTAGGAATCCAACTGGGAATTTTAGGCAGTTATAGCTGAAAAATATGTGATTGTGTACATGTCATTATCTTGTTTAACTATGTTTCAGCAGAACTATGGCCTAGAGGTTTGCAGACATAGACCCAAAAGTCACAGCATTGTGGGTGTTAGGTAACATATGAAATTTATCTGGCGACCTGAAGAATGTTCTGCTGGAGCTGACTACTTGTCCAGAATTCTGTGGTTGGATACGGAGCTTCTGGAGAAGCTGTGCTGTGTGGCTTTTTTCATTTACTGGTTTGTAGTAAGAAGAAACAGGTGTCTTACTGACTCATGTGGTTCAATCTCTAATTAAGCGTGGTGACTACTGAAGTTTGGTTGAATGCTTTTTAAGATTTTAAACATACCAGTATGGAAGATGGCTGTCATGACACTTCCCTCACTACCTCACAGGGCAGGGAGGAGCTTTGGGGCATCCACAGAAATGTGTCACCTCTCCCTCCTCTGTATGCATCAAGGAGCACACATGCAAAATGCCCACAGAAACTCTGTGTGCTGCCCCAGCTGAGCCCTTCATACCCAGTGCTCTGTGCCCCTCATGTGACGTGATGCTGTGATCTGCAGCTGGGGAGAGAACAGGGTGTTGCTGTGGACTGAAAGATGGGGTGCTGCTATGGCCTGTACACTGCAGGACTCCAGGAGTTGCAGCTAGTTCAACCTTTTTTTTTTTTTTTTCCTCCAGGTGGAAAGTGGGTGGGTTCAGTTTCCACTAGAGGGTACTTGGAGCTGGAGGATTTTGCTGGAAAAGATGAGCCCTTCAATAAGAGGATGGAGAGGTGATGGCTGAGCACAGTCATTATAGTGGGAACTAACTGAATCTCAGAAAGAGACAGATGGAGATTTACATTCCAGAAACAATGACCTGACAGTGACTAATAGAGAAGATGATTGGTGGATGAGGGAACTGGGTTCAGAGGTGGGAGGAGAACAGCAGGGTTATTCTTCAAGGAAATTAAGTCAGCTACCTACTCCTGCCCAGAGCAGACACCAACTCAGTCATATACATAGCACTGTCTCCTCCCCATCTCGCTCTGGCATAGGCATGCACTCACATGTAAGCCTTGTAGTTGCTGCCAATTTTCTGGATTCGGATGTCATATTTGGAGTCAATGAATGGCTCGATGGTGGCATAGGTTTTTGCCATGGCTACTATGCTGGCCATGTCCCGGAAGTCGTGCTGGTTCTCAACTTTGACCTTGATTATCAAAATCCAGTGAAAAAGAGACAAGAGCAAAAAGAACATGAGTACTTTGTAAGCAGAAGTAATCTCTGCATCTGAATAGCACAATGTCTATTATGAATAGCACAGTTAAACCCCACACAGACACAGCTAAGGACAGAGCAAGGCTTCTGTGATTCAAAGAGAGAAGCTTCCCAGAGCAAACCAACCCAGACCAAATCCATCCCATTCTTCTTCCTCATGCACTAGCCCTGGTAATTCTGTCACCAGAGAGGCAGCTAGACCTTAGCCCAAGTGGCTCTTGGTAATGCTCTTTGCTTTTAGGATGCTTCAGAAAAATATTCAATCTCTTAAGAGGTTAATTCAATTACTTCATTCAAACTTTGCAACTGCTGCTTCCCATGTTGGGATGCATGAAAACAGTACTTTGGGTGGTCAGGAAATACAAACCAATTCCAGGAAATCAACATGAGAGCTGGTTGATTGTCACCTCTAGCCTTCAGTTCCCTGGCATTTCACATTAACCCACTCCAGACTTTCTTTGAGGAGTTGTGTAGGTCTCTTGACTGGACATAAACTCTGAAGGAAAAGGATGTCTCTGGGGGAGTTTTTGACTCTTGAGGAGATCTGTGTGAGTGTGAGGCAATGGGCATGTGGGTAGGACAGCTGGTTGGGTGTTAGACTTGAGTCTCACTTGGACATAAATGAGAAGTTGAGACCTATGAGCTACACTTTTTCTGAGAAGATGGCTTTTCACAGATCTGTATTCAGTTATGGGAAATGCTCGGTATCTTAAGTAAAAAAAAAGTTGAAATGAGGAATGACCAAAACAGTAGAAGTTCTAATGATATACTCAAACCCCTACAAAAGCTCATTGATTTGGGAAAGCAAAACCAAACAAGCAGGTAACAAGAACATAATGGACAACTTCTCCTCAGTCATGTCTTTAACCATGGCCTTTAGTGTATTGGCAAACACTTGTTTGGTGCATCACGGAAACCTGTATGCGTCTTGTTCCTTATGGCTGGACATTTGCAGGAAGGGTGGATTAGTTTGTGGAAAAAAGACCATGACTGTATGGAAAGGATGAGCAAGTGAGTGACTTTCTTTATGTTATTACACTCACTTTTTCTTTTGGAGATGCTTTGAGACCACAGCTGGGGATTGCAACCCTGCTTTGCTAAGTGTGCACTAACGGGTGACAATCCATGGGTCTCTTCTCCAGAAGAGCTTTCCATCTGTGTCACTGTGTGTTAAAGGAGGGTGATGCCAGACTCCGTGGAGCCAGCTGAAGGAAGCACATGCAATGGTATTTGGTGTTTCTTCGCAAAGAACAAACAAGTGGTTTTATGTATCTGCTTTCAAGCATGGAAGGGTGGGAGCCATCTTCACCTGGGAACAGAGAACAAGCTTGTTGCTAACCTGTTTTACTCTGTTTAGATTGTTTTGTGTAAGTGCCAGCTTACACATAGAGCACATACAAAGATTTGGCCACATCCTGTTGCAGAAAAGCTTTCAAAAACGGAACAGCGGTGGGGAAGGTGAAAAGTGCAACCAGTTTGACCCATGACCATTTCTAGATGCCTGAATAGGAAAAAGAACTCATCTTTGCTTCTCCTGTTACTGACGAGCAAATACCCCTAGTCCTTCTCACTTTTGCTGTAGTGAGGGCTGTGCTCTCACCATCCAGGAACTGCTGAGGAAAGGAGCAGAGAGTGATGACAGTCATCTGTGGGAAGGGAGGGTATTAAAAAAAAAAAAAAAGGAAATAACAAATATAAAGGAGATATGTAAAGGCAACCATTATATGGCATCCAGGAGGAGCAGCCTTTCTCTAGGCTCTGTTGTTTCCCTCTCTGTCTGAGTGGGGATGTGCAGAGCAGGGTGAGGTGGTAGGAATGCCCTGGAGGCAGCAGGGAGAATGGGAGACGGAACCCAGAGCCTGGACTTTCAAAATACCAGAGAAAACAATGCAGGCTGTGTTGGAGCTGGGTATTTTTGTTGCACTGATAAGAGCTGCCCTGGGCTGAATGACATCAAGCAAGAGAGTCCCACCCAGATGAGATGATCACAGGAGGGACTGCAAGGGCAGGCGACACTGAGCGGTGTTACAGTACTCCCGGACCCTTTTGGGAGTGAGAAAATACAAAAGCCATTATATAATGACCTACTTGGAACAAGGACGTTTGTGGGATTTGAAACAAAGTGCTGTGCTTGTGCAACAGATGTCTTTGGGCCCAAACTGAAATGTTTGCATTCTCAGCCCAGAACACTTGACCCAGAGCAGAGGAAAGGATGCAACTCCCCCCTCCAGACTGGAATTAGACCATATTATATTGCTAGAAAGGAGCTCATCTTGTTAAATGTGATGTTTCCTCAAAAAATACAGCATGTCTGGAAAGGAAAGGTCCATTTCTTCCTCCTCCTCCACCACCCCCTCCCTAGAGGGAGAGAAGGAAAGCAATTGAAAATGTTCTCTCTGATGGGCCTGAGGACTTCTGGCTGGGGGGACTCACCAAGGACACAAAGTAAGAAATGAAAAATAAAGATGACTCCCACAGTACTACACCACTGCACAGTCCTCAGGAAACAGCTCTGGCATCTTCCCTGGCCTGTGCCAGAGTACTTCCCATGGACTTTTCAGAAAAAGCAACTCACAGAAGTCCCCTTGTAGGGGATCACAGCCTTATTTCCCACCAGGCATCAAAATAATCACCACACCAAAGTTGAAATCTGAGCCACCATTTGTTAATTGTTAGAGCCAGCCAAATTTGACAAAACAACAGCCGTATTCTGGGTTAATGCTGGTTTATCCCAGGGTACGGTTATTACTTCATAAACAGGAAGCACTCAAGTTACAGTCAAATTAGATTTATTTTCCTGCCTTATCTATTGAGTCCCCCATTTTATTAGCTTTCTACTTTTAAATTTGGTATAATTCATTTCATCCTGCCTTGTAACCCTTTCAGATGTCAATAAGATATCCATTTTCCTAACAGAAGAAAAAATCCCAGACATAACCAAAGCCAGGGTGGCTGTAGTGTGACACCAGAGGGCATTATTTAAGAAGGTGCTATTAAAAATCAATCTAGTGCAAAGTTAGCAATTTACCTAATGAGACAAATCTGTCTTCTAAAATGGCAGGTTGGCAATACATGAAACTGATAAAAGAAGTTGAAAAGAAACCAACAGGAAGCCATTTTCCCCTCTCTGTCTTTTATTTTGCAACCTTCTTATGATAAATGCTATATCCCATTAACTGCATAGGGGAGTGCAAACAGTGAATACAAACACAGCCCCTGCCCTGGCAGCCTGTTTGCTTAGCTGTGCTGGCTGTTTGAGCAGCAATAGATTCATTCTGAAGCCATAAGTTGCTGTTTGCTGTAGCATTTTAGTGACCTGTTAAGAAGGGTTTGGGCCAGTGTGTTGACAAATGCCTTTTCTGAGTAAGAAAGCTCCTCCTTCCCTCCTGGCTCTCTTCCCTAACCCCAGCACCAGAGATGCCCTAGCATGCTCCCTGTTGGAAAGGGGTGTCTGGTTGGTTTGCTGGAGACATGCTCACACAGATGTGAACATCTCTTTGCCCTGTGGTGGCATCTCAGAGCCTGATGCCACCACATGACCTTCTCCTGGTACCTGTTGCCATCCTCAGCCTGCCCAAGAAGCACTGATCTTTCTGCCTTTGGCTGGAGGGCAGTCCAAGGGGCAGGTCACGAAGAAACATTCTGCTCCATCCCTGTTGCAGACCTTGTTTGGAGACCTTTCTTGCAAGGCATGATTTTGGATTGTTTCTGGCAGTGTTAAAACCCCACTGTGGCAATTTCCTGGGCAGTCTGAGCAACCCCTCAGATCTGTGTGAGCACAGGTTCCTTTAGTGAAGGATCTGTCTGGGTAGAAACTTCTGCTTCCTCTCTCTCACAGTTCCCTGATCTGCTGCCTCTTCTACATCCCAGAAGTTCCTGGACACCAGGGTCCCAGGGCTACAGCAGTCCTCCCTTATCCTTAGTCTAAGCACTGCAAGGTCTTGCTTTCCAGTCCCCTTCTGCTTTCATTATGTGGCCACATGAAAAAATAATTGGTTAGCCAAAGTGCCATAATTATCTTAGTCTGCTAGGACTGCCCTAGCCTTGCCTTTCTTGAGCATCATCCAGTGTGAACTCTGCTTTTGAGGTTAACTCTGCCCTACAGGCTAAACACACATCACTTTGGAGATAACTTGCAGAAGCACTTTCTGTGTCCAAAATGAGGTTAGAGCCAGGTTCAGCTGGAAGGTGAGTGTCCAAGTCTGAACCAGGGCTGGACTTGGCAATGTGGTGTTTAACTGAGTCTTGGTAGGCTTGTGAAAATTCATGGTCTGAGTGTTTTCCTCCAGAGGAACTGGTGCAGCCACACAAAGCTTGTGATTTTTCATCCATCTCAACCTGCTCTCAGCCTTTCTGTAGGGACCCTACCATCTTTGGATAGTGGGTCTTCAGGAACAGTTCTGTGCAGATGGTTTCCTGAATCTCTCCTTTCCTCTACCCCAGATTATGCCCTTCTTCTCAAAAAATACCCAGTCCAACTGACACACAATCAGTTTAGGCCTAATTTTGACTCACCCCAAAATAGTGAAGTCACAGCCGTCTGCATTTCCTTATTATCCTCACACTCAAGTTCCCCATCTGCTGCATTTAATGCTTTGAACCTTCCTAATACAGAGCTCAGGTCTTGGCTGTTGTGGCCCTTGGTGCCTTGGGTCAGTCACTGTTTCCTGTGTTCAGCAAAAGCTTTCAGACTGATGTGCAAGAAATGGGGATGTTTTTGCTATTTTCAAGATATTTGGAACATCCTCACTCATGAGTCAGTGGGAACACAGTGATTGGGCTGCTCTGTTGTGAATGAATGTTACATGTCAAGTCATTATTTGTCTTCTCTAAAAGAAAATATTTGTTCCTTGACAAACTGAGGCAGCCCTTTCCCTTCCTTTCCCCTTTAGCACACTGGATTTTCAAAGCTCTCACTTTTGGAACATTCTATTTCCAGTCCCGAGAGAGACAAGGTGACGAGCTGTCCTTCCTGATAAAAACCTTGCAGTATTTTTACATTACAGAGTGGCTCTGTTTAGTTTGTGCTATATTTATACCAGGGAAAAAAAAAAGAAGCAGAGAAGTCTTTCCCATCCAGTAAGAGAGAAAATAACTCTGACCATATTATTATGAACAACAAGTTTTTCTTCTGCAATGTCATAAATTCATCCAAGCCAGGATTTGTACTGGGAATGTGTTTTCATAATTATGGGGCAGGAAGGGACAGGAGTGACTCTTAAACTGACCTAATTAGAGAGGTCTAAAAATAAAGTAGGAGCAGCAAAATATACACATATATAAAATTGATATAAATATATGTAAAGTCACATGAACAGATACTGGTTTTCCTCTCCTTGTAGATCTGGCAGTTGTTTCCTTCTCATGATCTGATCAGAAAGAGGTGAAGAGGCTCTTTGAGTGAATTTGCAGTACTGGGCTCTGTTCCTAGGGCACTTTAGGGTCATGTTAACACACAAATGGCAAATACTAACACACTCAGAGCTTTATTCTTTTCCATGGGCTCTGGCATAATGAGATCCGGAGTCAGGAAGAAGTGTTATTCCTTTCTCACTGCAGTGCTGTCCCTATTCAACAGAGACCCCCAATCACTTCTGGGGTAGGTAGGCTCAAACTGCACAATGCTTAAAAATGCCTTGACCTCTAAGGAGCTGCTGGGTAACCAGCAGTTCTGTTCTGCACATGGGAAGACATCTCTCAGTGTCCATCCATGGTTTCCCTGGAAGATTCCTTGAGCTCTTTTGATCCTGGGAGTCTGGACAACTTAAGTACAACATGAGAAAGGTCCTCCTCTGCTGATTCCATTGTAAACAGTTGTCTAAGCAGTATTTCTACAAATATTTTATTTGTATCAATACTGCACAGGGCCAGCAGCACAGAGAGCACTTGTTATGATCTTCCAGTGCCACAGAAATATGAACTGACTCCAAATTTTGGAAGGGGCATAACGATGATCATGGGAGGGGCTGAGGGGCATGTGTTCTGTTTTTAGATTAGAAGATTGTCTGTTCCTGGGTGAAAGCTATTACTGGTGTCTCTGTTCAAGTCAATAGAGAAGCTGTTGTTTCTGCATGTCTCAATGGAAACTTCAAAAGATGCCTGTTACTGCAAATTTGTTTTCTCCATCTCCATGTGCACCTCACACGCACATATCACTTGGCAAGAGCATTTCTGTCACAAATGGTATACTGCCACCCCTTTTGGTTCTGATCCTGAATAATAGCTGCTCCTCTCGCAAGCTAAAGACAGTTGTGGTGACCCACCCCTAATGGGAAGGCAGTCAATAGGGCTTATTTTGTACAAGTCCTACTGTGGTTATTTTTCATTTTAGCTTTGAGGATTCTTTGTTCAGCCTTCTGATTAAAAAATGTGGTGAGTGAATTTTGTGAAAATTATGTCAAAACAAACAATAAGTGAAAATGAAAGTCTATTATAATTATGCTCCTTCTAGCAATTGTTGCAAAATAATAAACATTCAGCACTTACACTGCCAAGAATGTTATGAACATGAATTAGCAATAGGTATCAGGTAATCATTATAATTTCTCTGGTCTGTAACACAGATAAACTGAAGAAAACTGTGAAATTACACAAATCTCCCTGAAAGCAGATGGTGGAACTCTTTGGGGAAGAGGCATTTTCTGCATCCAGAATTCTTCTGGCTCCTGGCCACTGCCTCAGACAAATAAAGAATAACAGTGCCTGGACTTCCCATCTTTGCTCATTCTTCTACGTGTTGGTGGCTCCCATTACACGTGATTTTATCGTTAACAACAAAAATAATAAGTATACTTCCTTGACAATTTCTGTTGTAATAACACTGTAACCTGAATGCTCACATCCTTTGAAGCATCAATTACAGGTACAAATACATGGCTCGCTATCTTGGCATCATTGCAGTAAGTACTATTTTAATACTCACATGTGTACTTTGGCTAATACATTGGTTATTCTATCTTTTGTTTCTCCAATCACTGGTTTAATATAAAACATGACCTGATGCAGGTGCTTTATTAACATTTACTTTTTTGCACACATCAAACCAAAACCAAACCTATCTCTTTTCATATTATGTGTATTTTATAGCTAAAGACCTGCTATTTCCTGCTATCATCTCTACTTCTGAAAAACAGTGCAAGGAAATAATTTAGCTCTCTCTAATCTCACTGGTTATTGCTTTTACATTATGATGGTTAAAAACACCACAATGTCTCCTGGGAACTTCCCTCTTCTGGATTACTTTATTGAAGGTTTGATTTTTTTAATCTGTAGGTGTTACTTTTCTAGTATACCCATAATTGCACTTCTCTGTATTTCTTCTGATACTTTCTGTGGTTTCTTTTGTCAGTCCTGCTTGGGCTTAAACCTTACTGTTTCAAAAAAATCATGAAACAAATTCTTGTTACTTGTGTTTTAAACCAAGTGATCTATTCTTTATTTTATCTTTCTCTCTTTTTTCCTCTGTGCAATGAAATGCAGTGAGACTAAAGAGAGAAAATTTAATCAGTCTCAACTTTCCTTCAGGCTGCTTGTGGCTGGAGAAGGGCCCAAACTAAAATCATAAGGTCAACAACCTTTGCTGTCTGTACCTTCCCCATCTACTGAACACAGCAGTGTTGAAGCTCTGTGCCCACATGCACATCCAGACTTTGCTAGTGGTCACTAATTTCATAATGGACTAAAGTAAACTTGGCTTCAGACCAATTCTTTCTTCTAAGATGCTGGCTATTAGCCTATCTTATCTGGAATGATTTCCTACATACCCTCCTTGTACCTCTGAGTACAATTGTGCCAGGAGTCTGAATAGAAACTCTCTTCCTCTTTAACTTGTGACAGCAAAAATCAACATAATTAAAGAATAAAAAGGGAGGGAAAGTATGAGGTGGAAGAAGATCTGGTGTGTGGTGCAGAAGACAATAGCTAAATGTTCTGCTGAGAGTTTTGTCTGGAAATGCTATTAAGATTGGACTCTGATTCTCTCTGATTCTGCCCTCATTTCTGCAGCCACTAAGGACCCTTGGTGCATGAGACACATGAAGCCCTGCATTACAGGTGAAATGGCAGAGCAGTCAGAGACAGGCAGGCTTGCAGGGTCTCAGGGGAAAGGTTTTCCTCCTGGTTTGTCCTGGTTGGTTTTTGTTAATTAAACCCTTCCTAAGAACAAGTTAGTGGCTCCCAACAAGCACCTCTAGGCTGTCTGCACACACTCTAATTCAATGACACCTCTGCCTGCTTAACATAGACAGCACCAATATATTAACCAACATTTCCTGCATATTTACATGTTTGTTCCTTGATGCTGAAAGCCAGCTCCACCACGGGCACAGGGATCTGTGCCCACTTGCTCCCCAGCAGCTACTGTCCAGACAGGGGGACATTGCAACCAGAGCAAGAAAAGTTATTAGATCCTCCATGTGCAATCCAGCAAGCCAGAATGGGCTTCTGTTTCCAGAGTACAAGCAAACAAACTGTACCAAGTTTAAATTTGGTGTAACTATATATATTTTTCAGGCAAAATGTGAGGCCAGGAGAAGGTCTGTCTGCTCTAGGGAGGCACCGTGACAGGCGTATCAGTTACGAAGTTCATGTGCCACTCATTTGGATTCAGAGATGATACCTCAATTTTGTACTTCTGAACAAACCAAGTTTTAGACAGATAGGGGATGTCTTTTGAAAAGATATATGCAAGAAAGAGGAGACCCAAGTGCAGCAGGAATGTGCTGGTGATGCCTCACTGAAAGGGGAGCCCAGTCACCCCAAGAAACAGGGGCTGCTAATTCACTGGGAGAATAAAGATCCCAGAGAGCCTGGGAAAAACAAACAGGTCCTTCTGGGTAGTGAACTGTTTTTCAGGATTCCTTGGCAGGCAACCAGCCACTCTGCTTTGTAAGGTCTTGTTCTTCCTTGCAAGGAGGAAAAAAATAACTGAAGGGCTCCCACTTTTTGAATAAGGTCATCATAATGCACTCAAGAAGCCCAGCGCCACAGCTCCTCATTGTGAGTGCTATGGGGTGTAGCTGCACTTTACAGGTGCTTGAATAAACAACACTACCACTTTCAGGAGAAGAGAAAATGTATAAAAGACAAGCCTAATGACTTCAGCCCAGCCAGCTTTTCCCCCACACTTCACCAACCCCCCTTCCCGCATCCCAGACAGCCTCCAACCCAATCCCACTGCCTGTCTCCAAGTGCGTGACAGCGGAAAAAGGCCTTTTCTCCCACAGGAACAGCCAGTGCGACCCAGATAGGTTGTGGGGAGGTTTAACCCCTTGGCTGGCTGGTCACATGCCATGTGTAATCACAGGCATGCTGAGCCACATATGTATCTGCTTCCAGGTATATATATATATATTTTTTTTTTCTTTTACTTACCTTCCCCATTCCAGCATGAGCATGTCCCAGCTTGACCACTACAGGAAAATTTGGAGTTGTGAGCTGAAAGACAAAAGGACCCTTTCATTAGGCTTTTTTGTTTTATTTTTTTTCCCCAGCCACTGTATTTGGAATAATTTTCTTTTATTTAGTAGCTTTTACCCCCTTTTACCCCTTTCCTGGATGCTGTAAACTAGATAATAAGAAGGCCAAATAAAGTTTGCCTAGATAGTAGGGCAGTGAGCAAATAGCACTTTACTGGATCCCACATGACTGAAAATGGAGGCCTGGCAGAATTCCTCAGATCTGACCCACTTCTGCTGTGTGATAGCAGTTTTCCCACTCTGTACATAAGGATTTGTGTACACCCATATGCATGTAAAACACTGTTGCACTTGCAAGCTTAAGTGAACACTTTCAGATGCTGAAAACACCTGAATGGTGAGAAAGACAAGGATTGTTTGTTCTTCTCCACATGGACTGCTTTGGCCTTAATAGGGAGTGCACTCCTCCTATCCACAGGCAGGGTGGGGGGACAAGGAGAGAAGAAAGTGGGGCTAACACTCAGGCACAACTCAAGGAGTCCATCTATTCATAAAGTCTGTTCTTCTCTACTTTCAGGGGTGGGTATAGTGAATAAAAGAAAACAAAGAAGGATTTGGATCAGCAATAAAAATAGAAAAAGTCATATGTTCTCCCTGGCTTGTGTGGTGCTTCCATTGGGAAGGGTCCTCCCACCCAAGGCATACAAGGTCATGTTAGAGCACGTGTGGGATTGATTTTACTTGAAGAATTGCAAGTAAAATCTGCCTCTTCTTCTCCAGTTTCATGCTCATGCAAGGATTCACTTGGAGTGGTTGGCTCAGAGCTGGGTGGCTGTAGGAAGTGCACATGACAGGAATAAGTAGGATATATGCACCACATTTCCCCTATGTACTGGTTGGTCCAATTCTACACCTCTGCTTGGCATCCCTGTTCCCTTCATCTTGTCTTGTGCTCATGATTCTTGTGATCTAAATGCTATTTGTTCAGTATATAGCTGGTTATTTTTTATTGCATATTTAATTTCCTTTAAAGACACTTTTATCTTTGCTTAAGTGTCTGAAGCGATGAGCTCTATTCATTAAGCAGTTAACCTGGAGATCTGGCAAAGGGAGGCAGCTGAATTTTGATGGATAAATGGGTCTCCTATTTATTTATGTTTGAGAATAGATAAACAACTTGTTCTTGTGCTAATTACCAATTGTCTGTACGGACAGGCAGGCACTACGCCCTAAAGATAGAATGGTGCAGTCTGCATCTGTGGCAGCTCACTATAAATAACAAAATTAGTAATGAACACTGATATGTTTTGCTATTCAGCTGCTTGTATAAAGAAATGTCACAGGAGAGGGGAACAGTGAGTGCATCACGTCCTCAAGCAGCCTGTGTCCCTTTCTTCAGGCAGAAAGCTGAAGAAAGATCTTCTTCAGACCACAGAAGGGCACGATAAATTACAGTCCTGGCACAGGCAGGGACCAGCACCACTGCTTCAGAAGAAGAGGCAAAACACTGACAAGTGGCCATCCTGAAGTCAAATAGTTACTTATATGTCCAGGCACATGCTTTTGTCCTCTATTTTACCTTTGCCTCTTTAATTCATTGTAAGAGCCTGAAATTTAATTTATGCTGGCACAAACGCATCAATTGGAAGACTGCATCTGAGGCTTTCTGAAGATAGGGCTCTGGATGGACCATGCCAGGCCTTTAATGCTGGAAGATGAAAGGCAACCTAGTAGCTGGGGCACCCACCTGCTCAGGCTCTGGGAGACGTGGCTCGCTTCCCAGTTCTCTCATCCCTGCCCCATGTGTCCTGTTTGAGCCAAAGTGCTTGCAAGCCCTGGCCTCTGTTCCCTGTTTGGAAGCAGAGGCAGCAGCTGTTCCTACGGAGCAGGAAAAGCAAACTGCATGCTGTGAGCCTGCCTGATAGCCTGGCAAGGAGGCCAGAGAAGTGTGCGGGGTAGATAATGCTCTATCATCAGCTCAAAGAGACAGAGGCAGGAAGCAATGTCTCTGCTGCCCTGCTTTTCGTCCCCTGCCTGTGATGTTGCTGAGGGAGCCTGCTCGGGCATGGGGCCCGGGAGTGGGAAGCATCTGTTTTCCTGTATACATGCAAAGAAAGTTTGGGATCCAGTAAACAACCCAAGTTTACTGTTAGTCTGGAAAATACCACCGGCAATGACAACAATGACAACGTGCTGCACAAACTTCTCCCTTTCTCTTTGCTTCTCGGAAACATGAGCTCAGCTTTCTTACTAAGGCTTGATCTCATCCCACCTGGGGGTGACCAGCATGTTGGGGTCACATGTGGATTGGCTTAGGCATAGCACTTGGAGCTTGAGGTGAGACAGATCCAGACTCCGAGCATGTGGTAGCCTCGCTGGGAAAGCGGTGACTCCAGAGAAATGCTGGTGCATGGGTAACCAGGAATCTGCCTCTGCAGCTGGAAACCCATCAGATTTCCACATACATGAACCTGCCTTATGGGAGAACCAACAAGAGGGCACGGCACATGCGCAGAGCTGCATTATATAATGAGTTTATCTGGTGACAGTGGAGTGCCCTTAGCGTGTGCTGAAGTTAAGTGTAATCAAAAGCTCTTCACAGGCCTCAGGACTAAAGCAACCAGAGTCCACAACCACCCACTGGAAAGCCCTTTCTGAAGTGGTGGAAGTGGTTGAACACCACTGCAGTCAACAGGGAGACCTTCAGCTTCCACCAGAGTCTTGCTGGGACTCAAGTCCCATTTTTGCTGCTAATAAGGTGGCCAGCCAGCACACTTGGCAAGCACCTAGATGGACAGGGAAGCCAAAAGAAGGGAGAATCTATTACACACACAACTCTGATGCAATTCACACACAAACACAGGGAGAAGATCTGCAGGTGGCCAAAGCCACCACAAGGGCAGACCCCTGAGACTAGTATTTACACATACTGAGTCATAAATTTCCTGGGAAAAAAGATTATTATAATTGCAGAATAACATCACATTTTAATAAGAAAAGCATGTTTTTACTGAAATCATGCAAAGACATATATCTGTGTCTTTCTATGTGTTGCAAAGGCTCCTCTTTTCTCGGAAAAATAGTGAAAAGCACTGATAATTTTAAAATATGCATGAACTGTTGACAGGACTATTATAGATGAAGTTGGCAGGTCTTAGGATGGGACTGTGGTACTGCAGCTAGCTCAGGGATCATATGCAGGGTGTTAGTTCATATGCATAACTCAACCCTTTGAATTAAAATCTTACAAATGTATTCCCAGAGGTTGTGGCAAAGCCTTGATGTGCCAAGGATTACATAAATGTCTACAGCTTGTTGTCTGTAGAGGCCTGTTAAGAGTCAAACAGCAATTTGAATCCTGAACTAGCAACTCATCCATGTCTTTGGTAGTAGTGAAGGGAGTAATGAAAAGGTTATTTCCAACTAAGAACACCGATGGCCCAAAGTGTACCATTTCAGCCCCTGATTTTCAGGTCTCTGCTCTGTGTTTATTGTCACTGCAAAGACGACTTTGCACTTTTATCAGTTTTGGCAGTGGTGTGTAAAATGAGTGATGTTATACACACTTTAGCCTTTATTTGAAGACATCATGGCTGTCAACTGTGACACTATCTCCTTTACATTCTGCCCCTCCTTTCCAAGAAATAATGAGATCTTCAGTACTTTTAAATTTATGAATATTTTCTCTATTCTTTTCTCGTGGAGCAGTAGGAAAGAGTTTGATCTAAACTGATCTAAAGGAAGGAATGTTAGACAGTCAGTGTTCAAAGCCAGGTTGGACAAGGCCTTGAGCAACTAGATTTAGTGGGAGATGTCCCTGCACATGGCAGCAGGGATGATAGATGATCTTTAAGGTCCCTTCCCACCCCTTAACATTTGATGATTCTATGAAACCTGTGAGACTCTCAAGAGAGACGTTGATTTTTAGTTTGTGATTTTTTGTACTGTCCTGTAGTCCACGAACAAAGTACAATGTGTCTTTTGATTTCCTTCCTCTATATATAGTTTTGTGTATTTTATACAATGAACTTTCAGTTTCTAGAACTATTCTTTCTGCTGCAAAACCTTTCCAATCAATGCAAAAATGAATAGCACAGGCTGCAATTACATCATGGAGGAAAACTCCCCCGTATTAGGAGGGATTTGAGGTGGTGGGAGATGGAGTAATTAAACTTTTGGTCTCTTGGCATTGGTATTGTATTGCCATAGCATCCAGTGCTTTCAACCAGGCCAGAAGGCCCCATAGCACAAGGTATTGTAATTTTGCCTTCACCCTTCCCCCAAAAGTAATATTCTGAATTTTTCTTTTATACTCTAAACCTGATTTTTGTGTTTACTTAGCTGCTTTCACTTGTATGATGACAAAGTCTGTTTTGGGTGGGTACCTAATAGATGATGGGAATGTTGTTCATGCACTTGAGATCTAAATGTTGAAAGTAACGTGTGTGGCACTTCTCTGGTGTCAATTAAGATGAAGGAACTGTGAACATATAATTTCCTGTAAAAGCAAGCAAGCTGATTCAAACCCACAGGAAAATAATGATGTCATGACATGATGTCATTGCGTTTATGGAACTATCTTACTAAAAACTTGAGCTGAAGATCAGCACTGGCAAGATCAGGGCTGCACGTGATATGGTTTCCTGTAAGACACACGCCTGTGTATTGATTACTGTACTGCAGTTAGAGCACAATGAAGAAAAAAAATCATTATCTGGGGAAGGAGGGCCTCAAGACAGCTTTCAAGACAGTTGAAGTAAATCCTGAGGAGGAGTAGGTATCTGCAAAGGTCTCAGGAAGAAGGAGGAGATGGGGGTATGATGAGAAGAGCAGTGAGCTGCTTGTGATGGAAGGATTTCAATGACAGCTGGATCACGACAGCATTATACAGGTGGGATCTGAAGCAGTGAGGCAGTTGATGGATGAAATGGCAGCAGGGTGGTAAAAAATATCCTGTAATTCTCCCATTGCTTTAAAAAAGTACAACAAAAGAGAAAAAAAACCCCAAACCCAACAGCAGCATGACTTAATCCCCACATCCTCGAGTAAACAAACCACAAACCAATGTTTCAGGGCTCCTAACACTTTCTGTGGTTAGAATGGGTCATGGAAGTGAATAAAAAGGGGTAAGCACAAACCGGAACATTTTGTCATTGATTCCACCTCTAATGTTACATAACTTTTTTATTTGAGACAGAATATATTTGGGTTCCCCTAGTGGAGAATAAGAGTGTGAGCATTTGATATTATCATTCCTTTGGAACTTCCAGTGTGAGAATCATATTAACATATCCAGACAAGCAGATGCTCAGCAAAAACCCCCAAAATGCAGAATGTGTGTGCTTGTACTCACACATACATCTAACAGTCCTGGTTGACAAATCCCCACTACCACATATCAAATCACAAGTAGGTTTTTAAAAGGTTCTATGACTACATAGAACATTTCTATAATTTCTCAATGCATGATGTTCACTTGGCTATTTTGCAGTGGTGCCTTTAAGAAAGCCTATCTTTCCTTTTTTACTAGGACAGTGAATACATTCTCCCAAGTCCTTATGTTGAGAAACTGTCCAAATATTTTTTGTGGGATGCAGTGAAAAGGAAGAAGAAACTCTTGTTTCCTTTTCCCCCTGACCTGAATTGTGTGCCCTTTGCTGTATTTTTCTCTAATTAGAAAATTCTATCCCACACGTAGACATAGCAAAAAGGAAGAGATTGTGAACACCAGTTGTTAACTGTAGCATCTAAGCTATGGTAAAAGATATAAGAAGGAGACAGATGGGAAATAAAATGCTTTATGAATTTATGCTGGGGTTTTTAAAGCCATCACTCTTCTAAGAATCCTTGAGGTTCACAAGATACTGGCCAACAAACCTCTCTTCACCTGGCAGGTTTGACTGTCTCTTTTTTTTGAGAAAACTCTGAATTCTCACTGATTTCAAAATGGGCAGCATGGGGTTTCTTTGGAGAGAACAAACTTCCCTAAATTTCACGGAGGAAAACAACCTTTTGCAACAAGTCTTACTGAAGCCAATCATGACCCAGTTACTGCTGGTCTCTAATCTCACCACACAGTCTTCTGCAGGTACTTTTCTGTCACCAAAGGACAAAGTGCATATGGTTCTGACCCTGACTTTTACACACAGGGAAGCTGTGTGTCCCGACTGCAAAGCTGGGAGACCCCCACATGACTCCAAGGGTTCAGTTGTGATTTCACAGCCTTCTGTAGCACATCTGAGAGCAATGCAGTTATGTCAGTGTAAAATGAGAAACAGGTCCTGGGCTTATTAGTACATTCATTGAGAAATATCTGCCTGCCACAGAAATGGCTCCAAAGTTTTCTTGTAAGCCTCATGCCCTTGTAAGTGGCAATGACCCGTGCAGACTCGGCTAGCGTTGCCATGTCAGATGCTGGCATGAGCAATGAGCCATGGGTGCTGCCTGGTGCAGGCAATGGGGTACTGGAATATCTGAAATACACTCTGGGCTCCTGAAAGCTCTTGTGCAATGAATCACCACTTCCTTCTTGCCATTCTTCAGCACTAAAAGCCATAGAAATAGCAGCACAGAGGACCAGGCACAGTCGGATTGAAAGATCCATTTTTTTATACTTTTTTAAAAGCACAGTTAATAATCTTGATTAATGCCTCAGGAGGGACTTTGGACATAAAGAAGAATGAGGATTACGGGAAGTATCACCTGGCAGCTGGCATCTCATCCCACATCTATACAAATAAATAGAACAATGACATAGCAAGGACACTGGCCCTGATTTGCCTGTACTGTTAAATTGTTAGACCAACCTCTGGCATATTCTGTCTCTATGAATAAGCTTCTCCCAAGCAATTCCCAAGAACAACGTGGAACCACCATACGTCTGTAGACATGCCCCACAGAATACTGGAGGCCAGAAGAGCTTGATAACACAGCTGTGGCTGGGCCATGACAGAGCTGCTGGAGAATGAGCCTGGCACTGTGTGGTTTGCTACTGCTAATACAGCCTCTGTCTGCCTCACTGGATTGAGCAGGAGAGTAGTTCTTATCTTGCATTATGTATTATATTTGTCTGCTCCCACATTAGTGTTTCATTTTGGTTGTACACACAAATGGTCTATCTCATGCACCCAGATGTCATACCATTCCCATATGACAGTTTCCATTGACTACTTTTCTCAGGCTGAATTCACAGTGGGTCCTTTTTTGGCTCACAGCCACAGATATTTACACCACATTTCTTTTGCCCGCTGACCTGGAAAGTCAGGTATTACCTCACATGAGAAATGTTTGAACTAGGAGCTCAGTTTGTTCTGTTTTACAGCTAGATCACATTTTCAGCTTATTGAGCCCTTAGGCTCATGCAGAAATTCAAGTGCTTTGCTAACGTGGACTGGAGTAAAATACACGTCCCCCACTTTTTGTGCTCTGGGACATAAATGTGGCGAGTAAATCCTGTTCCATGGATTTACATCCTTCTTGGGCTGCACATGGAGTTAAACACTGGCAACAACTCTTCTTAACCTGAATTTGTTGTGGTGTCTTTTCTAGGCACCTAGAGCAGGTGGGGGCCAGGTATGAGCTCTGCTCTTCCTACATCCTCATTCTTGTGCTTCACAGTCTCAAGCTTCTTTCTCCAGATAAAAATCTTCTGTGTTTATCCAGACTAATTTTTGGCTCACATCGGAGACATTGAGGACATGAAAGGCAGCCATTGTATCCCATGTTTGAATTAGCTCTGTGTCTGTTGAGATTTCTTGGGAACTTTCAAATTACATGTTTTCAGTAGGAGCCAAAAACTGTAGGAAGGGCTGTATTTCACAATCTCTCCAAATTCAGCAATTGCTTGGGAAAGAGAATGAGGTCCCAGGGGGCAAATTTTATATTTTGAAAGGTGGAAGTATCATGTTTCAATGATTCAGTGAATGAGCACTAATTAACTTCTTCCCCCATCCCCAGTCCAAATGGGTCATGGAATGCTTTCAAACTGCAAAAGGGAAGTTTTTTTGACATGCATTTAATCTCTCCATGTTTCATTCTTGAGGATTTTGGAGATATTCAAAACCTTGAAACCTCTCAAGAGCTGAGAAATACATTTTCCTATCTAGGCTTCAATGGGTCCACATTGGCACCACTTAGGTATTTGTCTCCTTCTTGCATCTCATTCCATGAGAAAAGATACAATCCCGCTCCACCTGTTTGATAAAGCCACTAGAGCTCCCAGTGAAGCAGAAGAAACTGTGGGTGACCTGTGCCTAATTGTCTGCGAACTCAGTGCTGAGAGACAACCTAGTTTGATATTAGCAATAAAAAGCAGAAGGGAGATCAAGCAGGCTCCACACAGGACACAGGCAGAGTTATTTTCAGCTGGGACTGGCTTCTGTTTACATCTTTCCCAGCTGTAACAAGGAAGGGGTTCCTGAAGTGAAAGCATTCAGCTGAAGACAGAAGAAACCACTGTGTGGATCAGCCTTTTTCATCTCGCAACCACCACCTCAGCCAGCGGCATTTTTCCCCCGCTGAGCACACATTGATGTACCACAGGCTGCAGCAGCCAGGAATGGTGAGAAGCAGGAAGCAGAGAAATTCCTTTTGGAGTAACACATAGACCCTCTTCTTTACCTTGGGCAAGCCTGGAGTAGCAAAGGATGCTGTGGTCTCTGTGAGCCCACTCCTTCTGTTTGTCTAGAGAGAAAGGGTTCACCCTTTACTGGAAAAAGAGGTGGAGGCCTGAGCTGATTTCATCTCTGAGGCAATATCTCCACTTCTCAGGGATAAATGAGACAAATGTGAGTGAGTTGGTTCACGCCCAGTACAGGAAGATGTTTGTTTTTTTTCCCAGGCACAGTATTGAGGCTGTTGTGGGATCCAGGTAGGATTTTGGAATGTGAGAAGAAACCCACATGGAGGTAACTGGGGATGTGCCCAAAAGGGCATTGGGTTCAGCAGAGGAGCTCATGCCAGGCACTCTGGTTGGAGGTAGAACCAGGCACAAAGTCTGAAACTAGTCTGGAAAGATGGGTTTCTTTAAAAATGTATTTCTTTAATACAATTCTACCTCTTTTCTTCCCATCAAACTTTGTGCCATTAAATTATTTTTCAAAAGTAGTTGCTGAAATCTTCTGTTGAGGTCATGGCTTTTATTCTCATGAAGGTAGTGTCAGCACCTCAGTAACGCAGCAGCTGAACTTCTCTGCAGAGTTTCTGTGCTGCACAAACTGTTGCTATCAAAATACACAGATCAAATTTCAGGAGAGCAGGAGTACCTTTTAAACAACAAATCTTTGCACAGACAAAGAAAATAGTTTGCTTTTGCAAAGAAGATAAATCATACTTTAACTGTTTAGGCTTACATAAAGGCTGTAAAGTTAATGTGCAAAAAATTAGGTTCAAATGGGAGAAGCCAAATGGATTTTTCATTTTGTCTTGGTTTCATTTCTTAAACTGTGAAATCAAAGATAGTTTTGTAAATAAAGAGAGTTTTGTATCCTTGCAGACTTCTCAATGGATTGGTTTTCATCCATCAGTTGTGGGTGGGACAATAAAGAAAATATTCAAAACTTCCCATACAGAAGTGGTTTGGCTAATTCCATCCTCAGAGAGTAGCAGGTGTCCATGCTATGTATCTGTGCACTTTTTGACTTCAGTAGCAAGAACCTCTGATACTGCAACTTGAGGACAGAGTGCTATTTCATATGCATTTTGTAGACAGCCCTAATTAGTTAAATTACTTTGTCTACATCATAAATGTAAAGAAACGCACATTGGATTTGTCTCTAATTGTGGCATTGCTCTGGTGATGGGTTGCAGACTTCTTTTTCTTTTTTTTTAACTTTCTCATTAGTGCTTAGCTTTAGGCATTTGTGAGAAACCACAGCCTCCTAAAGCTCCCACTCCTGTCCTCTTAATTTTGACTCACAAGGTTTTAATGGATGAACAGAAGGCAAAGAAAGCCTCTGGTTCTCATACCATTCAGCAAACCTCCGGCTGGCACTGGCATTGTTTGGGAACCCTTGTGGGGATGAAAGCAAACTCTGTACAGATGTGGCCTCTTCTGAGACTGCCCTTTGAGGCCTGTTGATTCTCAGAACAAAAAGCACGTGAGGAGGTTGACTGGCAGGGGATTTCCATGGAGCGCTCTAAGTGAAATTATTTTAAACTGATCCTGCACCAAACAGGGATAATAATAGTCCTTGGGGGAAGGGGTTTCCAAAAGCACAAATGCTGCTCTGATCCTTTCTTTGTACAGAGCAAATTTTTCCATAACCTCGGTGGGGCACTGTGTGGAGATTCTCTGGGCTGATAGGCTCATGAAGCACATCATGAAGCAGGCCCACCAGTTTGGAGCAGGAAGATGTAGGGCTGGATGGATGTGGCAAAAAACCCCACATGTAGATGGCCTTTGCAGGGATAGGTTGGGTCTTTCTGTTCCCAGACCTTTCTTGGGAGTGAGCACGGGGCTGGCCTACATGGATCTGGCTGCTGCTGTGTATTTTTGGACCTCAGTCTCCACCTGTGAGAAGTTAATGGAGTGAAGCCATGTTGGTTATCTCTGTGCCTGCTGTATTTTGACTCACAAGGTTTTAATGGATGAACAGAAGGCAAAGAAAGCCTCTGGTTCTCATACCATTCAGCAAACCTCCGGCTGGCACTGGCATTGTTTGGGAACCCTTGTGGGGATGAAAGCAAACTCTGTACAGATGTGGCCTCTTCTGAGACTGCCCTTTGAGGCCTGTTGATTCTCAGAACAAAAAGCACGTGAGGAGGTTGACTGGCAGGGGATTTCCATGGAGCGCTCTAAGTGAAATTATTTTAAACTGATCCTGCACCAAACAGGGATAATAATAGTCCTTGGGGGAAGGGGTTTCCAAAAGCACAAATGCTGCTCTGATCCTTTCTTTGTACAGAGCAAATTTTTCCATAACCTCGGTGGGGCACTGTGTGGAGATTCTCTGGGCTGATAGGCTCATGAAGCACATCATGAAGCAGGCCCACCAGTTTGGAGCAGGAAGATGTAGGGCTGGATGGATGTGGCAAAAAAACCCACATGTAGATGGCCTTTGCAGGGATAGGTTGGGTCTTTCTGTTCCCAGACCTTTCTTGGGAGTGAGCACGGGGCTGGCCTACATGGATCTGGCTGCTGCTGTGTATTTTTGGACCTCAGTCTCCACCTGTGAGAAGTTAATGGAGTGAAGCCATGTGGTTGGTTATCTCTGTGCCTGCTGCGAAGACACGCTCACAGGGTGCTAATGACAAATCCTGTCCTTTCTTCCTAAACCCTCACACCAGGAGTTTATGAGGCATGATATGCAAACCCTGCCCCATGGAAGGATTAACCAGCTCTCCGAAACTGGGAGTGGTAAACGGGATCCGTCCTGTGAATGCAAATCCCACTGTGAGTACAACCACTGATTAAACTGGGGCTGTGGATGGTAAAACTGTAACTGGGGCAGGAAATTTGATTGCATCCATCCATCCATCCAGCTGTCTGACTTAATGTGGCTGATGCTGTCCTGAGCTCATCACTGTGGCAGCACGGCATCGCACACGTAAGGCTTGGAGCTCCAGCCACACTGAGGGCAATGGGAGGCAGCTCATTCATTTTGATGAGGCCATACTTTCTTTTGCAATATCTGGTAAAGAATGTTTATCTCAAATTCCTCTCCTACCCTGAGGTATTTTCACTGTTTTATTGCTCAATGATGTAACTTTTAAGCAATCCATATGAAGATGGTCTTTCATGCCCAAAGCTGAGGCTGACTGAGAGCAGAGGGACAGCTGAGACACTGTGGCCATTCACCCAGCTTATGGTGCAAGATCCCAGGGGAACATGGACCAAAGCTGCCTTGAAGCGTCCCCACAGCAGGGAGAAGCAAGCTTTTTCAGGAATTTGGAGCAGTGCTGGGAAAGCTCAGAGAGAGGGGGAAGCTGCTGACCCCTTCCTCTCTCTGTCGTCTCTTCCCACACATCTGTGAGGTCTCAAATGAGGTCATTAAGGACAGGCTGTGACTCTTTCTTCTAGGGTGGCACATCTCAATGCCACACCAGCACTGGCCTAGGACCATGGACCTCATTTGCCCCAAAGTTTCCAGGCTGCCAAGTAATGCCAGGAGACACAAATTACTTCTATATGTGATTTCATTCTTTTATGCCATAAGCTAATTGCTTCCTTGTACCACAATATGTTCCAGCTGTCGGTCTTTATCTGTTTCTGGGTTTCTTCTGTCACTCTGGAGCATGGGCAATTTAGAAATGGTTCCCACATTTCCTCTTTTACTTCAAAAGAAACAAGAAACAAAACACTCAGGCAAAATCTGCCCACTCCTAAATGTACTTCTCTATGTGAGAGGATCCAAGATCAGATTTTCTAAAATATTACCTATCAAAAGGGTTACTCTGTATTTGTTGATGAAGAGCAGAGCTTCTTTGGTGATGCTGCACACATAGAAGTCCAGACAGAACTGGGACAAGCTGTGCAGTATGTGACAAAGACAGTGTTAATGTTTAACACGGTGAGACTCCTTGTGCAAGCTTACAAAGTCTGGCTTGGGAGGGAGAATAAGGACCCTTCATTTGTAAAATTTGGTGTAAACCTTCTGTGTCCCTACCAAAAGATGACATTAATTATATTGAATTCACATCTTTAGATCCAGTGGTCTGGTTGAGATGCGATTAGGTGGTACTCAGTACTGCATAGAGAGCCAGAGATCAGATTCTCAGAGCTACAAGCAATCCATGTGAGAAAGGGATTAAACAGGTTCTTCTTCTCCAAGTACAGCCTTAAAATATTTCCCAACACCCAAGATTATTTTCAATGTGATTTCAAGATATAAAGTAGTATATCAGTTTTAATATTTTTCAACTGCAAATATGTTATGAAGGGGAGAGAAGATGTATAAGGAATTGCCCAGAGAGGTGGGTGAACTTGGCAGTGCAATTCAAAGCTGACCTTTTCAAAGTATTAATCACTGGCTAAGCTAACATCTGGCTTGTAACTTCAACAGAAGACAGGATGCTGAGTTTATGGAAAGAGTGAGCGGGAACTCTTCAGTGAATCAGTAGGAAGACAGAAATGGCTGTATGGAATAGGTGTGAATTGTTAGGGAGCTGCCTAAATGGGATGAAGCAGAGGCTATTTGCTTTAATTCAGTGTGAGTGTTGCAGGAGGCTGATGCCCATGGATGCCCTGATCCTTGGTTCCTACTACTCTCCTTTGCTTGCAGCTTATTGATGGGAACCAGCGACATGAAGAATTAAATAGCCAGGTCCAAACAGAACCAGCTCTGAACCTCAGTGACCTCTAATTCAGCCTCCTTAGTTTGGTCTGTCTTGGGAGTGCCAGCTGGTGGCCAGAACTTTCCAAGCAATAGCCAGCAAGAGAGGTCTGTGTTGTTCATGAGCATGGTGAGTTGCATCATGCAGCTTAAAATGCAGTGGGCAAATATATACAGTAATTAGGAGTGTAGATTTAAACTGTGCAGGAAATTTTTGTAAAGGGATGGTGTTTATAGTGACTTCAGATGACATTAAGAATTATAGGTGCTACTGCAATTCCTCACCAGTTCCTCTATGTGAACACGACCACAAGAGTCAGCAGAGAATGGATACTTTGGCTCTTTGGGTCATGCTTGGGACAGGGACTTTGCTTCCCAGGTTGGCTATGGGACGTGTGTCATTTAGTGGAAATCCATTTGGGGTGTGAGGCAAAAAGCCAGCATGTGTTCTGGCAGCAGTGGAGGGCTGGAACTCCTCTTTTTCTGTGAGATAGCAGCCCAAGCCCAGCTTGCCAGGCAGTCAAAGCACTGGCACTCAGAGCTCCCATTGTGAACCTCATGTTAGATGTGCCTCACATTTGCAAAGCATGGTACAATATATGTCAAGTGAAGAAAGGAGTTTCAGTGTGTAGGAGTGTGCCAGCACTGGGACTTTTTGCAGGTGGAAAGATCATAGGGCTGACCCTTTACACTGCTTGGGGAGACACAGGCAGCAAGAAGGGAGGAAGCCTCATAGATAGCATGGGCTTTTTCAAAGGTCTGTAGTGACTGCAGATGACAGTGAAATGCAGTCTGTCAGAGTGCTGTCAGGTGATAAAAGAAAAACATAATCCCATCATGCATTAGCCCCTGCTCACCCTCTTTACTGCAAATATAGCCCAGTTTCCCAGATCTGGAGAAATAAGGGCTTAGATCTAGGGTTCAATGGACTCAATCAGCTTGAGAAAATGATTCAGCTAAAGCCAGCACTGACTGCAAACAGAGGGCAGCTCCTCTGGTAACTGATGCTTCAGTGCTGCCAGCTTAGGGCTGAGACCTTCAATGCACTAGGCATTGTGCAAAACCAGAATGCAACAATCCAGGCAAAACACAACTGGTGAATAGACAGGAAAGCAGGTGAGTGCAGGTGTAGCGGGAAGATGGTCAGCACAAATGAGTATGCACCGCATTGTGACAGAAAATCGTCACTGCTCCTAAACACCTACCTGGCTAGTCAGAAGTAAATCCTGGGGATGCCCAGGAGTAGATCCTCCCAGTGTAAGCTATTCTGAGATTGATTACTTGGCAGGTGGAGATGTGAGAAAGCACCAGAGTGAAGCAGGTCCTTCAGCCATTCACATGACATGGAGTTTTCCCAGGCACACTGGCTAAGTGTGCTCAAGCCAGAGTTTCTGTGTTACCTAACCCACAAGTCTGGACCTGACCTGTAGTAACACTTCTGATGAGACTTCATACACTCCTTAGCTTAGATGAAGTCTAAGCATGAAATGAAAGAACGAAGCTCTTCTTGAAGTTGAGTTCTTAACTTCCAGAATAAAAGCCTAGGATTTGGAAACCCGAGATCAGCATGTTTACACTGATGAAAACTCAGTTTTGAGCATGGTCTGACAGAGCCCTGACATTGCCTGTCTGGGTGTGGTGGAAAGTATAGTTATTTTCAAATCCATGCGTTGGGAAGAACTTGCAGAGGGACTTTTTCTTGGAGACAAGATGACCTATTATCAATATATATGCTTATAAATTAGAGTATATTATGGTGAATATTGTGCAAAACACAACCCGATTCAAGCATTTATAGTCAAAACAGAGACAATGAAAGAGATTTATCTTCATTTGGGGAATGAAGAACTGAAGCACTGGGAGATTAATGAATCAAACAGGCAATCTGTGGCAGAGCCAAGAATAAAATCCAGATCCCACTGAAGCAACCTAACTAGGAACATCCTTCCCATTGAATAGTTTAATTAACACAAAATAAGCAGCAAGTCAACTCAACGTGTTTTAAATTTTACTTGTGTACTTCAGAGAACACAATAATTGCATTTTATGATCTAAAAATAAACAAACACATATGCTTGTTAGAAAAACAACAGGCACACAGGAAAAATAATTCTTCCTTCTATTATATTTGGTGTGGAGTCCTACATTAGGACTAAAATTGTTATGTGAAGGAAGAAGGCAAAGAACTCTCTCCTTCTGTGCTAGTTCATTAGAATTAAAAATAAGCCTTGTTTTAGGTTTGTGCTGAGTGCCAGGGCTCTGTGTAAACAGACAGTCAAAGGATGGATTCTTTAAGCACAGATTCCGTCAAATCCACCACATCCTCAGTCATCTCAGCAATCTGCAGAGGGGAAGAGGCAGAACTGAGAATTTGCTAGTACCTTTGCAATTTGAAAGGGTCCAAAGATGGAAAGAGTCTGGAAAGTACCTGAGCTCTCCCATATCCTGAAAGGGAAGATAAGAGCAGAAAGGGATACAATAGCAAATCCCAGTGAAGGGAAAGATGTCTTTCAAACTCAGCAACAAATCTGTCTAGTCTTTGAAGTTGGCTACACCAGGCTTCATTCCCAGACAGCAGGGTGAGCATTCCTCTCTAAAATTAAGCCCCTGGCAATTGCTTCCCCCAGGAATAGGCATGTAGTGAGTGCAGGAAAGCTACACGTGAGTGACAATAGGATTCAAATAGCAAGAAGAGACAGCAGAACTGATTTAGACCTCATGGGAACATTGACGGAGCCTTTTCTACGTGCAAAACACTTGCATTGAATTAAGCTAAATCAATACAAGCCAGCTGGAAAGTGATCAATGGGGGTGGCATTCCCAGGCAAACAAGAGATCATTTTGCAGGGGCTGCCTAGTGCCACGTAGCCCTGGCCAGCACAGATTCACTGGGAGGGTCAAAAGGCGGCAGCTCTTGTGGTAACCACTCTTGCAATGCATGACACAAGCACAGCCCGTGTCTGCAGCTACTCCCCTGCCACAGCACAGCCACATCACCAGCCTGACAGGGAGCACTGGGCCTGAGGCAGCTGCCCCTGGGGATGGCAGTGGAGCAGCTGGAGCCGGGTGCTGGGCTGGAAGGATGCTGTCCCTCCTTGCCAGCGCAGAGCACGTGCCGAACAACTGCAAGTCTGCCCAGAGCATGTTTTGTATGTAGATCAGCCTTCACTAACTTGGGCTCTCTTCTGCAACTCCTTTCCCACACTTAAAGTGAAACTAGAAAATTGGCAGATCTCTGGCTTTTGTCCATGGAGCTGAAAAGGCACAACTCTCTCTTGCTGTGACATTGCTGCCAATATGACACAAATCCTGCTTTGATTTTCACTGGGTGATTTTACACGAATTTTTTGTCTGTAAGGAATGTCAGGAAAATGTGAGTAATATTTGATGCACACAGATTATGTCTAAGATTGCATTTTGAAGCAGAGACTTGGCAAACTGGAACCTGGTGGCTGCATCCTTCCAGCTACTGCATCCATTCCAGCAGAAACTGCCCCTGTTGCACTCTGCTTTTCTTCCATGATTAAAGACTGAAGACATTTAAAGGTTATAGATAGATCCCTTTCTTGAGTCCAGGTTTGTGTTACTTAAGCTGAAGGGTTGGGAGTGAGAAAATTACTAAAGCAGGTTTCTGTCACACTTCTCAGCGTCATACTCATCTTGTCACCCAACATTAGACACGCATGAATCTCATTTTTATATCTGCAGCAGCCAGCCTGGACAAAGTTTAATATCAGTAGAGATCAGTTGAAGGTTTCAGAACCTGGTTTGTCCAAACCACCTGAGATACTTACCTCAGGCTGAGAATAGCTATTCCACAGTAATACCTGTATTCCTCCCCACTGATGACAGTGTCAGTGACCAGGTCAAATATATACCTTTACAGGATATATTGTGTGGATTTGGTTGAATGAAATTGATTTTGACTAATGCCCTGGTGCCCACAGGTAAAAAAAAAAACTAAGAAAATTCTCTGAATGGAAAAAAAATTCTCACCTTACTGGAGCTGATACTCTCTGGGTGTATGGAGGGTAACTTGAAAAATTTAAACAGGGCTTGTTGCCTGCCAGGAGACGTTGGGGTCCCTGGAAAAGGAGGAGCCAGGTTTGCTCTAAGATACTGGGAAGTGGTAACTGGAGTGACTGTGTGTGGAAGTGTGGACACTCTGTGTCCTTGTGGCCACTACTCAGTGATTACAGGAAATTATGCGTAGGTGACTCTTCAGGTGAATGCTTCTACATCACTCAGAGGTGGCTTTATTTTTGACAATAGCTGGTTCTGGATTACTGAATGCTTCAAGTAGTTTTGAAGGAAGCCTGATATATATGGCTCACCAGGATGCTGCAACACAGGAATTTGAAGAGTACTGGCTTCCATGTAAAAATGAACCATATGTCATTAAGCAGTAAGATAACCAGGGGTAAGGACAGCAGAACTTTGGATTGTCAGGGGTTTGAAAATCTAAACTCCTTGATCTTGAGAAGCTGACTCTTTAGGAAGACAGCAAACATGGCTGGAACTTGAGAAAAAGCAGCCAAATCTACTGGATGAGCCAGAGCTATTTTTTGGAAATGCCATTAAAATTTGCCAGCCAAAGGAAATGACCTAATTCAGACTAAAAGCTACACAATATGGACAGTACTCTCATGCCACAGAGGATGCCATTACAAGACAGCAGAGTGGCAGCAGAATGGAATATTGAGCATGAAGCTGCCTCACAAATCTGCACACAGATCTACAAACACCACAAGTCAGGACAAGGACATGTATTTGGAAAAACCTTCAAGGACCATGGTAATTTCTATCTCTGTCCAAGACACTGCCCAGCATGCACAAAGAGGACAATAGCACATGGCAGGCAACACTTCATGGGACCAGTGAGCAGTGTTGCAGATGATTAAAGCACTACCTGCTCAAAGGCAAAGGAAATGCCTCTGTCTTGAACATGACACTGCTACAAGCTGAAATGTTGCCAGAACAGGCATGTTAGCATATAAAACAAAACTACAGGCAATTGACCATAAACAAATGGAGCTTGGGACTTAGCGTGGTGAGCTAATTCCTATTAGAGTTGTGACTAAACTCATGGGCAATTAGCAAATTGGAAGAAGTACAATTTATAATCACACCAAGAGAAAATAATTACCCACGAATAAAAACATGCCACTCCCTTAATTTCATTAAAGAGGTAACTCACCAAACAGGCAGAAGATCAAAACAATTGAAAAATAATTTGAGGATATCTTCCAAGGGAAAGGGAACCTGTTAAGGCTTGTCACAATTACTGAAATCACAGGCCAGTCAAGTGAAAACTCCCATGGCATGGGAACAGTTGGTCAGCTGATGCAGTCTGGCATAAATTCCTTTATGTTGGAGAAATGAAGTATTTATTTCAGAGGCAGCCTTACTAGATAGCCATAAAGGTGATCATATCCATTTTTGCTAAGTCTACTCATGTGGCATAGTCAGTTGCTAACACAGCACTGCAGTTTTAGCAGATCTGAGTCTGTGATGAAACATTATGAGACTTTTTATTATTAGTCCAAATTTACACTCAGTACAACAGATTGGTAGGAAGCATTATTAAAATGAGAAACCACCCAGTGGGAAAGGGTAAGGATGTAAGGAAGTTAACTGTTACCTGCATTTAACATTGCTAAATTATAGGATTTTGCAGAAGATGAGTGGTTTGTCAGCTACACAGGTCTTCTTCATCAAAAATCTGAAGAGGTAAGAAGGCCTAAAGTGTTAGAAAGTGATCAAACTAAAGTCTAGCACATCTACAAAGAAACAGGTGAGGCAGAACAAACTTTTAAGGACTGAGGTCCTGGAACCATCCACTCCTTCATGAAAGCAAAGCAGATGATCTATTAAAAAAATGAATCTGGCATTCTATGTTTTTGTCGGAGAAGGTGCACAGGCAGAACTGTATTTTGAAAGCAGCAACTGCCTTGATGACAGGCCCATGTTATGCACTGATGGACTGAAAATCAGGCCCCAGTGAAATGCACCTCCTTCAGACATGATAGCTCTAAATAATTTCTGAACATGCACAGCACACTCAGGACTACTGTTTAGTGCCATTTAGTGAGGAAGTACTCCATTAGCTGGCATTCAGGATAAGCATCTCTTGAAGTCAAAATAATTTTGCAATTACTTAGAAACTGATTGTACTTTCATCACAATACTGATTTGCCAAAAGATCACATATCAGTCCAGTATAACTCGGGAAAAGCAAACTAAAAAGCACTTGAAATGCAAGGTTTCAGCAATTCACAATGGCTTATCTCTTTGTGAAAAAATGCCATCAAGACAGTATTTTCTAGTGGAAATGTCAAATGAAAATGGAGCACTTTAAACACTAGGAGAAGAATACATTTCCGTTAAATGCAGATTTTTTTCTTTATGAAAATGCACTAAAACAGTCAATCAACAATACTTTTTATGCAAAGTGGGACTTATGTGACATTGAAAATCACACAAAACTTGTAACTCTGTGATGACCTATCTGGTATCTTCTGCCATGCTTAAAGACTCTTGTGTTATGAGAAAAATGAAAAATCAACAGATCTAAGAGAAGCATGTATAAATATTCTGGGAATCTAAATGAAGCTAGTTACAACTATTAATAATTGGAAAGTTAATTAGACTGCTGAGGTAATTAGATATCTAAGGACCGTTTCTGTGGTCTGGCCTGAATGCTTTTGGGACAGAGGGGCAAAAGCAGTTTGCAGCTGTATTGGAAACAGCTGAAACAACTTTGTTTTATCACAGCACCATTTCCTAACTTCTAAACCCAATCCCCCTAAAAATCTCCTGTAAACCATAAAATGCCAACAATAAAAATAAAGAAAACAGAAAGGATGTCCTTAAAATAAAATAAAGAATTAACTTTCCTTCTGGTCTCCTCATAAGGTTCTCCTATCCCAATAAGGGAATAGTGACATTGGTTCAAGGTGTCATCCCCTGAATGTCTGAGTCATTCGGCTGCACAGAAGGGAAGGGAAAGGGAAAGCATTTAGAATAGGTCTCCAGGGCTTTAGCCCACTGAATTCCTCCCCAACACACAATCTCTGGAAGAAGTGGAGGAACCCCTTGAGCAGGAAGTGATTCAGAAACATACGATGGTCTGTTTGCAGTGACTCACAGCACATCAATAGCAGAATTGTCCAGAGACCTATAGAATGTCAGGACTCTTTTTATACCATTGTGCAAGCACAAGTACCAAGAAACATACGTTTCCTATCATTCAGCCCAGCTTTATGCTAGACTAATACATAATAATCTCTCGTGCTTGAAAACACTCCTGGGCTTGCATAGATGTGGTCAGCATATTATTATTACTATTAGCATCATCATCATCGCCACATATGTTTCTGTTGAAGATTGCATAGATGCAATTACAATTTGTTCTTTGTTTCCATCAGACAGCACTGTGTCAATATATACACTGTGGATGGTATGTATGTTTAACACTGTCCTCTACAAGCAGGTTTCATGGACACATGGCATTGCCTGATGTGTCTGTGGCTGATTACAACTTACTGTAAGATACTGGTTTACCTTTTGAAAAATTCTTCCTTCTGGTGACCATTCAGCATGGAATATTCCATCCTGAGTGCTTCCCTTAAGAATAATAGATGGAATATTTCAAGGAAACCAGAAGGCTTAATAGACATAAACTCAGACACACATAAACAAAAGAAGAGTTGGTTTGCCCATAGTGAAGAATATCTGTGACTGCCACCTTGTGAATCTGAGAACTTCAGCTATGAAAAGAGCCAATGAAGGGTAGGAGTCCCAGAATTTTTTAATAATTATAAAAATTTTTCTTCATGTCACTGTCACTTTGGTCAAGTTTCAAACTTCTGGTACCTGCAGTTAGCACCTGCCAAACACAGTCCTGCCAAAGACCTACCCCAAGTGTATCAAAACATCTCCCTGTGCTAAGCAGGTTTCTGAAGTACAGAGGCTCACAGAGATCTTCCCCTGCATTACACGTGCTGCAGCTACTGAACTGAAGCAAGGCAGTCTGTGGGTGTGGAAACATGAACAAATAAATGTAGGGAAGAATATTACTTTGTGTGAACTGATACATAACAATTATCCCTGTTCATTCTTACCCTGCATAAAATGGGGTAATTCACAGCAATTTACCTTTCAATAAAAGGCAAGTAAACTGCCCTGCATTTACAGCATGGTGAGAGCTGTCAGCAGACAGACACCAGTTTGTGGTCACGAGGAGCTGATGGGATGTGCTACTGCATGGGACGTTTCTGCACCTCTGTCCCTTTCTTTGGGACGTGTGGGGCCTGCCACACTCCCTGTGCTGGGCTAACATCGGGGCCACTGGGAATGCCATGGTTTAAACACAGGAAAAACAAGAATCAGCTCTGGGAAGGAGTGGTTTTGTCCAGGGAACAGTGAAAAGTCAGCTGATGACACTGGGATTAAAGACTGCTATGAAGGAGGAAACTAGATGTAAAGTTTGGCCATGCCATGCGAGAATAAGAATGGGACACAAGAGCAGAATATATGGGGATCAGTGGGACAAAGAGTCCATAAGGAAAGACAGCAGAGATGTGATCTGGTGTGCAGTGATAAGGAAGGCAAGGAGTAGCTGGGCAAGGAATTATGGACCAAAGGAGAGCAAGGTCTTGACAAGGATTTTATGGAAGGCAGGTATCTCACAGGGATCAAGGGGCAAACAGAAAACTGGGATGGGCTGGGGAGAGTTGGAAACAAAGGGGTGCACTGTGAATGAACAGATATCTGGGAAGAGAGTCTCAGTGAAGAAACAAGAAGGTAGGCAGAGTCAGAGAGGGGAGGGAGCATGGATAGAGAGCCAGGGATAAAGGCACTGGATGTGTCAGCCAAGGCCAGTGGCACTGGTGACAAATATTAGGACTTAGTGGGCACCATGTTTATGACAGGGAAGAATAAGACAGATATTAAAACCAACTACATGAGGAGAATGGGGCTTACCTAAAGACCAGCATCAGAGAGACCCAGAATGTAGATACAGATGAACTCAAGGGAAGAGGGAAGGAAAGCCTGTCTCCAGTGTGACCTTTTCTCTTCAGAGTCCAGAGCGGATTTTAAATGTCCTGATTGTTACTAGTTCTCTGCCAGCAGAAAATATTTGCAAAGATGTCCTTATGGCCACAGGTGATGAATGCAAACACATGCCTGCTCTTCATGAAGTTCAGGTCAAAGTGCCAACCTTGGTGAGTCATGCATGTACCAATATACAGCTGCCAGAGGTATTTTTTTTTCCAGTGTGATTTGTGGTAAGCCTAGGGATTGCCATGCCCATACATTACATGAAAAGAACCTTATTAAGGTCAAAAAGTTAAGCACCCAAACTTTAGGAAATACAAACTTCGTTTTCCTTCCTTGTACATAAGCTTTATGAATCAGCATTTAATTACGTGACTGTGAGCTATTTTTTCCACAGGTCCCCTTCAGAAGGGTCCACCAGGTAGACCTGTTCTGAGGCTAAATCTGGACTTAAGGAAGAGGTTGTTTGCAGGACCCCTGCTTCATTTCTTCCAGAAGTCAGAAAATGCATAATTATGTGTCAGGGAGTAGCAGATTAAGAAAGGGCACTCTGATCATTTAGGCAGCTGAAAAACACCTCAGGGAATTGAATTCTGTCCCTAAGTGTGCCAAACAGTCCAAATAAAATTCTGAGAAAATCCTTTAAATCACAGTTCTCTGTAGAAATTAATGTTCTATCTCTCAATTTTTTACTTCCTTAGTTTTGGACACAGAAAACTAACTTGAAAATTTTTCAGTCCTGCTGTAATGAACTCCAGAGAGTGACACCTTGGACTCGTGTTTGTTGTGGAAAGGAAGAACTGACTTCTTAAACTTTTCAAACTTTTTAAAATATGACTGGAAAACAGGTTACAAATATGTTCCTGTGGAATAAATACCAAATGTAAAAAGAATCTAAAATTCAGTGGAGAAAAGTAAAGTAAGCACCTGTATCTGTGAGACAAAGCTAGGCAGATTCATATGAGGAATTTGGCATAAAGCTTTACCAGTGAAAATAATTAATCATCACTCCAAAATCAAACCAAGAAAATCATCAGCTCTTTATCTCTTTAGGTCTTCAAATCGTGACTAACTGCCTTCCTAGCTACTTGCTTTATTCCTTGGATAATCCTGAAGTATTTGACTAATTACAGGATAACTTAATTAAATTATATATTGGTCTGTAAAACAGAGGAAGTCAGACTCTGTGGCCTAACAACCCTTATCTTTACTAATCCAAATGCCAGGTAGTCATTGTTGCATCTGAAGTCAGTTGAAACTTCTCTATGATTACATAAAAATCTAAATAGTGCTACACAGACAAAAACCCCCAAAATCTCAGATATCTCACTTAAGATACTTAAATACAGTACTTTTGAATGTAATCCCTTGCTAGGTCAAATTTACACCTATATGATGAGTCTGAAAATCTCCCCTTAGCTGGAAGGTAATCTTTGAATGTGCATTGTTTATTATTTATGAAACTTCAGCAATGAGAACCACTGAAATGCTCATGGGTAAAAGAATAATTCACTCCTTAGGACAGCATATGAATAGTGTCAGAACAGTGGACCAAAACCTATGAGGGGGTAACAGGTCATTCAGTCAGAACTGGGTGTTAAATGATGCAGAGAATTTGTGGAAAAAAGTCAGTATGTGATCAGTAATCAAGGACTTATGCACAGATAAAGGAAACAAAGAAAATTGCTTCAATCAACCCTGATAACGGAATTTCCTAAGATATCTACAGTTTTCAGCCTGATGTTCCTTAGCTTATTGTCTGACACACAAAATAAAATGAAGTTTCAGCTGAGCCCTGAGCACACTAATGACCCTCACTAATAGCCCTGAGACCCCTCACCTGGAGCTCACACCCATGAGCCCAGGAGCTCCATCTAAGCTCAGCCCTGGGCATTCCTTGCTTGCTTGATCCATATTGGAGGAGTGCTGGTCTCTTGTGGCCCTACTCCTGTCTGGTTATCAAGTCAGTTGAACTGGATCTAAACCTATGGATTAACTTCATGACTTCATTTTTATTTTTATTTTTTTGTCACTGTGGACCTGTCTGGTGGGCACTGGATCTAATCCTTTCCCCTGACTTTGTGACTTGGCCTCAGAACCTATCCCATCACCATTATACAGAATTTTGACCTGAATTTTTGGTTGGGCCTGGCCATCATCTCTGGGTTTGTCTGGCTCGCCTCTGGCAATGTGGGCTGAGACCTGGCTAGTAAGGCTCCCTCTTGGCTCCTGCCTCGCCTTCCTTTAAGGAGCAGCCCTGCTCTTGCTGCTCCCTGACAGATATATCCTGGTGTTCGGGTGCTCTGAGGGAGCAGCTGCCTTGCCATTTGGAGCAAGAAAGCAACATTACCGTTCTGAGAGGGAGGGAGAACTCTCCAGCCAAACATATCTAATTTAATTTTTTAGCCATAACAAAAGCGTGGTGACTGGTAGCTGTGTGTTCTGCGCGACTAAGTGCGTGCACCCAGAGCTGCAGTCTGACTGTAAGATGACATCAGGTTAAGCAGCATGCCAGCAGCCTCTCAGTCATCTTTCCTATTGCTTGCCAAGAGCTGTTGATGCTTCCCAAAACATGTGGTAAGAGAAGCCTCATGTGTGTTTACATTCAAGGCAGGATGAAGGCCTGGCCCTGACCAGACTGCCACAGTGCACTCCAGAGTCTGAGTCAAAACAATGCTGCTTTGACAGAGGCTGCTCTCTGACAGAGGCTCCTCAAGAGCTGGGCGAGGCTGTTTCCCAGCGTGTTCCTCTGCTGTATCTGTTTATCTTCCGTGACATTCCTTTATGTGAGAAATCAAGTGTGGGACAAAAAGGATTGTCCTGGGAATGACGGAAGTAAGGTCTCATGCTCGAAGCCAGCCTTGGTGAGTGGTTTCCAAAAGCTGGCACAAGCACGGAAGCTGTGTATGAGCTCTGTGAAAAGCTTATCTGTGTGTGTCCTCTGCCTGTTTCCCAGCAAGTAAATATCATGTACTGTAACCACCCTTGTAGCCATGCATGACAGAGATTTACAGGAAGGTGTTTACTTTCCTTTACAGATGTAATACCAACACTGCACAGCTTCTAACTACTGAAGCAGGCTTTCCCTTGGGAGCTGAACAACTCAAGTTTGAAGGGGATGGAGATCCCTCTGCTGAGAAAAATGCATGGTCTGGTGAGGATGGTGTCCCCTCTTACCCTCTTGGGAAGCAACAGAAAGGGATTAATAAGTAGGCTTCATGGGTAGGCTTGAGTCTGTTCAGCTGGTACTTTATGTTCTATCATGACAGTAGTGAAGTTTAAAAAAAAAGTTTCAAATATAATGGGGTGGGATATTGTGCCTTTTAATTATGTGCCATAAGCTGGGCAAACCAGTGGTACTTTAACATGCACAGGAAGAGCTTGAACATCCTCATTTTGGGCAACAGCTGTACTTCAGGGAAGTAAAAATCCAGTCTGAAGGATGGATTAGAATATGTTGTTTTAAAAACCCCTTTCTTTGGACAGAATGGAGTGAGTATGTGTGTGTAAACTCTGCATGTTCTTGTTAAAACAAAGGTGTTACTGATGACCAGAGGTGGCTGTCAAAGTCAGAGCAGGTGGCCAGCTGAAGTAACCTGTAGGGATGGTTAATGGGCTAAGAGGGACAGGTTTTAGTGGTCTGGACATGCTGTGTGGCCTGATGAAGCAGGGGTCAGGCCTTGCTATCCAGCTGTGACAGTCTCGGGCCCAGGCCAGCAGAACCTGCAATTGTGACTCTGAAACAGCACTGGCAGCTGCTTCACCAATAACTATTAGGGTTTGAAACGATGGCTGTGTTATGGGAAAGGTCTAACTGATTAATCTAGCCCTTCTACCTCATTGTTCTTACAGTACATTATTTTGTTTATTTTTATTCTCTCCCCTTTTCTCAACAATGTGCTGTTTTGGTAAGTTGTTAGGTGCACCATATGGCAGCAGGGAGGCTAAGCCCTCAGATGAGCCCATCAGTTCTTGTTTTCCCATGTTTTGAGGTGGCAGATTCAGCTGGTGCTTGTTAGAGCCTCAAAACTGAGCTGTACCATTCTGCTGGTAGCCTAGGATCATGCAGGAGGATTACACAACCTTAGCTTCTCTCCAGATTTTTTTTGTTATGAGAATCTGCCTTATTTCGAAACATAACTAAAGAAAGGGGAGAATGGTACTTCCAATTAATATTTACTTTCTTAATGGCTTTCAAAGGCTTCAGGTGGAAAGGTCCTCATCAGCTCATAAGGTGTAGAAGAGTGGCCACCTGATAGGACCTCACATTCTGGTAAATTCTGGAAAATTGTAGAAGCCCTGTAATGTTTTTTAAAGTTCAGCATGCTTGTCCAAAATCCCTGTAAGCCTTTGTCACCATAGTACAGCAAGTCTTAGGAAACTCATTGAGTCCATCATTCATTGAGTCCATCACCTCCTACCTCTAATTTTGCAGAAGTTCCCCAAGGGCTTCCTCCTTTTTCCATCAGGCTTTGTGGTTTATAACTAGAGGGGCAGAGCCATGTGAATTTGGTGGTAGTACTGCATTCAGAGTTGTATATAATGAAGAGCTGCAATTTGCTGGGCACAATGACCTCTGCTGGGATCTTTCTCTGTGCTGCAGGCAGAGCTAATGCATATGCAGCTGTTTTCCACTCGGTCACATTATGTTCTGTAGAGGTCAAGGCCCCATGCATTCTCTGGTTTTGCTGCCCTTTAGTACTGTTGGAGAACTTTCCAGCTCATGCTGTTTCCCAGAACAGACACTGTCCCACTAACTCCAACCTGTGGCTTCTCCCAGTTCAGAATGAAAGATGCCTGGCATGCACAAAGACCATTTTCAATGAGGGTGCACCTGACTGCATTGCTGGACTTTGTGGATGCTGTCTTTTCTTGCTTAGTACTGAAAACTCATATGCCCTGTACACAGAATTTACCCTGATTATTGCATTTCTGATAGGAAAACAAAAGCTTTTATTTGTCATAGTTTTAATCTCTGTATCTCATTCTGAAGATATCTACCTTCTCCTTTTGATTCCAGGCACATACATTAGTCTGCAATTGCTTTTGAATTAAATCCCCATTCTGTATTTATATTTATGCTTTATTCTTTTGGGGGGACAGCTTTTGACATGTCTGTAAGGATATAGAGCTCTGCTGATAGAATAAAAAATAAGTTTTAGTTCTAACACCCTGAGATCCATGTGTTTCCATTCTGAGATCCAAAGACGCAAGTGAATAAAATGTGACTTGCTAATTCTTGATTTTATTTCTTTAAATCTAGACCTCATGGTGCCTGGTCTCTTCTGAAAAGAGACAGTAAGACCGAAATAATTATGTCCACATTTGTTTTCATATTTTCTTGGCATTTCAGTCAACCTCTGAAAACTTCAGGCTGCAAAGTAACCTAATCAGCAGTAGGTTCAATTTTAAAACTATTTTCTATGTTGAAAGGTAGAGATATCATCCCTGGAAGACATCACTGATAAGCACTTGAATGTTGCAATTTGTAAAGAATATTTTAAAATGTCAAAAATAGAATTCTTGCTTCACATTTGATGATCAGAAAATACTCCAATACTTGTTTTTTTAATATAGTACAGGTGATAGAAATAACAGTGGGAGTCTGTACTATTACCTAAAATGGCTTGGCATGAAATGGTAGTAAATATGTCTGTGCTGATACTGGTTTAAAAAGCAATAGTGTGTCAGGTATTTAACTGAAGTCATTATAAACAATTACTTTTGAATGCAGTTTCTACTTGCTACATTCACTTGTCCAGGCTGGTTTCTTCAAGGGTATGTTTGTTAGCTTTTGAAGCAAACACCACCAGCTTTTAGGCTGTTTTAGAGATATTTGCAGCTGAAAGCATAATTTGTTACATCATACATGTTACTCTGTACTTTCCTGGATGTCAGAAACGACAGAAATACTTCACAACTAAAATGAATCAGACAGCTAAAAAGCCTCCTTTTTTGGAGGAAAAAAATTGTAGGCAAGGAACTGAGGATGAGAGATGAAGCAGCCCTGCCAAAGTTTACAAAGGAAAATCTATGCTAGACTAGGAATTGGACCCAGACATCCTAAATGTCAGTCCAGCCGTAACCACAAGTCTGTCCCTCTTCTGATTCATAAATACTACTGCAAATTAACTAGCAGCTCTAAGTCCTTGTGATACATTAGTCATAAATAGTGGAGTAAAAGTATTGCATTCTTTGTAAAAATGCAACACTTTGAGTTTGGGTTTGCCTTGGTACTAGTCAGCCTTTTTGACTCAAGGGTCATTGACCGAAATATGGGCTGCAGTTACCAGATTTAGACTTTGGCTGTTTGTCATTGTTGTGTGTCTGTAGCCAGGACTCACTCAGGGTACTACTCTGTGACAAAGAGACTACTTTGGTAAAAAGAGGACCTAGCATTCACATTTTAGCTGTCACAGCAAGGAATGATTGCTGCCACCTGAATAAGTGCCTTTTCTTGCATAGGTATCATGCATATATATCTGGGACATAGGCATGGGCCTTCAGAGTATTTTTACATGACAATAAGTTATTTGAAGCCAATTGACTCTGCTTCAGGGGTTTTGTAGCACTGTCTCTATTGTGGCTGAATACCTCTGAAAATGACTTTATAGCTTCTCAGAACTGAAGAGAAAATCCAAAAGGTGTCTCTGACCATCAAGGATGGTCTGAGTTTGCTCTCAAAACCTCAAAGAGCATAAGACTTTAAAATCCCTTGTTACTGCCTGGTGAGGCCCTCTCTGACCGAGGACTGATTAGAGAAGATGCTGATTGTGCACCTGATGCCAAAGATGGATCCAAAGAGCATCCATCTCATGCTCAAGTTCTATGTATGTATGATCTGTGGCTGACTTAGAGTCAGAATAATAAATGGGAATCATGTTGCTTGGCATGAGGAAATCTAACTATAATGCTGCTCACCATATTTTAGAGGAAAAATAGCTGTCAGGCATGCAATGATCCAAGTCTGCTAGGAAATAACTCTATCTGTACAGTGAACTTTGGGAAATCCCCCTGTCAAATTCACTGACTAGTGACTGTGAAGAATCACAGAACAATAGATATTGTGATTGGAACTGCTGCAGAAGTCATCTACTCCACCCACAGAATTATTCACAGAAGTACTATTGCCAGCACATCATCTGGTCAGCCCTAACTCTGAATAGCTGCATCCTGAAAACTGCCTAAATTGGATATTCTATGACCTCTGTGGCTTGTCTGTTCCAATGCTGCACTACCTTTATAGGAATTTCCTTCTTAATGTCCAGCTCCTGTGGCTCCTGTTCAATGGTGTATCATCTGACACTGCTGAGAAAAACGTGGATCTGTTGTGCTTGTAATTACCCTTCAGGCCCTTGCAGGCTGTTTGATTATTCTTCCTTTCACCTGCCTCAACGTGCCTCACACACTCTTGCCAATCATGTGCTCCAGGCCTCTGACCACTTCTGGTCAGAGTGCTAGACTTCTGCTGGACAATCTCCAGTTGCTCCCACCCTTCAGGCCCTTGCAGGCTGTTTGATTATTCTTCCTTTCACCTGCCTCAACGTGCCTCACACACCCTTGCCAATCGTGCTCCAGGCCTCTGACCACTTCTGGTCAGAGTGCTAGATTTCTGCTGGACAATCTCTGGACATCTGGACATCTGGACATCTGGACATCCCTCTGCAGTGTTCAGGTTCCAGAATGGATAGTGTGTCCTATGAAGCCTCATCAGCGTCAGGCACAAGGGAAAAGAACTTTCCTAGATCTGCCAGCCGTGCTGCTCCTAATGTAGTGCAGAACACAGTAGTGCCTTGTGGTGTCAACGTAGCATCAGTTCATTCAGCCTGAAATCCACTGTAACATCCAGACTTTCCTCCTGACTTTCACCTCAGCCAGTTCCCTCCCAGTGTGTAGGAATCATTCCAGCTCCAGTGAAGAACTTTGCACTTCTCTCTACTGGACTTCATGAGGTTTCTATTGCTACAATCCTTATGTCTTTGAGGTGCTTCTAAGTTGAAGATGTCATTTCATGTGTCAGATGTCATAATTTTGCATCTTCCAGTGATATGCTGAGGGTGCATGTGTATGTTATCCAGGTTCTTGGTGTAGCATATGGACCACAGGATCAACCTCTTGTGCACACCATTTATTACTGGGTGTGAGCAGATGCTAAGCATTTGATCATCACTACCTCCTGAGTCTTGTGGTCCAGCTGCTTTTTAACCCACCTAGAAGTCCTTGACATTAAATTGACATTAAAGAGCCTAGAAGATAGCAGAGCTTTACCATTTTTAGGTGTTTCTAAAGTAGCACTGGGGGCTATTGTTTCCAAATTAATTCATAGAGATTGTCCAAAAAGACTGCAACAGTAGGGGGTTGATAAAGGAAAGACCACGTTCAAACTGAAATTAGGCATTTATGGAAGATAGTGTGCCTCTGTTGTGCTGGAAGTTTCAAAACTGTTGCTTTCCCATTCTGCTATTGCTTCTTTCCTTACCTACAAAAATTGAAATTTATATCAATTGTGAAGTTAAAGGAGAAGGGATGAGGCCTGGGGTAGAGACAGTGAGCTGATACTGCCAGCTAACATCTACAGACCCAATAAACTGCAGTGAGAAAAGGCCACTTTCACCTTGCATTGTCCAAACGTGTTAACTCAAAACATCTTCTTCTGGGAAAAATTACCTGTCATTCTGTCATAACTTTTAATTGCAACAGATTTATTTCTCCATCCCAGATAGACTGAAAGAGTTTCAAAAGGTGAAAAAATTAAATCAATTAATTTTAAATTTTGTTTTGACTGCAAGTCCTTCTTCCTGGTGTGCAAAGATAGGACCAAAAAACTCATTCACTCTCCAAATGTGCCTGGCTCTGGATTTGGATATTTCATATCCAAACTCTGCCTGTAGTCCATACTTGTTAGCAGGAGGTCAGGGATTAGGGAAACCCCACCCATCCAGGTCAGAGCTGTTATAAGGGGGCCTTTTATTCATTCAGTTGTTCCTTACCCATCCTCTTTCGCACTCAATTTCTCTTTGGTTCCTGTTTGGTTAAGGGGAATTACACATCCATATGGTTAGGAGAGAATGGATTCCTTCTTCCTCTGTAGACAGTAAGGAAAACTAGAGGAAGCATCAATTTGTAATATAAGATGACCAAAGAAATCCTTAGCAATTATTTCATCACAACTGTCTAATTATGAGGATATGGTTTCCTCTCTACACCTGAGGAACTGCAGGGCTGAGCTACATCCCAGATGAGTGTGGTACAACTGAACAGTGCCAGAATTAAGTCTCATTGGAGAAGTTCCTCCTGTTGCTAAACTGGCTGGGTGACCTACTTGTACTGTCACTGGATACTGAGCATCCTTGTCTGAGCACAAAGTTGGTATTATTGCTGATGCTCAGATTTATTAGCTATTTCTCCCTGCCACCCATGATAGGATTTAATCTCAAGTAATCTGAGGTGGCAATGAAACATGATGCAAAGCAGCTTGGATGGTTTTTCACTTCAGACAGGCTTATTCAGTTTGCCCTGTATGGCAGAGTTTGCTGAATACCAAGCAAAAAACCTGTTCTCAGGGAAAAGGCTCTCTCCATATATTGGGTGACTTGCTGCAGTGAAGGAAGCTGCCCTGACCTTGCTTTTGTTCCTCTCCAAAAGCCAATTCAAAGGTACAAACCCAAACCTCCAACATGGAGGCGAAAGAGCTGGAGCCCAGAGGCAGTTTCCAGCTGCCTGGTATCATTTCTTTCCACTAACATGAGCCTCCTCAGGGAGAGGGGTCAGCAAACTGGGCTCCCACCACCCACTTCACATGGCAGGGACTACCTTTGGCCTTGGGGATGAACAGAGGGAAATTTCCCTTCAGCTCAGTCAACTGCTGCAATGTGGTGACTTTGAGTCCTCCATCTTTCAGTTATTTTCTTGGCATTTCAGTGAAAGGCAGAGAATCTGTTTTCCATTTGCTGTACTTTTGCTGGAGTCTGTAATTGCTCTTTGAACCTTCAGGAGCAGGAAACCTATTAAAGACCCAAGAGGACAGGGATTCAGTGCCAGCCAGCACATTCCTTAGCTCCTTTCATCCTGCAAGAAGAGAGTGCTTCTGGCTTCTCCAGAAGGGATATTGCTACATTTTGTTCAAATGTAAGGCTGATTTCAAGAGTAATTTTACCACTCACCTTATAGTTATCATAATTCCTGCTATTTGCAGTATTTAATCTTTACGGTTATTAACAGAGAAATATCTATGGGGAGGTCATTACAGAAAGCCCAAGTATCAAGCTTGCCTTTCAGTATCTTGCAGACTGTAATGACAGATATAATAACAAGAAAATCTGAGTTTGATGGACATGGCACATCAAACTGTGGAAAAATGTTGGGTCAGTGCTTTTAAAGACCCTCTGGAAAGAGAATGAGAAGGCTGCATTTGTAAGGGAAATAAGAGCTGCCTCTTTCAGGTAGAAAAATATGACAAATCTTTCACCTTTAATGATGCCGCTCAACAAGATTAGAGAAGGCTGCATTTGTAAGGGAAATAAGAGCTGCCTCTTTCAGGTAGAAAAAGTATGACAAATCTTTCATGCATGATACACCTCTAACGATGCCACTCAACAAGATTGTTTTTTTGAAGAAGTGACATGGCTCAGAATAAGTGGGATTGGCGTTTGCTGGATTATCTTTGTTGTGCACCCCATCTGTGAACGGCTGATAATCTTCCAGAAAGTGGGAAGTGGTTTGCTGTTACTTTGCCTCAGTGCAGTGTGCCCCACAATGACTTTCTGCTGCATGAGACCCCTAGGGTAGCTAGCTGGCTGTGTCTGAGCCTGTCCCACAGACTCTGGAGTGGGAGAGAAGGAAGCAGCACACCACAAAGAGAAAAGGGTAAGCATCAGAAGATACTTGAAAAAAAAAATAATGGCAGACTGGGGTAGTACTGGGAGCAGGAAGGCACAGATATTCTCAGCCTAAAAACTGAGAATGAGGAGCTTGGTTCAGGTGCAATGAAAGAAACAAAATAGATGATTTTAAGGATGACCCAGCTGAAGTTCATTTGTTATTCTAGTGAACTTCACAACAGCTAGTCCTGTGCCAGGTTTTAGCCCCTTCAGTGGTTGGCTCTGTGCCATTTTAGTAATACAGACTGTCACTAAAGCTGATATAATGATCTGGGGAAATAGAGAATAGAGGGCACAAGAGTATAAGTGATGTGGCTCACGCTGTTGTCCCATCCTTACCATGCTGAAACGTTAAAAGGAAAGGAAGCAGGCGACATGAGGATATCCCATGTGTCATAAAGATGTCAGAAAGGCCTTGAGACTTCTCCAGCTGATGTCTGGGAGTTGGTCCTACTGGAGAGGAGCTAGACAGACCGTCCTAATAATGGCAATACTTGCAGAGGAACTGTCACTTATTTTCTGTATTTCTCCTTATGAGAGATCAAAAAAGGATTTTGCTAGGCAGTGACATGAAGCAAAGCCTGTAATGCATGCTCTGTGTGTCAAACAGAGGCACTGACATATTTGCAGTGGTCATGGGTTAGGAAGGAGTCTGTGCTGTACATCACAGTAACCATCTTGCTTCCAATAGGAACTAGCACTTTGCAAGTGGCAGCTTCTCTACAAGGGACTAACAGGTAGCTCAGCTCGGCAGTTTACAGCAACAACCAGGTTCTGAGAGTGGGGAATCTTTGCTGGTAATCCCTCCAAACTCCTTTATCTCCAAATAATATAACGGGCAAGGACAAAGCATTGGTTCTGGTCCTCAGCCTTGTCCAGTTACACATCTCCTCCCTTTCTCATTCTTCTTGTACTTCAGGTTACTTTAAATGAGGACATATAGAATCATGGAATTGTTTACGTGGGGGAAGACCTCTAATATCAAGTCTAGGCATTAACCTAACACTGCCAAGTCCTTCACCAAACCAAGTCCCTAAGAACAACTTTTACATGTGGTGCATATTGCACACAAAATGCCTGCATAAAATATTTGTAATGGTTGTGGAGTCAAGTGCTTAGAAACCTAAGAAATCCAGGATGAAAGTTACCTGGGTAACATTGAAGCATCCCCTGATGGGCACTCATGGCTGTGAAAGCCTCACAAGGGCTCTCTGCAGTACCCCCTGCCTCATGCATCGTGGGACATCGATGGCAGCGGTCAGCAGAGGAAAAGGGACTGCAGAAGCAGCAGCAAGAGTCATCATGGGACTTTAGGGATGGACTGCTGCCCTGCAGAGCTGACCAGTGCTCCTGTCATCCAGTGTGATGCTGGGCAGCTTAGCCAGATTCCCCAGGAATGATTGTGACAAGGCTGTCCATTGCTTTCTGCGTGCTTAACATAGCCTCCAGTCCCAGACTGTGCTCTGAGGCCAAGCAGGGTTATTTTTATTATGAATTGATTCCCTGATCCTATTTGCAGAACAGGCCCAAAACTGAAAGTGTGTGTGTGTTGTGAGATTCAGTGTAGGGCCAGGGTGGGAAGGCAAGGGCTCTGCTGACCAGGGTGGAAACTATTGAAGCTGGCATTGCAGCCAGAGTCCCCAGAATAGCTGAGCCACAGCTGGCTTGCAAAAGGGAATGAACACTTGCAAATGCACCTGGACTTCGTGCTTTGAATATATAGTGCTTCAGCATGGTAGAAACTGAAAATCCAAGTCCTCATCGTTCTGTATCAAATACACAAATGTGACTTTGCACTTTCAGCAGGCAGCCTCTCATTTACAAAATACACAATATTTACTGTCCTGCTGTGAAAACAAATTTGTTGATGTTTCTGAAAGAGTTAGATATGATATCTTGCTGAATGCCATCAGCTCAAAAGGGGTTTTAGTAATTCTGCTGTCAGAATTTTGTTCAAACCCTATGAACTAAAGATGATCTAAGTTCATCCACTGAGCAGAAGGACAAAGCTAAACCTGAAGTGTTTATTTTTTTTAATTGCAGAAATCCCGTGACAGGAATCCTGTGAAAGAACTGATCTACACTGCATGTCTCAGAGTACAGAAATTAAAACTTCAGTGTCAACCCTTCTTTGGGCACTTCTCATGGGCAATTTCTGGCTTTGCAACTACAACAGTATCTGAGAGTTGTTTTTGTACTCAGACAATACATTTACAGTCATCTTCACTTGTAGCCTACCAGTCCCTGCTCACCTGGAACAGTCTCAACTGAAAAAGTTTTGTTTTAACTAACAGTCAACCAACAGTGAGCTGCTAGCTCAATTAAGCCAGAGAGAATCTCGTATATAGGCAGCTTTTCTTGGAATAAGTGGAGTATTTAATTTGGCTTCCTCTGCTTTTTATTTTTTTTTTTGTACAGGAAAAAATATGAAACATGTGAACATCTCTCATCATCTCTATAATCTACAAACCCTTCTGGATGGGCTTACTAGCACATCCCTGGAGAGACAGCAGGTATGCGTGGGAGCTGGAGTATGTCTGAGATGGTGGCTAATGACCTGTTGTCAGATTCTTTTCAGAAGCAAAGTTCAGCAACACTTCTGATGTGGCAGCCTTTTAGTATAAGAAATTTTAAACACAATTTTTGATTGAAAAACAAAAAGAATGTAAGAAAAATAGTATTTTAAAACTGTTTTGTTTTCTCTGCTCTCTCTCAGCTTTGTGCTCCTTGTTTACAACTTGGAAGCAAAGGAACCAGATTCTTTCACCCTGTGAAAGGTTTAAAACAGGTTAAAGCACCAGCTTAGGATTTTTCTTAAGTAATAACCAACAAGCAAAGCTAAATCCTTTTGCAAAATAACAAATTTAATCGGACAGGCAGCTTTGCACCAGCTTCCGCCAATCTGCTGCCCAGTGCAGAGGCACAGGAACCGAGGGGGCCACAGCTGCTCTCCAGGGAGACTGGCAGGGCTCCAGCACCAGCCAGCCCCGCAGATAAAGGTTCCAGCCTGCTGGGAACACGCAGCAAAGTGTGTGACTGTCCCACTGGTACTCAGCATTGGGAAACTATTAGAGGAATGTGTAGTTCAACAAGCCTCTACACACATGCCTCTGTTTTTTCCCTTGAGATAAGATTTCGTGTTATGAATTCTCAGGGCTTCCCCTGTTTTTCTGGCCAGAGGAATCCTGGCTTAACCCAGCAAATGATGAAAGGGGCCCATAACATGGGACAGAGGCAAGCCTTGTCACCTGAGGCACCTGGCAATACATTAGGAAAGAGTTTTATAAAGCAGGGAACTGTCGCTCTTGGCACAGCTGTCCCTGCAGAAGCAGACAGTAGCTCCTGCAGCCCCATCCCTGTGCAGTTCAGATGCCCTGAGCTGGGTTCTAGCAGCACCGTGGGCTGCCCAGAGCCCAGTGCAGGCTCCAGCCCCGTGATGGGGTGAGGATGTTTGCTCACAGCTCCCCGTGAACCCACCCCGCAGCCGGGGTTATCAGCACACGCTCCAGGCAGGTTACAGCGAGTTCCAGCTGCCTGCATGACCCAGGGGCTGGCCTCTGATCACAATGTCACTGTCTGCTCAGCTCTACACCCCTCCTGCACTGGCTCCTTTGACAGACCACTTAATACACACAGCACATTTCTGGAAGGAAGGAACAATTCCCCACTCCACTCAGAGGCTAACGGAGAAAAGTCTTGCTCAAATACAAGTGCACAAAATGCTTCAAAGTAATTTTCTTGAAAATGGCTGGGAGTAATTTCCTCCTTTGTCTCTGAACTTTTCCTTACTCTTTCTTTATTTATATAAATACTTGCAACAATGGCTAATTGTCAGAAAAATGTAAGCTATTTTTTAGCAGGATTCTTGTCTGCCCATTTCTACATTCCAAACTTCTGTCTTTATAGCTGAGGTCTTGACTAAATTATATAGCTCAGTTCTGAGCTAGGTACTACCTCCCCAGAATAAGCCTGTTGGGACTGACAAGCATCCTTGTTAAAAGCCTGAAATAAAATAATCTGTTCCAAATTACTTATTCTTGGCTCTGGCAACTATTTGTGTGTTTATATGCCCCAAGTTACGTTAATGTGGAAGTAACAGATCACAGAGAGCTGGTAGTGCTGTATATGATACTTACACATTAAGCCTATGGCCATGACATCACTGCCCTTGTTCTGAGCTCCAGTGATGGTGCAGCCAAAAAAAGCGTAACTGAGAACACAACTCATTGTTCTTCTCAGCTGCTAAGGCTGTATTGACTTTGTGAGTCACGCTCAGCATGCAGAGGTGACACATTCCCCCATTAGTGTTACTAATTCCCTGCTTTGGGAAAGGAATAGTGCCTGCTCTAAGAAAACAGGGAAGGGGTGGAGAAGCATTGGGACTCACAAATTTGCTAGTATGGCTTAGTCTTTCTGAGTTCATTTGTCTGCAGCATGGATGTGACAGTAGGATCTTAAGTTGTTATAAACAGAGGACTGTCCTGAGGCTTATATAGGACAACTACTATTTTTTAGGATTTGATGAATCCTAATGAGAGCCTCAGGCTGACTGCAAGATACAGGGAACTAACTTAGACCCCGTGTTTCCATTTCTGTTTTGTTGGCTGACCAGCATGTCAGCCCAGAGGGAAGGAGAGCTATAGGGACAGAATTGCTCTGCTGGCCTCGGTTTGAGAGAGAAGAGCTGAAGCAGCCTAGAGGTGGGCCTAATACTGATCAACATGTGCTAGCACATATGGATGGATTTGTGTAAGAAAACAACAACATCATCAGCATAAAAATGAGGATAATGAGGATGACCAAGTGTGAAAAGCTGGGACTAGCTGTGCCATAGTAGATCACCACCCTTAGCCTCATGTAATGGTTTGCAGCCTTGGCTGATAAAAATACAGCAAACTAGAGGACCAGAAAAGGCTGTTGAAGAAGTTGTCTTTGAGCAACAAAAAGCCAGAACCCAGTGAGGATCAGGAGTGCTTAACAGGAACTGCAGGTGGTGGGAGATGCTTAGCTGGACCCACTTAAGAGGAGCTGCTAAAGGAGTTAGAATAGCTGCAAGAAGCAGCAAGCCAGAGGGACTGGTCAGGGGCTCCTAACCCATCTCAGCTCCAGCTTGAGGAAGCCTTTGCTACCCAGCAGGTGTGTGGCAGTGCCCCTGAACTGTCAGCTGTGAGTGGAGTGTTTGCAGACCAGGGGAGCAATGGTCTGCTCTAGCAGCTGTGCCAGCAAGCAATGAGAAAGGGCTTTGGCAAGTATCATTTTGGGAGCTGGTAGATGCCTGTTATTTTGTTTATGTTCCTTTGTCCTTTTCTTCTTTATTTCCAAAACAGTGCTGTTCTGCTAAGCCATTTATGATTTGTGAGCAAGGCAGTAGAACTCTCTGAACACTCAGTTAATTTATTTTTCTCAAGTTGGAAGTTGGAACACGAAATTCTATTTATTAATTAAATTGAACTGCCCTTGCTGTTGTCAGTCAGACTGGAAGAAAGAGTACATTTATTCCTTCCTTAATTTTTTATATTTCCCTTGTCATATACTTGAGGCAAGGCTGAGGAAAGCTGCTTATTGCCTGTGTTTGAGCTCTTTGCAGACTTGATGAGTCTCTCATGAAAGTCTGCATGAGGAGCCATTGGGAGGTTGGTACCACAAAACTGGGGTTTCAGTCTATATACAGGAAAAAAAATTAAGGGCCTGACCCCTTGGCAGCCTGGCAGCTTTCACACCTCTCCTAAGCAAAGCCTGAATTCCTGACTGCATCTGAGATGCGCTCACCATGTGTGGTTGCAGCATGAAAAGGTGTGTAAAAACTGGATATAAAATAACTCATATGGGTGGTAGCATGGATCTAAGGTCAAACATGCCCAGGCAAAATCCTGGGTAAATGCCCAGTGAGTGAAGCACACGCCAGCACCGATGCACAGCACTGCAGCTCCCTGTGCTAGCCAGAGGAACGAGGGAGGTGTGCCCCCACACTGCCATGTGTCTCTAGGACACTGCCAAGGTATTCTAAGTTTCACCTGGAAGGTCTAGGAGAGGAAATTAAGTGCCTTTGGTTATGTCCTCACTGGTACTGATGATGCCACAAGCATTGCACAGAGTCTTTGGGAAGTCTTTTAACAGCCTCTGTTCGGATGGCCATTCTGGTGATTGCACTTTCAGAGCAGTATGAACAGTATCAGCAGTATGGAAACATTTGTTACATTTGAAGCCTTTGGAGTCCAAGACTGCTTCTTCCTCCTGTGTTGCCTAGAGCAGCCTGGAATGATGTCTAACATACCAGACTGCTCTCAAGCCTGACAGACTGTTTCAGCAGTAGTCAGGACTGGCAGAAGCCAATTGAATCAGGCAGAGAGAATGCAACAGACTGGCCTGAGGCTGTTCATACAGCCCTGAAGGAGTCAGCTGCAGGGAAAGGATTATTTGGGAAGATAGATCCAGATCTTGTGATACTTGTTCAGTTGGACAGGGTGAGAGGAAGCTGTGAGCAGCACCCTTGCAGGTAAAACTGTGATCACAAAGACACCTTTGTCTGTCCTGCCATCACTCCCCTAGTATTTGTACACAGACCCCAGTGCCATCTGCCCCCTAGGAAAACTGACCTCCACATGCTGCATTTTTCACAGGGACTCGATCTATTCCTATGTTTCTCTATCCTTGCTGGAGGAAAGTGTTTCCTAAAGTCTAACCCAAAAGACTTTCACCATTATGAGCCCTTTCACCTTGATGTTCTTCTTGGATCCCCTTAAATAAGATTATGAGGTGCTCAAGATATTTTACTTTCTAAATTCACTCTTCAGAATGGTGTATTCTGCTCATTTCCCACAAAGAGGAAGGCTCCATGCATAAGATGCTGCAGAGAGTCTTTGCCCCCACCCAAAGTCTTGTTTTTCAGAGTGACGCACACCCTCCTCTGCTATTACTTAATATGAAGTGAAGTCACTGCTTTCCTCCCCTTTAAACTGCTCCACCCTCAGTCAGGAGGTCTGCTTCTCCACCCTTTGGCAGAACAGCTGTTTGGGGGTGGAGGTGAGTTTAGGGGTGGTGTTGACCAGTCTCTCATCTGGGGAGAAAAAAAACAACCAGTGTAGCCCTGTCAAAGAGCTGCTTCAGAGCTGGAAACAGCCCTGAAATCCTTCCCTGCTTCCGTGTTTGTGTGTATTTCATGTGAGCACAAGTTAATAAAATCATTTATGTCAGTCTGTGGGGCTACTTTAGGATGCAAAGAAGAGTGTGAGCACAGCACTGGCTATTCTTTATTTGTCTTTTTTCCCACTCCAGAAGAAAGTTTTCACTGGAACTCCCAGCCTCCTACTTTGGCAGCTAGAAAGAGGCAGAGAAGTTGGTGTGTAGTGTGATGTGGGTCTAAGTTCTCTCTGCTCTGCTCAGACCTTTCTCACAAGCAGTGGGAAGCAAGATAGTCCCTTGGAGTTGGGTGCAGCTGCATGTTTTTGCCTTACCTCTCTCACTGTGAGCTCAAGTAGCCCAGAAGCTGCCCTAAATATACTCCAGCATCCAGCAGTCCCTTAGGGACCACGTGCCAAACATGCCTGGAAGACAATGTGGTGCAGCCACTCTTCCTTCCCACCCTTGACAAGCCCTTTCCGGCATGCTGGTGGCAGTTCTGGCTGTCTGCTCACTGGACACTTCACTGCAACAGAGAAACAAACCACAGGCAAGGGAGGGATGCCTGGATTACAGTCTATATCCTTGGAAGACAGAGTGTTGACATCTGGGGCCTCAGCATCAAGGGGAAGGGTTTTAGGGAAGGCATTTGCTCCAAGAGGTGTTGTGTCGCTCCAGAACCTCTGTGTTTAAAAGGGGAAGACTGTGAATGTTCATTCAGAAAATAAATGGTATCATGCAAGGAAGCACAAAAAATGTGAAAGAAACTTGTCCCAGTAGGAGAGGCAAATATTTCAAATGGCTCATGCAGAGGGTGCCAACTGGAAGGGACCTCTCCCATGAAAAGGATAAACAGATGGTGAGGGACAGAAGACAAAAGCAGAAGGTCTGGCAAGTGAGGAGGCAGCTGGTAGCTCCAGTGGTCAGAATGGCCAGCTGTCCTGGGTTTGGAGGACTGGACCTTCACCTGCTGTAGAGCAAATGTAGTTTTGTTCCAGTTTTGTGGGGACTAGTAGAGGAGCTCTCTGTGTACATAACTACTTTTCTGATATCTCCTGCTCCAGCCAGTCTGTACCAGCTCATGAGTTCTGTTTCACTGTGCTACAGCAATTTATACTCCAGTCTCTGTTTTCCCTGCTCCTCAGGCATTTCCTGGCTGAAGCAGCCGTTAGCTCTGCTCTGCTCACTCAGATGCTTTATGATTATTTACTCTTAAATAATCAACTCAAAAGCAGCAAAGAAGAAAGTAGGGGTCCCACAAATTTTTTTTATTTGTTTATATAAAGGTAGCACCTCACTCAAATACCAACATCCCCATTGTGCCAGGTGCTACACAAAAATGGAACCAAGTCTGTGTCCCAGAGGGAAAATGATTTTTGTATTAGCCGAGACAGACGGAGCGCAAAGATGCAATGAGCTAATACTGGTTAATTCCAGCAGTCTAGGACTTGAGCTTTGCATTGTTACAGAGCTCACATTCCTGGGTCAGAGAAACCATATTTTTGGGAAGGTTCAGTGGAAATGGTTTTGGGACTGTACCAAAGCCCTCCCAGGATTCCAGTTTTCTTAGTCTTAGCCTCAAAGGAATTTACAGCTGGCTCGGGCAGAACTGGAAGTCCCCACAGGAAGGATTTTGTTGATATTCAGTCTTTGGAGGACAGTGAGCTTCTCTGTGAAAGGCAACACATATATCTGTCCATGACCACTGCACCACACCCACTACTTCTCCAAAACAGATAGAGTTTCACGGGCTCACATGACCACGTCCATCTGTTCAGGGATTATTAGGACAACCTGTATATGGGGTGTAGCAGGGGGAGATTTCCTCCATTCATTCCTTCAGTTTAGGCAGGACTTATCTCTGTCTGAACGTGAAACAAGCTGCCAACACTTCTTAAAAATTAAGGGACCTTCAGCAATCAGCAGAGCTCCCAGGAAAGAACTCAACAGGTCTGTTTTATGTGCAGACTGACTGCTTCTGGCCAGCCAGAACAGGGTGCTACAGGCAGTCTTGTCCAAGACACCCTAGTCAGTCTTTTGCTTCTGGTCCAACACAAAACCAGAGGTGTCTGTCTAATTAATAATGTAAATCTGGCCTCTGGCCTATTCTCAAGGAATACTGCTTTTCTATCCTTGAGAGACATAATAATTACCTTTCCTTCCTCCTAATCAGTTTCTCAGGATTCCTCACCTGGCTCTAAGATTATTTAAATCAGTCAACTGCAAATAAGGTTAGCGACCCAATTTCCAGGGTCATAAATTTTCTGACAGAGCAGAGTCAGCATCTAAGGGCTCATATACCCTTTTACTATCCACAGTCCCACACATCCATCATTCAGAGCACACACTTTTCACCCGCAGAGCATCCTCTACAGATTTCTATGTGGAGAGGAGGGGCAATCAAGATAGGGAATCCAGGAGAAATTTAGGGGAAGAAAAAGAGCCATATGACTGGAAAAATTTGGTTGAGACAGGAGGAGTCATCTCTACTCTTTTACCTTTTTTTTGTAGCCTGTGTGTCTCTGGACTTCAGACTCATCACAATCTGTACAGCAAACCTCGTGGTAGATAAAGAATTGACGTCAATTCACCACAGGAGGGTAAAGCAGGTAAGAGAGTTCTCTGAATGTGGTATCTGCAGTACAAATGCCACAGCCTGCAAGCTCCTTCAGTCCTGGCATGGCACATTTATTGCCACTATGTCCATTTTAAACCCTCTCTAACATGCACTCAATGCCCTTTGGCAGGGACTCATCCTGCCTGTTATGTATCAGTACAGTGTTTGGGACAATGTGGTTTTGGTTTTTCTAACAAAGATCAGAGCCAAAACATAATGACAACATATCAGTCATAGTCTGCATAGGAAAGGCAGTGTCCATGGGATGATAACATCTTTGGTGGTTACCATAAAATTTTAAAGAATAGGTCATTCCCCTCATATACTTTTAAAAAACCTCATAAACTTGGTATGCTAAGAACTTCTAATATGAATATATCTCCCTTATTTGGAAAAAAGGAAAATTTTGCTTCCAGTTGCATGATCCCACTTCATTTTTTGATATTTGACCTGCAGACTAGAGGTTTTCACATCATCTGTCAACCCACAGAGACTATCCCAAGGTTCAGTGTGTGTGAGAGAGATAGGAAAGGAACATTAGGAGCAGGCCAACCACAAATAGCTAAAATTAGCTATGAGAACTGGAGTACTGAGGTCTCTAAGGAACACTAGTCAAAGGAAGAAAATGGTTGTTTGCTAAACTCCCACTTATTCTACTGCCTCTGAGGACTCCTGGCTCATATCCTTGCCCAGACATCCTACATGGCTATTTAAGAGGATTTCCCCCACCCCTTCCCCCTCCATTGGCCATAATTTTCCTTTTTTGTAAGTGCAGTACAGAGTGATATGGGATTCCTGCTCTGGCAGCGAGATTCTGACTGGAAACAGGAAACAGGGGGGCTCTGCAGAGCTCGGCCTCTGTGACAACACGGACGTCACATCCACGTGCAGACAGGGATGCTTCTCACATATGGCAATGATCAGCAGCTCCCCTTTTTCCTCCCCTTCCCTCTTCCCCAGAAGGGCTTACAAAGCCCTAGAGGGGCCATATATCGAGTTAGAAGCAGTCTTTAGGAAGCACGGCTGTGTGAGGCCTCAGTTATGACAGAACATGATTTCTTGCATAATTCTTTCAGATTCTCTGAGGCCAGTAAATTTGAGACTGTAAATCTTCACGTGACCAGAGCATATGGTCTTAGAATAAGACATGGGGTGAATTACAAAGAGACAACCCATCTTCTTCAGAATCTGATTAAGGGAATCCTTTGAGAACTATCCCTTACGTGCAGCCACAGGCATGGTTTTAAAAGCTTCCCTCCCTTCTTCTTCCCAGAAATGCCTGATGGAATAAGTTGGGTTATTTTGGCAGCACCAGGTTCTCCTATTTTCTCCTTCCTATTTTTAAAAGCCTTTTCTCAAAATAAAACCAAATCGCTATGACTGCTTAATCCTTCAGATTATAATTTCAGGGAAAAAAAGAATAAAAATATTGTTAAAAGTGATTGCATTGGTACTGTGAAAACACCTTAGGGGACTTGGTGACATTGTCTAAGCTAAGGAGGTAGGTTCTGGAGGAGCAGGAGGAGAAGGAAATGCTCTTGCAATCACTAGGAGTGAGTATGGGTTTCCTCCAGCCAGCTCTCTGGAGTGCTATTGCTCACATCCATACACAGATTATGCTATATTAGCCTCTCTAGGCTAAGTTGCCATCATATATGGTGTTCAAAGGTGAAGTTTTATTCTGGATGGGGAAGTCAATTTCAAATGAAGTAAAAGATTCCCTTCCTAGCTTGCTCCTTCTTTTTCATGGGGCGGACTGTGCTCTTCTTGATGACCCTGCTTCTTTGGCACAGAAATCAATGGGATAAGGTTTTCTCCAGCAACAGCTCATTCAATCTCAGCACTGGGAGGGAGAATTGAAATGCCTTCAGTAGGTACACCCACAGCTGTCCTGTGAGGAAAGGGAGACCAGATTAGTGCCTTCTATCCTAATTGCACTAAGAATTTGCTGGCACTGTGCAGAACTCGACCCCTGCCTTCCCATTCCCCAGGCTGGTCTTCTGGTGGTTCTGCTGAACTTGAACTGACAGAAAAGGAAGCAAAATTTTGGTTTAAAAATGCTGGGTCATAATCTAGGGAACATAATGATACAGCTGAAATAAAAACACATAAAATGCTTGTCTATCTACTGTCTTTTGAACTGTCAGGTGCTGGGGAAAGTCTGCTGGAGAATCATACCTCTGTTGGTAGAAACTGCTGTTGCTCAGCCCTTTGTTTATTATTTTCCATTAATTATCCCATGATTAAAACTGTAGATTCCTCCCATGCATTGCATAACTTTTGCTCTGAGAGCACTTTCCTCACTGACCTCAGCTAGGTCTCTAGGGAGAACCCTTCTGCCTCCCTGGCCTGTGTGGTGAGAATTCAATCTCTTCTTGCAGTTGCCTTGGGGAGGAGAGGCAGGCAGAGGGAGAGAAAGAGGAGAGGGAGAAGCGAGAATGTGCTGTGCTAAGCTGCTATTGGACACCTGCTTCTGCTAGAAGTGTTCAGAACCTCTCCAACCTCTTAGCACTTGAGATGAGCCACTGCTTTGGAGCAGTCCAGGATCCCACTGCAAGACACTTGGGATAATGCTGGACCCCTGGCCAACGCTCTGTGCAAGATTTGGTGTCACAGCTACAAACAGCAAAGCTACAGAGAGGTGTTTGCTAGCTCAGAGCACATGGTCAAGCTTTGGTATCTTCAGAGTTCAACTCCTGGTATGTAATCTGTACATACAGACTACACCTTCCTGGTTCCTGCCAGCTCTGGGTAGTTCTCACTGGAACACCCCTCAGAAACACCTCTCAGAAAGGCACAGCGAAGGGATAGAGGCTGTCAGGTTAAAGGAGAAGGGAAGAAGGGCTGTGGATTATCTCTGTCTTCAATGGAAAAAGAATACAATTTTCGCACATCTGTGCTAAATCAAACACTGATTTTTTCACTCCTGACATTAATACATTAGGTGTGGAACTCACACTGCCAACCTAAAAAGTTCCTTTGAGGAATGCATTACTCTTCACTTGGGAAGAGCAAGATAATAAACAAATAAGTGTCCTCACTTAAAACTGCAGATCTACCATCTCCTCATCTTTTGTCTCACACCAAATGCCAAGATTTATGGATAAAAATTCCAAAAGAGTGAGGAAACCAAAGCGCTGCCTTTTGCTCTAGAGAAGAAAGAGATCCGTCCTTGAAATCTCTCATCGGAAATTCCCCAGCTTCTCCTGGCTGGGACTGTGAGTCTGAGGGAAGGGCCTGATGTCAGTGAGCAGTCAGCTACTGTTTAGAATACAGTACAGATTTGGGAACACAGGAAGAAAAGAATTGAAAAAGTCTGGATTTAAAAGAAAAGTCCTATGCTGGAGCAATAATCTCTGTTGGGATTTCCACACAGAGGAACTGCTTCTCACGTTTGACATCATGGGGTGGCATGCATGACAGGAGTCACTGAGTTCATTCCCTGCTGGGACACTATCCTTGCATTAGAGACTGCCCTTGTAACTAATACCTTAATTTGCAGTTTCAGGTGAGAGACTGGTAACACCCGCAGTATTGGGATGAGGAGACTGTAAGAATAGGAGACTATTCTTACAGGAACCCTTAATTTGCAGTTTCAGGTGAGACTGGTAACACCCGCAGTATTGGGATGAGGAGACTGGCTTATTCTTACAGGAAATTTCTGAAGGTTGCACAGGGAGAAGCAACTCAAGACATCAACTTTTTCTGCACTTGCACCTGTTCTGCAGGTAAAGAAAAGACCCTTTCTTCACACCAGACAGCCCAATACTATTTCCAGGCTCTTTAAAGAAACAAGGAAAAAAAAAGGCCCTGTGGTGCTGCTCTTTCTGCTTTTCATATGTATGGTGATTTTAGGAGATTCCAACTTGCTTTAAAAACAGTGACACATTCTAGGGACTGGCACATGGAGGGGGTGCAGCTCTAATAGCCGCAGACCATCAGGATGGTCTAAGAGATAACAGGATTACTGCCTCCTGCCTGGGATCTTTACCTCCCTACACTCACATGGGATTGTGGAAACAGCTGTATCCTGACAGTGCCCTCTGATGAGAAGGAGAGAAAGATTATGCTGAGAAATGAGGAAGCAGGCTCAGTCCATGCCTTCAGAAGCTGGTGAGAGGCAGAGAGATGAGAGGAGAAGGATCTAGCAGTTCAACATGCCAAAAAGGCCATGTCCTCAGGTCAGCCAGCTCTCCCCCACAAGGGAGGCTGTATTCAGCTCTCCTGCTTCTCTGTGGACAATCATCTCTAGCAAAAGCCAGGCCAGTAGCTGAGAGACAACCGGGGATGCAGCGGTCAGCCACCTTCAGTAAAAACCAAAAATTGGAAAAGTTGAAAGTGAAATCCTGGACTGTGCTGGGGAACTGAAAAGCACCAAGATAATCCCTCACCCCTGCCAAGCAGAGTAAACCTCATCACAGGGAGGGCAACCAGCCGTGAGAGAACATGCCAGTCTGACAGGCTTTCTGTCCCACCCTTGAATTTGAGCAGGACATTAAGGCTACAGTGAGAGAAGGCAATGAATGACAACCACACCAACCTTTAGGCTCTTATTCCATCAAAAGGAAAATTTGCCCCACAGCTGCTCATGGAGCTGATGAAGGGAGCAGATGTTACTGCTTTTCTGTGTCTATCCCTTCTTCCTCAAACTCCCCTCAAAGTTTCTAGAGAGATATTGTCTTCTTCAAGTTACGTGGATAGAAACGTCAAACCTCGATTGCAGCCATGAATCTGCTCATGAACTCTGCTGGCTGCAATGCCACAGAGCTGCCTTAAAGCTCTCTTAAAAATGTGAGGCATTCCAGTCATTTTAATTACTGTGCATTGCATAAGCCAGAAACCAGTTCATACAAAGGAACAACAGAAAAGTGATTTTCAATTGCTCTCACTCTCTTCTGTATTTAGTGCAGCCTCCAAAGCTCTGGGAACACCAGCTCTTATTAACATTTGAAGCACTTCATCTATTTGAAATCTCTTTGTTCAATCACTTAAAGCTATTGATGCAGTTTAGAAGGGTTTAAAAAAGAAAATCAAAACTTCAATTTGGAAATGGCTACAGCAGCAGGAAAGCAAAACAAGAGAAATGGAAAGACTTACTATAAACAAAAATGAGAGAACATTAGTTGCTTGGAATGAGGCATAGGCAGGTAGAACCAAGCAAATAACGTCGTGTCCTTCCCTCCCGGATTCTGTCAGACCATCTAATCACAGCCTCCTGGCTTGAACCCTGCATGGTACTGAGTCCTCTGGCCCTGGTCCAGAAATGCACTTAAGCTTATATTTAACTTTGTGTATGTAAATGGTTCTGTTGACTTCAGCAGAGCATCTCGTGTGCTTAGAGCTGAACATGTGCCTTAGTGTTTTGCTGGATTTGGGCCAAAGAGCACGGTCATGTGCAGGAAGCATTTTCAGCTTGATAAGGCTGTTAAAAGATATTTCCTGGTTACTCTTCTGCAGCTGATGACACATGAATGGAGGATCCCCACACTACTGAGGGGTGATTTCATATTCCACAACCCCTTATAATGTAATATTCCTGGAAACACATGCTGCCTACAGTCTGCTACCAGGCTGGGTGCTCTCAGTGGGCACAGTCTCTAAAGGATCCTTGAAGACTGAACACAGTATAGAACTGTTAGAGCTGATGAAAATTTAATGGTGTACCTGCAATGAAAAGCTTGGGAATGGGATGGAGTGTTACCTATGTCTGGCTTGCAGACAGGAAGGTGACATAATTCCTTTGCAACCTCAGAGAAAGAGATCAAATGAATTTTTTGTATGTATTCATAGAATCAAAGACATTTTTGAAGAAGGAGTATTCTCATTTTAAATAGCATATAAAATTCACTGATAAAATGGTGGAATTAACAGGAGTTTTTTCAACTTGTTTCACATCTATGAATCATAGGAAATACAAACATTTCAGACAAAACTCCTCCAAGGACAGTGTTAGAAAAGAAACAATTCACTGAAAAAGAAGCAGATAATAAAGAAATACGAGAACCTTTTTCTAATGCGATACATGACCATTCGCTACTGTCCTACAAGATGGCAGGGGTGTGCTGTAGAAAGAACATCAGATAGCTCTGAAAACACCTACTCTTCCCCTCATGCTGCACGAAAGCAGAAAACAATGCCTAGAGGGCATGATGCTGAGCTGGTGTAAAAGATATAAAGATCATCAACTTCAAGAAAAGTTTTTAGGACAAGAGAATGCTTTTGAGCAACTTGTCAGGTGGACAGTTTAGAATGCTAATGGCAAGACTCCACGCTCTTGAATCAAGTAAATTTGTTGTCAAAAAATTAAAATAGAAAAGGGCCCTTACTTCAGAAGCTTTTAAAATTATATTGTTAAGGAGGTGGCAGGGCTGTTGAACTGCAGGTTGATTTCATTCATGCTAAGCTCAGTTTAAGCCAGCTAAGATCTGGTGAGGAACTGAAGTGTTACCAACCACTACATGTGACATTTGTGAGGGTATTTTTCTCTGGTGATAGTGGGGTCTCTCTCTCTCTCTGCACCCCTCTCTCTCTCTCTTTCTCTCAGCCCTCCTGGTATGTGTTTTATTGCCAGCAGTTGCTGTAGGTTGATGAAGCCCTTCTGCACTGAAGCAGCCGGCATCCCTCACAATGGAATGTGATCAGAAGGCAAGTGAACATGCCTTCAGCTCATATCTCAGTCTCTGTCCCTGGTTCCAGGCCGGTCTTGTGGAAGGAAAATGATGTTAACATGCACCTGATATAAACCGAGTATCTGAAAGCAGAAGGTGATTCTCCTTCCTGAAATGTAAATAAGACACCCAGCTCAGTGTTTCCTTTTCCAAGGATCGGTTCTTTCGGCGCTGCGGAGGAGCCGGCTCCCTGCGGCGGTCGGGGCCATCTCCGGCAGCGCACTGCCCCCTAGCACCGCCGCGCACATTCCTGCGCCATGGAGCGAGAGGGACCCTGCTCAGCCAGCGGCACCTGCGGGACGCGCCTTTCCCTGGGAATTTTCACAGCGACTGTGGACCCAGCCCAGTCATGCTGGGCTTGCGGGATCCGACAGGATCACAGCATGAAGCTGTGCGGCTGCTCGGTAAGGCAGAGATGTCCTTAATTCTGTTCAGCAGTGTGCTCTTGATGGAACACTGGAATAACACGGATTTCTTTATTTGGTGACATTAACCAAATGTGAACTCCGATTTTCTCATATGAAGATCAAGGTGTCTATTTTCTCCTTCTTTCAATGCTGTCTTCTTTATGGCCATATAAGGTTTAAAGTTTTATCTGAGCAAAGAAGCGGAATGATAGTTTGATAGTTTTTATTTTATTTTTTTCCCTTTGCAGTTTTTCCCATGCAGACAGTGCATAGAGGAGGAATTCAGAGATAATTCTCCTTTCAGTTCCTTCATTGACTTTTTCTGTTACTCTGACACCATTATCAATATTTTCTCATATAAATAAACACTCAGAATCCTTGCCTGGCTTTTTCAGAGTTCACTTTGCTGGCAGGTCTTAAAGGGGATAGGCTAATATTTGATATCTAATAGATATTATCAGATGCTAACATAGAATATCTCCATTTACAGATGATAAAATGAGTGTACAGGGAGATTAAAGTATTTAACAAAGGCCTTGAGCAGGCCACTGGCCAGACTGAACTTTCCTGAGTATGATTTACCTGTACTTTACAAAAATAACACATTCTGGTTTCTCTGTGTGAAGTGTACTCTTCAAGAGGCAAATAAATATTGTTCTTATTGTACAGTATCCAGTCCTGATTGAAAAAACTGCACCCCTACTACTGTAAAGAAATTAATCTCTCTGAAAAAGAATATCTAAGTGTAAAAAAAAGCAGATGAATCAGCTAAGCCCTGACCAAACACAGGTACTACTACTCCAGGCAATGATAATACAGGCACTAAAAAAGTTTCTGGATCATCTCCCAAACAGTGGTATAGAAGATAGCGGTAAGCCTTGCCATACGGACAGCCTGCACCCCCTCTCTTCCAAAGAGATGTGCCCAGCCCTTGGATCAAGCTGTGTCACTCCTTTTTATCTGATTGCTTCTCTGGATTATATCTGAAAAGTGAGCCAGTTCCTGCAATCAGCCCAAACTTGGTGTCATTTTAACTAGCTTGGTCAGCCTCACTGTAAGCAAGCTGCTTCCATAGCTTGGAGGGCCCTGTGGAACTTCAGTAATTGTAGACCCCTTCCTCTCCCATTTCAGAAACTGAGGAGGTGACTGAAGGGCTTGTTTTTCAGTCTCCTCTGAATGTGTCCTGCATCTGTGTATCACAGACTCTCAGAATTTACACAGAACCCAACAGCTTAGAAGCTTATTACAAAGCATTTAGCATGTTAGTCCTCGGAACACACAGGAAAGGTGTTATTATAGGAATGAAGAAACATATTCAGGGGAGTTACTTGGCCAGAGAGCGAAGGGAGGTGGTGCAGGAGCTGTGATTATAATCTAGTTGTGTGTGGGCCAAACTCTCCCTTATTTACACCAGTGTTAGGTTCTGGCAGAATTCTGCTTCTCTCAGATATTGATCTGAGATGTTGAAAGGCCAGGTGTATCATGATGTCGGTGGATATCAAACTTTTTACAACACCAAACGAAAAATGAGAGTGCCAGGCACACCTCATTCTTCTTCCGTGTTTCTCTGCTGAGGCTGGTGGAGCTGTTCCTTGTTTACACCCAGTGAGACTGAAATGACATCCACCCAACCTGATGGATCCAGCTTCACTTGCACTACCTTGAACAGACAGTCCAAGCACCTGAGGTATTTTTTGCGCAGGGTTTCTCGTATTGCAGTTTGGGCCCAGTGGTTCAGACTGTGAGGTGTCTAAATGGAACCAATTATTTAATACCCTGTCTCACACATACTTACAGGACCCGTTAGTGCCTCAGCACCATCTGATTTTTTCAGTGTGTTCCCTAATGCACATTCCTGAGCAGCTCCCAGCACTATTATCCCATGACACAGGATTTGAAGCACAATGAGGCAAAGCTGCCACACAGGTTGTCTGTGTCACGGTGAGGATAGGAACTTGTGTTTCCCACTGCTGGCATTGCAGCCTTGATCCCTACTGACAACACCCATCCTGAAGCTCTTGCCTACCAATGCCCCAAATAAAAGCCTGTGCTTCCATAAGACAGGAGATTTTGATTTTATATGGACACTATGATTAAAGAAAAGGTATAGGAAGGCTGTGCTTCACCCAGATGGAACAGAATTGTAAATCTAAAGACTTAGCTGACTATATAGAAATTTAGGACAGCTGGTCCCTGGCCTTTAATACCAGCATAATTTATAACTAGACATGCTTAAGTCTTGTAAACCCCATGGAAAGTACTCTGACATTATATACACTGGTTTGATACTGTGATTAATCACCCTTCAGTCCCCTTTGGAGGATAATAAGGCTGTCTGTATCATGCAGCTGGCAATCTCCTTCCTTACAGTCCCAGCTCTTCTATAACATTTACATTTCTACAGCTGATGGAAATTTATGGCTCTGAAAGGGGATAAAGGAAAACAAAACAAACAGGACATTTCTCTAAATTCCACTAAAGCTGCTCTGCTGAAATATACTTTGAGATTAAATGTTGGGGGTAGATACAACACTGCTTTTGCCAGCTTGTTTTTAGCAGTTTATGATGGCTTTCTGACTGAAAGGCCAGAGAAGGGGAATTGCTGGGTTGTGGAGAAGGAGCATCCGAGCAGGACTAAAAACATTCAGGGCAAGATCCTGGTTTCAGTTCAGATAGATCTTGTCCTTTCCCCCCATCCTCTCTCTGCTGCCTGTTGGGAGAGGACAAGAAGCAGCACAGCGCCCTTGTGCCTTATCCGATGGCTGTCTGAAGGCTCTGGGACAGCCTGAGCAGCGTGCCGTGCCTGCGGTGCAAAGCCCGTTCGCAGGCAGCCCGGACCCACCGGGGGGGAGCGGCGCCGGCTCTCCAAGCCCGCCGCAAGCCCCGCTGCGCTTTCCAGGTGTCCTGAGGAGCGGGGTCCCGGGGGGGATGTGACAGGCTCGGGCGGACACTCCCGGTACGGGAGAGCTACTGCTGCTAAGGGGCGAGGCTTCCCCCGCCCCACGGTACCGGCAGCGGGCCGGATCGGGTCCAGGTCGGATCGGAGCGGGTCGGAGCGGGTCGGGGTCAGAACCGGGATCGGGGTCAGAACCGGGGTCGGGGTCAGGGTCGGGGTCAGGGTCAGAGTCAGAACGGGGGCCGGGATCAGCACCGGGGTCAAAACCGTAGCCGGGGTCAGAACCGGGATCGGGGTCAGAACCGGGGTCGGGGTCAGAACCGGGGTTGGGGTCAGAACCGCGGCCGGGGCCGGGGTCGGGGTCAGGGTCAGAGTCAGAACCGGGGCCGGGATCAGCACCGGGGTCAAAACCGTAGCCGGGGTCAGAACCAGGGCCGGGGTCAGCACCGGGGCCGGGGTCAGCACCGGGGTCAGAACCGGGGCCAGCACCGGGGCCGGGGTCAGAACCAGGGTCGGGGTCAGAACTGGGGCCGGGGTCAGAACCGGGGCCGGGGTCAGCACCAGGGCCGGGGTCAGCACCAGGGCCGGGGCCAGCACCGGGGTCAGAACCGGGGCCGGGGTCAGAACCGGGGTCAGCACAGGGATCAGCACCGGGGCCGGGGTCAGCACCGGGGTCAGAACCGGGGCCAGCACCGGCTCCGGGCCCGGGGCCGCGCCCCCGCCCGCCGCGCGCCCGCTCTATTCCCTATAAGGCGCGGCGGGCGCGGCCCCGCCTCGCGCTCGCGCCGATGAGGTAATGCGGCGCTACCATTGGCCGCGCGCGGCGGCGCCCCCGGAGCGCGAGCGGCGCGAGCCGGGTATAACTCCGCGCGCCGGCCCCGCTCCGCCCGCAGCGCTCCGCGCCTCAGCTCCCCTGAGCTCCCCTCAGCGCCGCGCCCGCGCCGTCCCGCCGAGCCAGTCAGGCAGACAGACAGACAGGCAGACAGAGACTGCGGCAGGGCAGGCAGCCGCGGAGCACGGGCTGTCAGGGAGCGAGAGTAAAGTCAGGCGAACGCAGCGTCGGCCGCCTCCCGCTCCGCAGAAGTGAGGAGGCACCTCGGGGGCAACATGACGGCGTGGCTGAGCTTCCTCGTCGTGTTCCTGTGCAGCTGGAGCCTGCGGGACTTGGTGGTGGAGGCTTGCACTTGCGTCCCCATCCATCCGCAGGACGCCTTCTGCAACTCCGACATCGGTAAGTGCCGCCGCCCCGCAGCCGCCCGGGCCGGGAGGGCTCGGGGGAGCAGAAAGCTGCCGGGCGCCGAGGGGCGCGGGCAGCGGCGCGGCTGTCACCGCGGGGCCGAGGAGCGGCGGGAGAGCCGAGAGCGGACCTGCCCGCAGCCAGGAGCGGGCTTGGCCGCCTTGCTGCCGCAGCCGCGGGGCTGGTGAGGGGAGAGGCGTGTGGTGGCGGACCCCCGCCCAGCCCTCCCAAGCCCTGTCCCGCGGCGGCAGCAGGCTTTCCCAAAGTACTTTAAAGAAATCAGTCATTGTTAGAGTGGCACGTTTTGTACAGCAGGGCAGAAACACAATTGGAGGTGTAGGCTGCCAAAACTTCCTCCTCAACTTGGTGACAAGGAATAGGAGGCAGCATTAGGATGCGTTCTCCCAAGCCACGAATCCGCCTGTGGCTGCTGGTGGCTGGAGGTGCGGCTCTCACGGGCTTGTGGTGCTGTGCTTGTTGGGAAGGGCTAGAAAAGCAGGTACCGAGTGTCTCCAGGCTTTCCGCATGCTGTGCTGTGGGAGGTATGTATACCTGCACCCTTTTGGGAAAGCTGAAACACTTTCCTTGCATCCTGACTGATATTTTCCACTATGGGTTTCAGCATCCCTAGGGTTCTTCGTTACACTAACTTTAGGTAGGGGACAAGGACAGCACCAAAAATCTCTGAGGAGGAGGTAATAGAGACTCTGTTCCCAAGTTTGTTGGCTTGCTTGTAGCCAAGGGTGGGTGACAAAATATGGTTGTTTGTTAGCTCTTCCGTGGCAAAGTGCACGCAAACAATTAGTGGTGTCCTTTGAGCTACTACTGGACACATGTCCATGTACTGGTAAATACAGGCTGTCACTTCAACAGTGGTGAGAGGACAGCACAAGCCCGAGACATCTCCTGCCTTCTCCGTAGGTTGTCTTAGGAGCACAGCATAAAAGGGGCCAGGGACTTTGCACCGCTGGTACCCACATGGTACTCAGAGTAGAGTCTGCAAAGAAATCCTCCTGGCAACTGCTGTGGAAGTCAAATAGAAAGTAATTCTCACTGCAGCAGAACACCCATTGCTATGAATGCTGCCAGTAGCCTTTCCAAGTTAGCCAAGGTCAGTGGCAAAACATCTATCTCTTGCCTTCAGTCCTTCTGCAGAAACTGCAGTTGTGCCTGGTTATTCATGTTTAGTTTATATAGTGTATCTGCTCCTGAATGCCAAAAAACCCATTCCATGTTAAAAGTGGTGGGAAGGTTACAGTTTGTTTCAGTGACGATAGCCTGGAAAACATTCATAAAATAGTTTTATATGGGGAAATTCTTCCAGTAAACTAAATTATTCAAACTTCTGTTGCCATTTTCATAGTTTGGATCTACAAGTGTGCCACCTAAGTGACAACTGCCAGGGAGATTGTCCTTTCTGTGAAAGTGAGACTGGGAAACAGTTTTTCCACAGCAAAAGCTGATGGCAGCATGTGGCCTTCATTAGCTGCATTTTGGGAAAAGGAATGCTTTCTTGATATGGTTAGGACATGCTATAATAGATGAGAGGTAGTTTCAGTTCAAAAAATGGTATTAAATATATTTTTGTAATGAATACACACTGACAGAATATTTTTACTAGATGGATAAGTGAGTAGGAGTAAGCTATGAAGTTTCATATAATGGTGCTCCTAAATTTTAGGGCACAAAGTTTTTCAGTTTTCTACTCTGTTCTGGCCGAGTTCAAAGTCTTCCCTTCATCTTTCCTTTCTCTCTTCTGGGCTCTTCGTTATATCTCAAGCCTTGGCATTGCTCTGAGACAAAGTAGCTCAAAAAGTTGATGTGTCCAGGGCTGTCATGCCTACAGACATCACAGCTTGAGTGGAAAGGGCAACCCATTCCACTAAATGCCTTGAATGCAAGTTTGGTTAAGACTGTAGGTCTCTGATGGGTTGAAGCAAAAGTAAATCCTTACATTTGCCAAGACTGTCTGGAAAATGTGATATTTCTGTAGGCTGATTTTAGTAAATGCTGTCATTTACTGTTCCTCATACGCGGAAAGGACAAAAAGTGCACTAAAGCTTTCTGGCTTTGGAGGAGTTAATCATCTCCATGGAAACTGATGGCAGTGTACTAGTGCAGTGTTTAGACAGACTAAACTACACGCTGGGTTATAAAACACATTGTGGGGAAGAAAGGGACTTGGCAGCAAGTTTTTATTGCTCTTGAAACTTCTGACAAAATACCAGCTCTAAAGGGAGGAGTCAGTGCAGTAAGGGCTGGAGCAAAAGAGGCTTTTAAAATAGCTCCTAAAACAATGTAAGAAATTAACTAGCTAGGTGGCAGCCTAGGAGAGGCTTTTCGTCTTCAGAAGCACTGCATTTTGAAGAAGGAGAAAACTTTTAGTGGAGGACTGTAGTGCAAATTTCTACTGTTAATGTTTCCTGTTTAACCAGTGAAGTCCTAGTATCAAGTTTATTCTCTTCTCCTTTAATCTGATCTCACCAGACATTTAATTTTTCATTTTGCAGTGGCTCAATTCTGATACAGCCTCCCAAGCCTGCAGTCACTAAAAGGTTTTAATCTTTACAGAAACATATGGTCAAATACACCCATGGGAAATGGCAAGATTTCAATATGTACATCATTTGAAAGTGAAGGTTGTGGTCTTTAAAGGAATCTTGAACTTCATAAATAACAATGTATATATACATTTTTAATTTAAAAAAGGAGGGAGGGGAGAAAAAAGAGGTACTATTGCTGGAGGTACTATTGGTCACAAGGGATCTTTTCACTCAGCCTGACTGTTCCATCATGATGAATGGAGCAAAAGTGAAGAGGTGTGTCTTATCTGGCCCTATGGGGTCAATCAATAATAAAATTGCTGTTTTAACTCTTGGCTTTCTTTCTTTAATGGGATCAGTAAGTGCCAGAAGAGGCAGTACCATAATTGGACAAACAGCGACTGCTATGATTTGCCATCTGAACTTTGCTTCCTCCACTCCCGCCCTCTGCCTATGACCCCTTCCAGATGTGAATATTTTTCTTTTGTTTGAATTAAGAGACCTTTTGAGAGAACAGACACCAGGCATGCTTTGTTCTTTTGTGACAAAGCTGTGACATTTCCAGCTGGACATAGCTGACATGAAAGGGACTTGTTTGTCCTTTTTTTGCACGAACAGCAGGAATTTTTGAGCTTGGCTGTGGAATGTTGAATTCACAGGTTTGGAAAACACCTCCCATTTGGCCCCCTCTGCCCCACATATCCTTTCAAAAAAAAAAAAAAAGAAAAAAGGGAGAAAATATGTGAAATTGCAGACTGCATTTTAACAAACCAGCCTGCAAGTGATAAAGTACTTCATTCACTCCACAGCTATCTTACTTCTTCTATCTTGTGCATATACTTTAGAGAAGAGCTATGGCACTATTAGATGTCTCTTACCTAAGTTCAAAGGAGCTCAAAATAACATTACTTTGTGTTGGGGGAAGAAATACCTGTATCAGCAAGGATGCCAGTGGGTAGTGTTCCTCTCTGTTCTAAGTAACCTCACTCTTGGTGAGATGGAGGTGGCAAGCTCTGGGGAGGTGAAGGTAAGTTCTTAAGGGTCCCTTGGTGCTGTGGAAGCCATTCTTTATTCCATGCTGCTATACCTGTAGCACTGAGCTCACAGCACCTGCAGTGGCTCCCATCTTTGAATTGAGAATGTGAGAGAAGAGCAAGAAGAAAACAGCAGAGAAGGAGGAAACTGGTGAATTTGTTTGGCCTGAAGTCTAAGCACCTAACTGAAAACCTGCCCTTTCACTGGTTTCCCTGAGCTGATCATTCCACCTTCTCACAATAACCTAAAAGAGATGGAAGAACACTTGATCATACATGAGATTTTGAACATGCTTTCCTTATTTTGTTGTAGTGATATCAAATGTCCTGTCTCAGCCTCTAAGGCAGACAGGTAAGGTCTGCCAGACTGATTAAAAAGTTACAATAACCTATCTCAAATTAATTATACCAGTCTTTACACTTGAGATGAATTTGAAACAAATTTTTTTGATTACATGTTGTGGCAATGGTTACAAAAGTGTATCCACTTCAGAATCAGACTTTTGTCAAGGAAGTAATGATGTGATTTTATTTTTAGACTGGACTTCCCTTGGAGGCATTTTAGAAGCAGGAAATCTGAGAAGCATCCCATAAAGCTTCAAAAAAGAATTAAAAAAAAAAAGTACTGCAAATTTCATTTTATGTGGGAAGAAATGGAGGAGATTTGTTTATCTTTTATGGAATTCCAATGTCCATGGTAATAACTTTGTTGAAAGAGGGTGTTCCTTGTGACTGGTCATGTCTCCCCACAGAATGATGGCCACTCGCAGCTGAATTGTCCTATTTAGTGGAAGTGGAAATAGAAGTTATTTCTTTGGTGGTTTTAAAAATTTATTATTATTGTTTTCTTTTTTGTGTGGTTATTTGCAATTTTAGTCCTTATAAGAGTAGTGGGATCTGGAGTTAGTCACTTCACCAAATCTATTAAAAATAAAAGTGAAAATTACTGTTTGGAAGATGTAGTGCTGAATGTTATTTCTTTTTATTATTGCATATGCTTACTCCAGATTTCCTGTAGGAAGTGTCTTCAGCAAGGTCTGTGAGCCAGCAGAGAGCCAGATGTTCCAACCTTAAGCCTTGGAGCCCCTGCTTTATGCAGACATTTTTTTCCTTATTTTCACTGATTTCCCACATGTTCTTTAGAACTCTTCACCTGCCAGTTGCTCCTCTGATCTCTCTGGAAAGAGGTGGGCTGGTGGGAACATAGTTATGTACAGCCATGCACAGTACTAGTGCTTTTCATCTGGGTTTGGGAAGGACCTGCCTTACTCATATCTCTTTTTCAGGATGAGGTGATTTGATTGTTTGACCATAGGAGAAATGACACAAGGTGACAAATTAATTCTCAACTCCATCAGTGGACTTCACTTTTTCTGACACACTAATACAGTTAGTCCTGCACTTTCAGACCTTCTTGGATATAGCAAGTGAGTTGCATCTGATGAAAGGGATCTCTGTACTCAAGTGCCATCCCAGCTGGGGTGGGTGGGGCCGAGCATTTTTAGTAGGAGCACTCATTGAGTCACCTTGCCCTACTAAGATGGAAACTTAGTTTTATGATGTAATGATGTTGTCTAAGGTCAACTTCTCTTTCCTCACAGCTCCAGTACCATGTGGTGCTCTTAGGTAGCCCAACCAAACATGCATCACTGAAGGAAGGAGCCTATTTGGCCTGGGCAGGAGGTCTTGGAATTGAATGAAACTTCCACCAGCTGCTCTCTGAGAGTTTGGAAGAGCTGGTAAACCTGAGAGCACAGCTTGATTTTAGTCAACAGGCAAGACCAGGCATGCTGTATTTGCCAGCTCTGAACCAGAGCTAGGGAACTTATTTTTAGTCCTCATAATGTTAGCAGTGCCTATGTTTGAGTTTCCCTATAATTATGATTTTTTTTTTTTTTTTTTTAATTTCAAAATTAAGAGGCCTTTGCTGTAATGTGCTGCTTATTGCTAGAGACTTTCAGGGTATGATTCTGTCTTTCACATGATAATATAAATTGGAAGAAAATTATACTGGTAAAATCACAGTAGTGTAGAAGATGAGAGGAAAATTGTGCCTTAAAGCACCAATTAATTAAGTAAATGCAGAGTTCATTAAAGGCCTACTGTAGCTCATCTAAACCTCTGAAGAATGTTCACATGTGACACTTGAAATTTTACTGGCAGAACTTTATTGGACTCTTACTGCTCTTTAAGCTAACTATCCCTTACATAGACTTTTTGAGACAAGGCTGATCAGGGCAGCTGACTACATTTGAAACTATCCAAGACTGTTTCAGCTTTTCCACAGCTTTGTGGCACTGAACACTCTTTGCAACTTGCTGAGCTGAAGGTCATCCTATTTGGTAACTCTCTGTGTAGAACTGCTCAGAGCTCATTGTAGGGGATGCACGCTGCTGGGGCTTCATCACTTCTCTGCCCACCAGTGACATGACTACCAATGCTATTTGCCCATAGTGGGATAGGGCCTTATTCAAAACTAGGGCTAAACTGGGTTTGCTTTGGAATATCTTGAGAAAAGATTGTTAACCAGTGTGAATTTCAAATTTCTTCTATTTGAAAGTATTAGGCCGGTGCTGGGCCTGAGGTAAATGAGACCAAGGCAGGGTGGGGGGTTAAATGGATTTGCACCCTCTTATACAAGATCTAAAATCTGTCCTAGTAATGGATATGGAGAGGAAATACTGAACCTGCCTCATGCTCTGCACAAAGCAAGTGTATTGCCACGTGTCTCACCAGCATTTCACCACCTTGTGTCAGGGCTGGATTTGACTTGATCGTTTGAGGTTTCTAAGAGGAATGTTACAAACACTAGAGAGCTTAAAAGCTATTGTCAAAAACAAAGTTAACATTTTACTGTAATGTGAAGTAGTTCTCTTGAGTGACCAGAGTGAAGACATAGTGCATTAACTGACAGTGTCTAATAACATAAAAATGCCAGTAATTTCACATAACCCTGATTACTTTATTTACTCCAAATTTCTGCCAGCTAGAAAAGATAGTGGGAGTCTTCTGGAAACAAGACAGAAGTCTCTTGAGTTGCTTGGTGCTAAAATTAATGTTGACTATGAATAGTCCAAATTCCTGCTAGTGTTTACATAAGACCTTTCTAAAGGGCAATTTGAGCCCTTAGAAACAGTATACAGACAATAAAACTCTAGTTAAATAGCAGAGAGGTGCATATACAAAAAATGATATCAAACCTCATAAAAATCAGCTATGGTTTTCCTGCAGTGTAGAATCTCATTTTTACTTTAGGAAGAAAGGAGGTTGTTTGGGGTGTCCGTCCTTGGACAGAAATGTGCCAAGAACCAGCAGAGGGCAGTGCTTGGGGAGCAGGGAGGCCATTGTCACTTTAGGGATATGGTCTTGGGCTGTGCCAGTGGGGATCTAGAGGTCTGTGTCAGTGAGCTCAGCTTTGAAAACTTTTGTCTTTATTACAGGTTGGGGAAGAGAATGGCCACAGCAATAGGGTCAGTGGGAAAGCTGTAATATAAGGATTTAGGAGCTGCAGGAGTGGCAAAGGCCTTCCAGAGACTATCTCAGAGTATAAGGAGGAGAGAAGGACTCCTGGAGAAGGTAGAGGTGCAATGTGGAAGCCCCAGTGAAGAACTAGTACAGGCTGGTCAAGCCAGGAGGACTCACTAGCTGTGACACATGGCAGGCCACCCTGCCTGGAGGTATGGGAACTCTGTGGGGCATGCCTGAGGTGGATCTTACCCATCCAGGAGAGTGAGCGTGCACTTGGTCTTCAGGGATCACTTCAGTAGGAGAACCCCATAAAACAATCTGATGTTCTATTGATTGATCCCTACACCCTGTAGCATGGTAATTTCTGACTGGCAATCAAGGCTTCGGCTTTGAAAAAACCTGGCTGTAACCCCATAAAACAATCTGATGTTCTATTGGTTGATCCCTAACAGCCTGTAGCATGGTAATTTCTGACTTCGGCTTTGAAAAAGCCTGGCTGCGTGGACTGGCCATGGGTGGAACACATGCCCTTTATCTGGATTCCAGCCAAGCTGTTGCCTTCCTCCATTCAGATGAATGCAAAGGCCCTTCAGGTAGCCCTTCAAGAAATGCAGGTTGTATGGGTGTGTGGGCAGGGCTTGGTCTTTTATTTTTGCCAGGTGAGTTAAAGGAAAATACTGCTTAGCTGGAAAATTATTCACATTGAGCAGCAGGAGAGGCAAATGAAATGAAGCCGTATATGACATGGTGTCCAAAGGTACTTTTGGAATGCATGATGTAGTAACCTGCCCCCCTACAGTAAGGAGATAAAAGGATAGCGTGCAAATGGCAGAGCCATCATTGTTCAATACGTTGTTATTGATCCTGGGCAAAAATACACACTAATAAAAAAAATCTACAATCTTCCTTAGCTACCTGTCTGTTCCTGAAGTGTCAGAGCTCTGTAATCCTGCTGGTTCATAAGAATTTAGACCCCGTTTATTGGAAGGTAAAAAAAGGCATGTTGAAGTGCCCAAGGAGGGAAGAGAGACCTCATAGATTTTTCCCTTTCTTAATTCCTCAATTTTGACATGAACAAGCCCAGCCTTCTGCTGGCCTGCATGATCACTGGTACTTCAGCAAAGCAGCTATAAATTACACAAAATTTGCACAAGAATGAGCAGGTAGCAATGGCTACACCAGGTGCAACAGCATGAAGGTAACACATTATTACTTCTTGCTCCCTACTGATTCATTAAAATAAAAAAAAAGTCATACAACAGCCCATAGGAAACAGGAGTACTTCTATTTCAGAGGGCTATATACAAAATGACCCAAACTCCTGCTGGCCTAGAATGAAGGACTTGAATTTTAACTCCCTCATGCTGCATTGTAATTACAGTATGGAGACTTCAACATCTGTTTCCTTTTCTCCATGTTTCCCTCAGTATTGGGTGTTACTGCAGTGAAGTCAGCAGGGAGGCCTGCTGGCATTATGTTAGTCTGTTAATTTTCTATAGAGGAGCACTGGAGCATTTGTTCAGACAACAAGTTCAATCTCTCATGCTCAGTGAATACACGAACAAGCAAAGATCTTGCTCCTCTGATGTTTAATCAGCCCTCTCAAATTTCATGGATCAGCTGTAAATAGGAAGATTTCCCTCCAGTGAGCAGGTTTTGTTGTTGGTCTCCAAACAGTTAAAATATAAGAGAAAAAAAATGCTCTTGCTTGTACTAAGACAGGAAACCCACAGAATGGAAAACTTCCGCTTAACTTTGAAAGACAGGAAATGGCTGGTGTTGGAAAAGGAACAGGTAGAGAAGGAGTGAGCCAGGGGATATCTGTGGAAAACCAGATAGTCCCCAGACACTTCTTCAGCTCTGTGTTCTTTTGGGGGATGGAGTTCCAGGCTGACCCCTGTGCTCCAAACCCTTTATACACTTTCCAAGCACCCACCCCAGTTCTCTACTTCCTGCCTCCTCTCTGACACTGCTATAAATATCCTGCCTGCCTTTCATAGGTCCAGTGAAATGCACATTGCAGATAAAATGGATCTGAGGTGACAGTATGAAACAGCTTTTAGACCAGCTCTTGTGAAGTGAGTTGGGTCCTCTGCTTTATCTTGTGAAGTGTGAGGTTTCTGAGTCCCCTGCTTTAAATTTCTTGAAGAGTGAAACATCCTCCTTATTTATCATGCTCATGTCTGGATTATGATGCATGGGAATGTTTCTAAGGAAATTATTTCCTCCAATAAATAATGTGCTACATGAGGCACAGAACTGAAAGCATTCTGGTATTTGGAAGAATGTAGGGTGGGGAAAAGATGGAATTAGTTGAGAGACCACACTACATGCAAAGTATAGCACTTGCAATACTGAATATCTTAAATGCTTTGGTGAGGTGGATCAGTCCAAGAGGAAATAAAAGAGCAAAGTGATCCCTGGGGCACTTAGATAGCCATCATGTACAGTACTTCAATAGCCACAAAATACCCAGCCCTCCCTTAGCATCCTGCAGGGCAAAAATCACAAACCCAGAGAAGCGTGGGAAGACAAGAGCTGCAGTTCCTGTGCAAGAACTTCAGTATTGAAAAAGATAGTGCTGGTGTGGGGGCAGGATGAGTTCTTAAGCCCTTTGCTTTACTTTTTAAAATATGAAGAGCAGCACCTGTCCCTTTTTTATTTTTTTTCCTTTTTTTTTTTCGTTCCCCAAGGGGTTGGGGATTAAGGATTTAGTTGGTTATTTCCTTAGAGGATCAAGATAAAAAAAAGACTTCAATAAGTCCCTTTCCATCTTCTCTACAGACAGTGTATTTTAGAATTAAGCTGTTCTGTTTTCCCCCACTGTATAACAGTTTGCAGCTTTACAGAGAAGCAGAGAAATAGAATATTTTATAATATCAGATAGAACTTCTAGGTGTACTTTAGGAGACCCCAAGTTATCACCGGAAGGTTTTAAGGCATTCAGAGAGAAGCTTAACTAGATCAGGTGGCAAATAGCTAGTGACCCTTATCAGTATTTTACTTTAACACCTTTACTTTGGAACAAACACACTGCAGCAGAACCTATGATAGTGAGTCATTTGCATCATCCAGCACAGCTGGAGTCCTGGTACTGATAAAATATATCTCCCAGAATGTGATGTGGCATACTCTGACTTTCCCAAAGCTCCCTTCTCAGGCTGTCATCTTAATTCCTTGTTATTAGAGATTGATTCAATCCATGGAGTTTTAAGTTCCTTCTAAAACTCTTTAGAGACGTATTTCAACTCTGAAGTCTTTTTTTCTTTATCGGGATGAGTGCCTAATCTACCTCCCACATGCATTCTAAATTGTAGCTATCTCTTGAGTTTGCCAGTGTATTCTGTTTTCCTTTTTTTCTGTTTGACTGGGAGACCAACAGCGTGGGAAGCAGGTCCTTGCTAGCCTTTATTCCAATGGCAGGTTTAAATTGACTGAAGAAATGGTGTAGATTGAGAGCATCAGACCGCACCTGTCTGGTGTATTTGGCTGTATGGGAAACAAAGCTTTCACTAGTACCGGAAAGTTTTCAGCCCAATAGGTTCCTTCCTGTCAGTGCAAGATCTCATGTTTGTTTCTGCATGCCCTTCTCTCACACTGATTTCCTCTAGTACTAACGGCTCTTGGAAGAGCTGGATAAAGGAAAGCACCGGGTCTTTCTTTCCCTCCTGTTTCAGAAACTGCTTTCCTGTTTGTCCTTTATGCAGCATGGCAGCTTGGGCTACTGACGTAAACTTTGTTCTTTGTGCTGTTCAAAGCTCTCCCCTTCTGAATTTGACATTGCCTACACATCCTGACTGTTGTTTTGACAGAAAGAAGGAAAGAGGACAGAACAGGATTCTATGGTGGTAGTTGTGTTGGCACACCCAGGGATCCACATTTTTGTGCAGGTTCAATGTTTGTTCATCAAACTGTCATAAGGTCAGCACATGGCAGGATTCCTCCAGTACTCCTCAATATATATGTGGACCAACGTTAGAAAGATTGACCATAGTTGTTATTGAAACACTGTGGTGATGCTTTGAGGAAGCATCACTAGGTTGCACTGTTGAAAAATATGGGAGAAGCAGTTTTGGTTAAAAAAAATATCCAGGCCCTGAATGGGAGTGGAAGAATTCAGAGGAGTTTTCTAAGAGGAGTAGCTCAGCCCACTTGATTCCCTTCTCTGATGAAATACACCAGAGCTTGCAGTACCCCATCTTAACTTGGGCATTTAGAACCAAAATGTGGATGTATTTCCCCACTGAATTTTGGACTGTATCTCTTTATTCTACTTTTTTTCCTCATGTGAACACCTCTGCTAGAGTTGCTGCAACATGCCATATTGTCATAAACATACTGAAATGCAGTAATGTGGACAATCATTGTACACCAGGATGAATGGGTGTTAAATAAAATAAAAGAAATCTTGTTTCTGTGTATTCCCAGGGTATTTTCCCTTCCCAAAGCTAGGCACTGAGTGGAACTATACACTCACGAGTTAGCTACATGTTTGCCTGCCAATTTAATAGGAAGAGTAAGCAGGATCTATTATGCTTTTACCCAGAAAAACAAAACTATGTTTTGGTGAGATTTCACTATAATGATGGTTTCAGATCCATTTGTTTTAGAATATGTAGGCAGCAAAGCTAAAGCTGACAGAACCAGGCAATGCCAGTCTGCTTTCTGCAGAAGCAGTAATGTTTCAACTATTCAAGATTATATTTCTTCTCTGCCCTGTTTGGAAGGTGGCAGGGGAATCCTTAATTGACTTGTTGTGTTTTCCTTAAAATCCCTTAACAGAAAATGTTACTGCAATCTGAGGCAAGGAGAATGTAATCTGTGGCTGTTTTGCATAGTTGGATAATTTGTTGTTTTTGTTTTTAAGCCAATTTGTGACTCTCTGAGGCTAACACTGTTCCAAATCTTATTAATAGCAGTCCTTGACATTTTAGAGGGTTTCTCTTTTCGTTATTATTCATACATGCTCATTTCTGAATTTGCTAATGTGCACTTGCACTTCCTCAGCTTTCTTGCTTGTGGAAGGAAACTGTGTGCACCAACAGCATGGTTTTGTTAACTGGGGTTCTGCTTATCCCACGGGCTGTTAGAAGTGAACATGAAACTACACATCGGTAAGCCACACCTCTGATTTTTCTCAGGGGAAAAAAGCTCTGTAACTATTCTTAGCTGGTATATTAAGTGTGAAATGAAGTAGTTCCAAGGGGATGAACAACTGCTATTCAGAGGGAGTACCTTTATGCTTTGGTCTTCTCCTCAGAGCTACAGCAGTTCAGTGTTCTTGACTCAAAGAGTATCCTTGGGGTGGGAGCACATCAGAGCCCGGGCAAGGCTGCCAGCCCAGGCTTAGACGTGTGCCTCGTGTGCGTGTGTGTACATCTTGCAGTTCGGTGATGACCCCCGTGACTTCTTGAACTTTTAATGACAATGCAGCTGTCTGTTCATGGTGCTAATTAACCCAAAATCTGATTCCTCCCTCCCCCTCGTTATCCATTTCGTGAATGAGATGTGAAAACAAGAAGACGACTTTTCCCGTGCCCTTAGGGCTGTCTGAGCCTGGCAGCAGTGACCCTGCCTGAGCCGAGCTGAAAGAGCTGCTGCGCAATGGCCCATGCGCCTTTTTAATGGACTATTAAGATTCCACCTTCTCCCCCTCCCTCCACTCCTGTAACAATTTGGAGCGATATGGCACTTAGGGGAAAACAGCTGCAGGAATAACTTTTCTTTTGGAAAGCCAGAGACAGCTGTTCAGTTTGTACGTTTAGGGATTCCTCCACTACTTATTTAGGGCCTGATCCCACTCCAGTTAAAATCAGTAGAAAGTTTCCAACTGGGTTCAGTGGGCAGTTCAAGGAAGCAGCTTCGGGAAGCAGCCTGCAATCAAACAATACTGCTTCAAAATGTTGGAAACAGCCAGAAAGGAGAATGAGACTACGAAAGCATTTGTCACAGAGGTGACTTTCTGACTTCCCTGCAGGCTCAAAGTACAAGCACTAAGCAGGCCAATGAGGAACAGGTTAAATTAGTGTTTGTGGTATCCTAAATTGCTTTAAAAAATGGTTTTTGTAGGTCTACGTTCATTTACAATCTGCAGTGTTGGCAGACTTTTATTGGCACAGTGAATTAAAGGACTGATCTTTGATGTTGAATGCTGGTTTTAATTTAGATACTCTGAAATCATAGGGGACAATGGCTTAATTTTTGACATTATGCAAGTTCTCAGCACCTGCAGCTATCGTTGGTATGAATTTACTTGCCATGTCTGAAAAAAAAAGGAGAAAAATGGAATTACTCTTTCTTCTGTTATCAGAGATTGTTGTTGTCACCTGATTTATGTACAGTGAAAGAGAAGGCTAGAAACTTGCTGAGGAGGGTCAGATTTTCTGCTTCATAAAGAATTTTGAAATGGTGGAAGTTTTTTCCATCTGAAATGTGAGAAAAAATGTTTATATTGGAGTTTTCAGCATGACATTTTCTAGGAAAAATTATTCAGATACATCTGAATCTAATGTTTGAAAGATTCATTGACAATGACCAATTTGACTGAAGGTGTCATTCATGTCAACATTAAGACTTCAAGTGCAGTTGTAGATAATTGCTGATGCAGGCTAAAAATAGGTCAAATTTTTTTCTGAGGAAAATAATGAAAAAAAACCAATTTTGCTGAAGTTGATACTTTCCTTAAAAATTTGTGACTTAAGTAAAGCCATGATCCCTGACAGGGAAAAGCCTTTCCAAAAACATCCCTGATGGTTTAACAGTAACAGCCTCCATTTCTGGAAGTGATGATTTTGATCAGGTTACACACTACCTCTCAAGCTGGGAGAGATTCCAGTTCATTAGTCCTTCTAGACTTATAGTTAGCTTTCTCTGAATGCTGAGAATTCCCTTTAAAACACAAATCTAGCTTTTCCTGAATGCTGAGAATTCCCTTTACAACACAACACTAGATTCCCTTTGCTTGCTCCAGTCCTTGTCAATAGCCTGTTCTCCTTGTGTTTGCTGCATTAATGAACAAACATTTGTGATTGTGTTGCTGCCAGTGGACTGAGACGAGGTATTTCCCCTCGTATTTCTGTTAGTTCCCTCCCTGTCAATGTTTAAACAAGCTTACACCTGTGTTCCAGGTGCAAGCTTAACTCCAGCCCTGCAAAGCTGGCTCTTGGGAGCGTGGTTCGTTACTTTGCCAAAATAGTCCTGTTATAGCAATGTCTGAGGAGACTGAGACAGGCAGGAAACAGTCAGGCTTGGTGGATGCCCTGGAAATGATTACCCTTCTCTATAAACATTCAGCACTGCCATATCCAGAGAAGTTCTGCCTCTCAAACAGTTAATGGGCCTTAGAGCATTCAAAAATAGCCATCACTGTGCCAGGGCAGCTGTGAAGTGATTACCCAACCATATCTTGTGGCCTTTAGGTTTTTTTCTAAAAAAGTTACAAGGACACCTAAGAAGTGATATAGGAATGCAAGCTTGCCTCCCTCAAGTTGGAAATGTATGGAAGTTTTCAGTAAGAATGCTTTCAGATGCTGTCAAACTCCAACACAGATGAACTAAGTGACATTAACTTCAGGGTGAATCTCCATCATATTCATACAGTCAGACTTGAGCATTTCCATTTAAAACCCACTTATTATCAGCACTGTCTAAGAATAAAACAGCATGGTTTAGTCTTTAATTTGTAGAAATATTTGCTGTGCAAAAAAAAAAGTCAACAATTGGTGGTAGACAGGCGCAAATAACCATTGAATGTGTTTTCTGCTCTTACACAAGTCTGGCTGAGTCATAACTCATTAATATGTCATTGGTAACACCAAGGATGTATATAAGCACCCTAGTAATGATACACTACTTCTGGAAATCCATTCTGATTATGGTCTACTGGGTTGTTCATGTATACGAAATTCTGATGAAAAGTATATATGAAGAAAGTTTGGGTAGTAGAAGAATGAGATGCAGTTTCCATGGAACAGCTTACGCTAGTCTGTCAGTAGGACAGTCAGGAAGTTTGAGCAAACTGTTTGAAGAAGGAAGGTGACTGGCCATTGGCTATCTACCTTTTCTGCTGTCAGTGCTCTGTCTCATTGCACAGGGATAATCTGTCTTCAGAGCCAGAGGATGCACAGCGTGCAGTGTTTGTGTTGCTTATATAAAGAATTGGTGGTTTTGGTTTTTTGGGGATTTTTTTGGGTTGGTTGGTTTTTTACCTGATTTCCACAACAAATCAACAGTGAGTTCTTCAGGCCTTCTAAGGTCAAAAGTGAAGGATGGTGCTTTGGGATGCAGTTATGACAGGGCACTAAAGGGACTTCTGGAAAGTTCTGAATAGGCAGGCAGATTAGTCAAATTGCCCTGGTATTGTCCTAATCTTATATTGACCTTGTATTGTCCTTGTCCTTGACCTGTAGACTGCTGGGAACTGTGGTATGTGAGGCTCACTCAGGACTCAGGGAGGTTTCCTACTTGCTTTAATGAACAGTGAATCAGGACCTGAGTATTACACCTAAAGCTTTACGTGTTGCTCATACTCCATAAAATTCTTCATGTACCTAAGACCTATACTACACCATGTACTACATGGTAGTAACTACTGTGATTACATAACAGACATTAATAAAATGGGCAATTAGTAAATTCCTTAAGCATTGTGATATAACCAGAACTGTGTCATGGACATGTCCAGTGTATGTGAACAGTCTGCAGATGCTGGCAGCTTGAGAACAACTGATGATGTCTCAAGAATGGTGGGCAAAGGGGAAGCTGGGGAAACTGTTTGAATGCAGGTTTAGTTTCAGGGTCTAGCAGACCAAATACTAGGTCCTGTCAGGCCCAGTGTGAGTAGGAGCAGCAGAGCAGTGCTTGTAGGCCTGACCTGGTTAAATACGTACACCTCTCTGGTGTGGACAGCTGCTTAGCCTGTCAGTTTAGTGCATGTTTTGTAATGCAGGAAGGAATTTGCAGGCCCACCCAGTACCCTTGAAATCTATACATGTTCCCAAACAGTTCTTCCTCTCTAGCTCCTACGTGCAAAATTGAGCATAAACCATGTGATCAGTGGAGTGCAGCCTCCGTGCAGAAAGCTGGCACCCATCCCAGACGGGCAAGGTGCTGAAGCAAGGAGAGTCCTCTGAAGTAAGCTGATGAAGCAGGGAGTGTCCAGGCCTGTGGCTTTTGATAATCCCTCTTTTGAAAGGTTTACATGGACTGTCAGAGATGCCCTACTTCTAATGCATAGATGAAAACTGCCTTCAGATGTTCTCTTTAGTAGGCCTGTCTTTCCTCTTCCTCCTGTTGAACTGTTTGGATCTGGTGCCCAGTGGGTTTGTGGATTGCACAGTGGGTTAAGAAAGACTAATAAATTGGCAGATTTGGCTCAAAAATTTTTCTATTGCATCCTTCAAAAATTCAGCGATGAATTTATAATGCTTGTTAACTCTGGTTATACCCCAAGGGAAATCTAGCACTAAGGGCAAAAACATGCCAGTTCTATGTGTCTGGTTTTACAGAAGTCTCATTATTACTTGAAATGCCAAGTAGCATCTGCCAGGTTCAAGCCCTGGGCATTCACTGGTCAAGTGCTGGATCAGAACCTCTTCCCTCACCTCCTCTTTGATGTATGTGAGCCATCTCTTGGCTGCTTAGGGGAGACAGTGGGTTGGTTCTGAAACCTGATATCAAGCTGCAGCACAACAGCCTACAGAAGAAACTACCAGAGCCCCATAAAGCAACTTATCTATGACTTTACAGGCTGGGGACTTCCCTTTCTCAGCAGAACTGAAACTTCTTGGCTAATTTATAGTAGATAAAAAAAAAAATTCAGAAGAGTGTGTCTACATTGCCTCTTCAACCTGAAATCTCATTGTGTACCCATTTTGATGTACACTAGAAAGCAACATCATTTGAAAATTGTTTAGTTTCAACAGTACTTTGTTCTTTGAAGAGTGCCCATGACCTCAAGGGAAAAAAAGTCTGCCCCATGTGAATCAGAATGGGATTTCTGTGGTTGTGGTAGGTTCTTGAAAATATAATTTGATCGACTTTAATCACTTTAGCACTCGTTCTTGCAGTTTATCATCATGAACTGTGGAAATAGAAGATCAGCCTCATTACAGCTGTATCACTAAATCACAGGCAAAGGACATGTTTTCTCCTTGCAGAGGCTGCTCCCCTAACTGTACTCTTTAGGTAATTCATCTCTCATCATATGCTCCAATTTGCTTTCCATGTTACTGCTCACTTGATGGGTTGGGAAACGATCAATGCCAGATGCACATTCCTTTCAGGCGGTAAATGCTCCTGCAGCAGTAAGTTATGTGCACCAGCTTCTTGTTTCATTAAAATCACATATGGTTTCCATTTGCCCCTAATTGGTCTCACATCAGCTCTACCATATTCTCTGAGTGGAAAGCTTAGACCTGTGGCTCCTTTGAACAATTCCAAAGAACTGTGGGAAACCAGAGCCTTGTCTCAGCCTGGCTTCCCCTGGTGCTCTATGTACTGTGTCGAGAAGTACTTGATCTGCAAGAGAGGGCTGAACTAAATCTTATTCTATTGCACCAATTGTATGTAGAGAAAAGGAAATGGAAAAGGTGTTTTGAGAGTATTGCTCTGAGTCATATACTTGTTATCCACTCTTGTAAGCTGCCTTTGGAAGAGCTTTTGTGTGTTGGTTTTGACAACCATCTTTCCAACACTGCTAACCTTGGCTGAAAGCATTTCTGCCTTTGGCAGTTGTCACAGACACAGAATGAGGCAAAAGGCACTCTGCTGAAAACACTCCTTGGAGAATGCACTCTGCTGAAAACACTCTTTGGAGGAGATGTGAGATGCCTCTGCTGTGCTCTGTACATGAGACACTCCCCCTCCCTCCGCTTGTATCATTTTTCCTTCCTTTTCTCTGATTCTTGCCTACTGCCTTTTGCCTTTAGCCTGAATTCAGCTTCCAGTGATGAGTTAAAAAATATAGGTGGAAAGTAAAAAAAAAAGCCTGCCAAAAGGGAGACAGAAAAATGTCTAGTTGGCAGGAATGACATTGTTTTCTTCTTTTATTTTACCAGCGTTTTCTCAATGCTGTAGGCATGCTTATTACATAGTCTGCAGTATCTCTGCTTAGATCCATAGCAAACCTAGAATGTTTTGTTGATGCAAACTGTGAGACTAACCCAGCAATGCATGTAACTCCAGTGACTCAACTCTATGCCTGATCTAGCTAATCTCTTATGTCTCCCTGGCTTCACTGAGTTTAGTAGCTGGTAACAACAGGCAATGTGGTTTTTTCTTCTTCCTTTAGCTTCTCTGATTTTTTCATGAAGTATTTCCTGAAGCTAGTTTTCACATGTACTAACATCTATATATAGATCTAAGAGATTGGACTTTTTAAATGAATATAAATGCATTTTAGATCCATCCATTCTTCCTTCTCCATTCAGTCTTCCTTCTGTATTCCAACAGTGTGTATGATGGGGAAGCAGGGAACTAACATCAGGAGTTAAATGCAGGGGAAGTGCAGGGCAGTTGAAGAGTCTTTGACCAAGGTTCATATAGGAACCTGAAAGAAATGTCCAGAAGAGAATTTGCAGGTTCTCATTTAACAGAGATCTCTTGTTCCTCTCTGATTCTTATGTATTTCAAAGAGTGCTTGGATTCCATAGGATCAGATGCACCATATAGGGAGGGAGAAAAATGCTTGGTACTGCTGCCATCACAAAGGTTGTATCCAGTTAATAAGCTACAGGTGAAAGGACAAGCACTAACCAAGTTCTGCCTGGTTGTTTCATGCAACTTTGTTTCTTTAATTTATGGTCTTGTTGGGAGGATTAACTTTCTCCCAAGTAAAGCCCTTCCAGAGGAGTTTATACTTTTGAGATGATAGAAGGTCTGACACAATCAAAATCTTGTATTAAAAAGTTGTATCACTCCTTATTTTGCAGTGTTAGAAATTGAGCAGCACAACATGTTATGCAAACAGAATCTCAGTGGCAAGGAAATCTGCAGGGATGGGAAATGTGGTTAATATTTAGCAAGTGTAATTATGATCAGTTGTTTTATATGAAGCTTAGGCCTGGGCAAACCCATTTAATTGCCTTCCACTTTTCTTTGGGGTGGCTTTCAAACAGACTTGCCATGCCACAGACAGGGGAAGTTTTTTTGAGCTGTAAAACAAAGGCCAAAAGTAAATGTCATAATTCTGGTTAGAACAGGGGAAGGAAAGTTATCTATGTCTTGCTGTCCTGTTTTTATTTAGACTTTCATTGTTAGTTACCAACACACTTGCTGATGTAAACGCACGTCCTTTACAATGTGATATTTATGTGGCAACTGACTGGCAGAGGTGAATGGTGTTGAAAAGGTGCTCTTTCTCTGTTAGTGTTCCTGAGAGCACTTTGAAAAGACGAGAAGTCAAGACTTGGAGTGCCAGTAATGGAAACTAGTTTGTTGGTCAGGGTGTGAGAGGAAGGCAACCAGCAGTGAACCTCTTAACTTCACTTCCTTTTTTTTTGCTTCCTTGATGTTCTTTGGTGATGCTGTGTACCAGTACAGCTGAATTTGACTTCTTCAAAGACAAAGCAAAAAGGGGTTGTTTTGCCTTTTTTGACCTTGGATGAAGGTCATGATGGAATGAGGCAAAAGAAAACTTCTCCATGGTATTTTTTGAAGCCTTCAAATTCAACCCTCTGATTTATAAAATGTTTTGGTCATGGGGGAGGAGGCGACTTTCAGTAGTAACAGATCATCAAACTGGCTGGAGGCGTCTGTTTTTTTCCCCTCTTCATAAATCCCTGCTGTAATCAGTGTTTCCCTCTCCTCTCTGCTTTCCTGTGGAAGTGGAGGAATAGGTGAAGAGCTGCTATCTATTCCCCCTCCTAAAGCAGACAGCAGGTACTTGCTGCTCATAGAGGCCTGCAGCCACCAGGCAATATAATAGAGCCTCCCAAAAGGCTGCATACAGTTGGGCCACACTTACAGTTCAAAGGACACAATCCACCTTCAGTTATGGTCCTCTGGTTTTAGGGCAACCAAGAGTGTTGATAATAAATGCTAACAGATCAGCCAGGGGAGTGGGAAAAGAAATGCATCTTGTGAGAGTGAGCAAGGGAGACAGCAATTCCATCTTAGCAGCACCATCAGCACCAGTACTAGAAAATCTGTATGTAAAAGCATCCTGCCTTGACCACATTAAGGGACACCCCCATAAATGACACTCAGTAGTGTGCTAGGTATACTCAGGAGTCTAAAACATTCCAGCTGCCTTAGCCCTTTGTGATGTGAGCCCTCCAGCATGTAACAGCACAGAAAGGAGTTCTTGTGAGGCAGATCAAATGAGAGAGCTGCTAGTAAAGCTGGTAAAAAGGTCTCAGTAAATTGCTCTTGTAAGTGAATGCTTGTATAGTCTTTGGATTAATAAAATGGCTACTATCCTCCTTGGCATATCACGTGTCCGGTGTTAAAGCAGTGTTTTTGAGTGTTGGTGTAGTCAGTGGCCTCAGGACAGAAGGAGCTTTTCTTCAGCCTCCCAGTCACGTTGCTGCTCCCTTATATTTTATTTAGCCACTATGTCAGAGAATGGCCTGGGAGAATAACTTGTCCCATGTGTCTCCATTAGTAAACAACGAGTCCTCCACATCCTTCACTCACTTAAATGCAATGAGCATGCATTTCAGCCAAAGCTCTCACTTAAAATTACTCATATTGCACACCAATAAAATAAATCCTTGAAACAATAATGAGAAGTGTAGCAGTTGTTACCCTCCTGGGCTGTTCATGGTAATTGGTCACAAGGGAAATGGGTTTGGAGCAAATCCTGGTCTCTGAAGGGTGTGCCTCCATTTAAAATGCTGTTTATGGATGACAACCAGCATGAAAGCATCTGGTTCTCATGGTGCAGTTGGACAAGCAGCTGGGATTAGTGGTGTTAGCCTGGGTCTGTACCACTGCCCTCTGATCAGGGGAAGGTAAGATTTGGGACAGGGTCACCATCTAGTGGCTGGTCCCGATAAAGAACACGGGCTGAATTGAATCAGGACATTTGATATTGCTTATCAGTTGGGAAAAAGAACTGCCACACATGTAGTAGTTACTGTGTGCCTGGATGGAATTATTTGGTAGCTACAAGGCTTTTCACTGTGTTGTTTCCTCAGCTTGGTGAATGCATGTTTTAATCTCTGTTTTTCTGCTCCTTGACTCATGCAAAGAATGCCTTCTGCCATCTCAAATGTAAAGTCAGTGTCCTCTTCTGCTTCATGCCTTGCCTTTAGGCCTATTCTCCCTTAAATCCTTGAGAAAATGGCTGCAGAGTAAGTGATGAGGTAAAGAGTACTCGAGTTAGATATGTATGCATATGGGCAAATAAAAGGTCTCTTTTTCTTGTTCCCATTCTGATTTGTTTGCCTTTATAGGACCTCATCCAATGGCATTTGGAAAAGATGTAGGTGATTTTTGCCTGTATTTATGAGTGTTCTTGCACCTGCAGACAGTTTGTACCACACTAGAGATGCCAGAGAAACACAAACCAGTAACTGCTGGCACTATACTAGTCCTGCAAATCTGAGCCATCTCTCTTTTCCTAACTACCAAGCTAGTTTACATGTAAAAAATGCAAACAAAAACCACAAAAAGCCAGGGAAAAGAAATAAATACACTAATAATTTGTGATACATTCTTAGATGTATTTCTTGAATACTCAAACACAGCAGGTTATTATTTTAATTATTTGTTTTAGAGTATCAACTAAAAGCCTGGTTTCCTTCCTTTCATGAGGGGATGTTTCCTCCCTCAATTTTTTAATCATGTCAAATGTTGAGAAGCAATACGTATGTTTTCTATTCTTTGTATCATGGCATAGCTGCCATGCTTATCTTACCAAGATTTATACCCTTGTCTAATTTAGCTTTTCATAAATAATTACAAATCACTCATGAGACCTTGCCAACTGCTCCAGTCCCACAAAGTGACCTGACCTGAAACCCCAAAGTACTGAGAAACATTCATCTTGGAGTATTTTCATAGGCAGTGCTTCAAAGGAATTGTGGTTTAAAAATATGCAGCTATTTTGGTGACCACTTGTGTGGGATAAAGTTTCCCATCAGTAATAGGAGAACTGTAATAGAGCTTCAAGGAGAAGGGAGGAGCTCAGGAGAGCAGTCACAGCACCTTTTGCCTCATTCTGCTCAAGAAGTAGGAGTCTGCAGCAGTAAACAGTCAACTTCATTAACTTTACATGGACTGAATTTGCAACAGAAATGCTGTAAATTTTAGATAACTCACAGAGGGTGAAAAATTCCTCTGGCAAGTAGGCATGGCCCCTGCTCAGTCAGAAGCAATGTTCTTTATTTTCTGGCCAGGTGTGAAGAGTGGCCCAGCCATATAACTGGGGAGTGGTGGCTTGAAGCAGCAAAGATGGGGACTGGGAGACACGTGGCTGCAGGTGTCCAGTGTGGAGCTCTGCTCTGAGCAAGGTGTACATGTGGCTCTCGTGTGTGGAGCCTTAGGGGGTTGAAGCTACATGTGCAAGAGCAGTTCTGAGCAGTTCTGCCCAGCCAGCATTTCCCTCCAGTGGTTCAGAGGCATCTCATCCTCAAGGATGGGAATTTAACCTCACAAATTACAGGTGATAGACTTAACTTGGAATGTCCTCTGCTACTTGGCTAACAGCTTGTTTTTTCCTTTAGTATGGGAAAAATTGTGCATGGTGGGTTCTTTTTTTCATTTCTAGCTCTTCAGTAAAGAACTTAGCTAGAAATGTTACCACTGGAGTGATAAAGGCAACTTGTCTGGAAAACAGAGGGCTTGACCCTCTTACAAAAGGCTTGAAGGGATAGCTTACACTAAGGTTTGTCACGGCTTTTCTAGGTGAATTTGCTAGGATGGTTGTTCTCCAACTTTATTAGGGAACAATAATAGAAAAATGCAGGCACTTCTACTTGTTTGCAAGGGTATTATTAGTTGAAATCAGAATGCTCTTATGTCCTAGTAGAGATAAGTATTTTTAATATTTGGTGAAACTGTTAATTAGTCCATAAATCAAAGCTTCTGTCTGAAGTGGCTGTGGTACCCTGACTAGAAGTCAAAGGACTGACAAGCTTGGAGTGAAATACATGAACAGAATGTTTTTTTAGATATTTTATCAGCAACTGAGAATGTGCTTGTAATCTTATATGCTAACTGTATTCAGGTTTGGAAACCTTTTCTAGTACTGACTTTTAGTATATTTCTTATAATTGTCAATAAGATATAAGATTTTTTTGTTCATGTTAGATGTGTACCAGTTTTTTCAATTTCAGTGTATCAGCAGATGAAGATAAGATTTTTGACACCCTCTGCTATAGACTCCAGTGTTAGTGAGCTGTCTTGGAATTCACAAAGCCTTAAGTAAAAGTAATTATGTTCTTTCTCACTCACCCTTGGACAGTCTGGTTTCTGTAGCTTTGCTGGTGGTTGTGGTGGTTGGGGGCAGCAAGTGGAGGATGCTAGTTCATTAAAGATATTTGCAGTCCTCAAGCACACAGTTCAATGTAGCTACTAAAGTTTGAAGATGAGAGTAAATTGACGTTGGAACAACTTGTTAAATAGAAGAATCAATAAAATTGCTTTTACTGAGATTGGGAAATAGAAGTTAAAAAAAAATTGAAGTTTACACTCAATGAATGAAGGTTTTGTTGGTTCTTTGAATCAAAGCCAAGACTGTCTTACCTAGTTTAAAATTTCTTTGACAAGTCTGGCTGAAGCACAGGATATAAATCAGAGCAGAGTGGATTTGTCTTCATTTCACACCACCCTTGTGGAACAAGGTCCAGGAACTAGTGTGTAAAACCAGACCTATCTGTTCCTTTAAATCTGTTCTTCTGATTATTCCAAAAGTTGGGACAAGCTTTTTGCCTCCTTAGTTGGACCTAGGTAGTGAAAAAAAAACTGAAAAAAGTCTTCTCTTTTTCCCATTCCTTCCAGTGGGCTTCTACAGATTTGAAACCTAAATAAGTGAAGATGCAGCAAGATGTTTGTTTAATGTCCTTTATATTCAGTAAAATGTATCCCAGATCTTTGTTGCTGCTGTTAGATAGTGCTGTAATGCAAATAACTCACTGTTGTTTTCTTGCTTCCACCTCTGGCTCATTTCTATGCCTCCCTGCATTTTTTTTTTTGTTTTCTGTGGTAGATTAAAATGGATAATGCCTGCCTGTCCCTGAGCTTTGCTCCTCTGCTGAGATGAGCAGGTGGTTGAAGAACTTTTTCAAAGAGGATCGAGAGAACAGTTTTTAAAATTTTCTTTTGCGCGTGTGTGTAATGCCCCAAAAATGGATGAGCAAAAGAACCCTTCATTAAGCACTGACTGTGAACTTCCCACTAGATCAAAAAAAAATCCTTATCTATGGCATCTCAAAATCCTTATCTGTGGTGGGTTGGGCTCAGTTAACATTGCTGTGGTGCACCTGTGGTACACTGGCAGTACCTGTGCCACAGAGCACACACTACCCCTCGTTACCACAAGGAAATGCAGTGCAGTGTACATAAGATCTGATGGGCCGGCTTTAGTTTGATTTCCAGGTGACTTCTACCTAGCCTGGCAGCTTTCACTGGGCACTTGATGTTTGCTGAATAATCTGGTTTGCACAGTAGCTGTTTGTTCAAGGGAGCATTTGTTAGTTTTGTGGCACCTCAGAGGTGGCAGTTGTAGTGAAATCCCAGATATGAGGTATTCCAGTGCCCTGTACTGAGTTGTTATGTTTATTGGGAAACAGAAGCTGCATTGGGCACACAAAGAACAATGTAAAAGTACTATCCTATTGAACATCATCCTGTATGTTGAGAGTTAAGGCACTACAAACTTTGCTTGGTGCAAAGATTTTAATCTGTCTTGGTCCCAGCTACAGTCTGCTCTGCAGATTTCAGTGAGACTTAATCACAAATAATGCTTGTTCTTATTCTTCATACTGAGTTGGATTTCCTCTAAATACATACCTGCGTTGCCATCTCATTTTACATACTTTCACTGTGTGTGAGACTTGGAATAAATTGAGAGGAAGGTTGACCTGGACTTTTGTTTATTTTACAGGATAACTTATGTAAACAGTTTTTTGTGTTTGTTTTTTTTTTTTTTTTTTTAAGTGGAGGGTATAGCAAAATTGTTGTGTAAAGTTGTCTATAATTTGCTGTATTTTTCCCTCCCTTATGACAGTGATCCGAGCTAAAGTGGTGGGGAAGAAGCTCATGAAAGATGGACCCTTTGGAACAATGCGATACACGGTCAAGCAGATGAAGGTATGTTTGCAGACATTTCCCATGGGCTAGTAGATATGGTAAGGAATCTAATTAACACATAATAACAAACACTTTGCATACTTAACAGCACCTTTACTTTTTGTACTGGCCATACAGAATGGAAGGAAACCAGCAGTTGGTAGAAACTTGCCTGAAGAGGGGAAAGGAGCAGGAAGAGATCATTCCTAACATATAGTGCTGAATACCTGAATTCTCACATTATTTCAAGATTTCTGGTATTAAAAGATGCCAGATGATCTTCTCTAGACACCGAAGAAGTGCTTTGTGTTCAACATGCACAGTCTTGAACTGGAAATGTCAGCTTTTTCATGCAGCACATTTATTAAATCCAAGAAGGAAATTATGGTAGGGGGTCTGCCAGCCTTGGGAGAGTGCTCGTTTCTCTTCTTTCCTTGTTTTCTTTGTGACCACTTGTTAGAATTACGGCATTTTTTCCATGTACAAAACAAATGAAAATCATATAGTGAAGTCTTTATGAAAAGCTAAAGGGAGCATTGTAGCTTTTAAATATTGTCGGCTTAGAAGAGCTGTGAAGTATTGATTCAGAGATGAAAAGAAGTACAACTACATGAGTTGCTTGATTTCTTTAGTTTCTTTCTTCAGAGCTCTAATTCTTTGCTGCACAAACTGCACTCAACCTGCTGCTTTGGACTTGGGTTTTTTTCTTAAACTGCCCCCTTGTTATGTAATGCTAAAAATCAGCCTTAGATTGTTTTTCTTGGCAATGCCATTCCAGTCATAAGACTGGTTTATGTCTTTAGGAAAAAAAAAAAAAGAAAGGGAATGGAAAAGCTTGGCAGAGACTGCAGAAATCTGAAACATATTAGACAAAGTAAAGGTTCAGAAAAAAACAGTCACTTGCTTGCCTTGTAACAGTAACTCTCTTTATAAGGCAGTTTATAGCTAAGCACGAAAGCTGGGAGGAGGAGACGCAAAGCCTGTTTCATAAGCTGTCGCAAAACCATGCAAGTAGCCAAATCTGGTCCTAGCACGGCTCTTCCACAAGAGTGGAATGCCTGCACTTTGAATAAGAGGGTGTGAGGTGCTGGGCTTGTTGACTTCCTTAACCTTAAAAATTTCTCTGCAAGATTCCTAAGGAAATATGTATTTGTAAAAAGAAAAAAACAACAACTGGTTGTGTTGGCAATAATGAGATAATACTGACACTTTTTTTTTTTATGGCTGTTGTTGGTCTATGAAACTTGCGGCACTCTGTGCCTTCTCCAGTTTTGTCACTCTCCAGCTCAGCAAGTGTACCCTGCTTCACAAAACTACTCAGTGTCCACATGCTGCAGTGGCTTCATCAGCTTCTCTTTCTGATTTCATTCTGGTCTGTCCAATACCACGACTTTTCCTCCTTCTCCGTGCCAAGAGTTTGGTGCTTCCTGTCTAACATATGACCATGAACAGTGATCTAAAATGATGGTAGTCCCTTGAAAGGAATTACTACCCTATTTACCACTCAGCACACCACCCCTCTTCTAACTAAGACACCTGAGCCTGTCCTGGCTGTTTTCATTGGGTTATTCTGCAGCATGGGGCCTTTCTGTGGGAGCATTTCCACAGTGTTTTTTACTAAGCAGAGGGATTTTAAAGAGGAAATTGTGTGTTGGTCAAACTGCGCTTGTATCAGCTGCTTGGATGGTGGGCTGGTGGGATGTTGCACTGGACATTTAACTGTGACCTTTGGCAGGAAGGAACCTGAAGCAAAGTGCTCAGTAGGACTGGAATGTCCGGAGGACAAAGTTCTGCATAAACAAACAAACCAACTGTCTTCTTTGGAAACCCTGCTGTCTTTCTGCTGAGCTTAGAGACTTCAGTATAAAGAGGGATTTAGATCCATACAGTGGGGGAGTTCAGAGTGACACAGTAAATTTTTCTCTTGTTTGCTCCAATGAAAGCTAACTGTCCTCCTGCTGAAAAGAGAACCAGGGAGGCCTATGGCTCTGTACAGCTGCATGGGAGCAGCTCTGAAGATAAAACTAACATGTCAGTCTGCATAAACCCTTCTGCACCTGCAGGTGAAAAATAAACAAGCCATTGAGTCTATCATTGTGTGCTGAATTGTCTGGGGAAAGCATTGAAAGCCTTAAAGGGCAACAAACCATCTCCGCAGTCCTTTCATGGGCTCCTTGGAGTTTGTGGGTTAGATTCTTGATCTCACTAACATTCCTGAACTTGTTGCTGCATTTCACAACTAAACCAGCTTGAGGCCTAGACTGGAGCACAAGGTCAGCCCACTGGGACAGAACAGTGCTGAGCTTTCTAGAGTTCAGGTTGGTTGTCTGAAGAGGTCTTGTGCTTTTCCAAGCAACCTCTGCCTCTCCCCACTGCTTTCTCAAATAATATAAGAATACTATGAGGTCACGTGTCATGAATCTGCACAGGACTGATCTAACCCCTATGTGTTCTGTGATCTTGCAGTGCATTCTGAGAATGGCCCAAGCCTATTTCAGGAAACTGCAAAGGAAACAAGGAGATAAGATATTTCTCCTCCATGGGCACAAACAGTCCTGGTTGACCATGGCAGCACCCTGCACAGGCTGCCAGAAGCAAGGAGACTTTCCTTTGTTTGTTGCTTATCTGTAAAATGAGTCTATGGGGCGAAATGTGATAGTCCCAAGAGGAAAGAAGTGGGGTAGGATTAATTTAGTTTAATTTTAGACAGACTAAAATGAGGTGCTGAATCTTTCCTGCTCTCTTGATTGTCAATGGGTAGAGAGAGGAACCACCGAAATGTAATTCAGCCCACAAGTTGTAGGCAGCTATTTTAGGATGGGCTGAGTTGTTCTGGAGGTGTCTGTTCTTGGCATTTGACTAGAGAGGATGCCTAATTCCTGTGAATTGCCTATATTTTAGGTAACTGAAGGTTAGGCAAGGTGTGACTCCCTGCTCTTGGTATCTAGTACAACCTCACATGGGAGGGATAGAGGGAGGAACATCATGAACAGTTTCACAGTGTGAAGTCGTTTGAGCAGCAGGAACCACCACAGGATTTTCCTGTGCATTTCTGAGGCAGTATGGGGGCTACTAAGGGGAATGCTGACACAGATGGAAATAGAGCAGCACTAGCAGACATCACCACGTCATGCTTGCTAATACTTTATTGCCTGTTATTATGGTTCCAAAAATACACATTTGTGGGGACAGGAGAACTCTGAGGGTAGCAGTTAGGAGAGAGGCTAACTTTATGGGTGGGTTTCTTCTGACTGGTCTAACAGCACTTCCAAGACATTTTGTGTATCCAAAAATAATGCTCAAGGTATTGTTTTATTGAACAGTGGGCATCTATAGAGGATTCTCCCTTGCCAAACTTTCTTTTTCCTTCTGTGAGAACCAAGGTCCTCCTGGTGAGTTTTGTTCAGTCATCAGAGGGTGTGGGAGGCCCTGTCTGCCCCAGCATGGGTTCAATCAGCATGGCAGTGGCTCCCATCAGTGTGGATCACTGAGGGCTGAGTGGAAGTGCTTCTTGGGAGGCTGAGCATGCTTTCTTTAGCAGCCCTGACAGTGGTGGCCCTGATGGTAATGTGAACAGGAAATTAGGTTCAGGAGCTGAAAAACAAGCCCCAGTTCAGCATCACTGGCTACTTCCTAGGCAGTCGTGTTGGGCTTGATAGCTTAGAAGATGTGAAAAGTGATGACTAACAGTCCTGTAGGAAGGACCTGAGCAGTTCCCAGGGGAATGATTAGGGTAGCTCATAGCCCTGTGGGCAGGAGGAAGAAAGGGCTCCAAGTGTGCCTGCCCACATGCAGACCTTATAACAGAGGTGCTTAATTAGCCCAGCATGACTGGGAGCTCTGCACTGTGAGTGACAGATCCCTTGCACTGCCATGCCCAGTGTGCAGCTCTCTGCAGTGTTGATAATGCACTGCCTGGAGGGACTGGGCAGCCCCAGCTGTTATCTTAGCTGGCTTTATCTGCTTAGATACCTGAAATATCTGAGCTTCTTGCTGTGACACCCACTACAAAGGGGTCTGGACATGTGACCTTTATTCTATGTGCCTTTCCTCACAGTACCCTTGGGAAGCAAGAAACAAAAGTGTGCTGAGGGCTAAATAACTCATCCAAGGACAGATAGGATGCTTGTGCCAGAATCTAGATCTCCAGCTCTGTTGACTGGATTGGAAAATCTGAGTAGGTCATCCAATACCAAGAAAATTGCAGGGATAAAGCAGAGATTAGGTAAAGTTCACTTCTTCCATCTCCATTGAAAGACTTTGGCCACTCATGGATGCAATGTCATATTTCAAGCATGATCTGTGAATTTTTGTTGGTACAGTAGGATTAATTTAAAAAAAGTACTTTGCTTGCATATTAGCTGGGTATAGAAGAAAGGCTGGAAAATGCAAACTCTTTAGTGTGTCTTTTACTGTACCCAGCAGTGCTGTTACTGAGCTGTGGCACTGTTACAAGATCATACTGATTAGGGGAATCTAAGGAGAAAAAAAACTTACCTGGCTGACATTCCACAAATGCTCCAAAGAAAATTTGGCCTCTCAGCATCACAGAATTAGTAGTAATTTTTTAGGGTTTTATATTAAGTATTTGGGCCTAGCATAAAGTCTATTAAATTAACATATGTTCTTCCAGAAAGAAAAAGATTTGTTGTTTCTAAAGGAGGTAGGGGAATGGTGAAATACCCTGGGGTAATAGGAGACTTAAAGGAATAGAATGCAGCCTGGAGAAGAATACTACAGCTTAGGTGACACAGCAGCAGGGATCTATAGCTCTGGGATTGTTTGGGATTTTTTGATCCTCCTTTGCCTGAATAATTAATATTTACTACTAAACTGAATGTGCTGTCTGTCAGTAAAGATGAGAGAGAAAAGGATAGGCTGGATAGCCTGGGCAATGCCAGGAAACTGATTCTCTCTCACTTGTATTATTTCTTCTTTAACTTCTAAATATTGGCCATTTGTGGAGTTGGCAGGGGAAAAAAGAGTGACTGAATGATTTGAAAGGACAGAAAGAAAATTAAAGATGAAATTCTCAGGAAAATAATCCCCTGTGTTTCAAAAATAGGATATGTTTGATGGGTCCAATGTATGCATGTAGTGGTTGCTTCATTGCTATGCAAAGACTTCATTATGCTGCTAACAGGTGGGCATGAGTTTCTCTAAATTGCAGCAATAAGGCCAGGTCAGATGGGGACATGTGCTAATTTCTGACTGAATCCAACTGCCAGTGTATCTGTGGGCTCATGTTTCTATTAAACTGAGCTGGAAGAAAGATTATGAAGACGGAGGAGGAGTGCAGAGGAATTATGTGTACATGATATTTTCTTTATGGCGCCCATCAGTATGGGACTAATTTTAGAAGATGGTGTAGAACTCAATGTCTGCATTCACTGAGTTAGGGAAACAGTAAGTCCTTGCTGAGGTCAGCAGGAGTTGCGTGTGCTACGCGTTTGAGAAGGAGGTGTCTGGCTTGATGACTTAGAGCAAGCGCCAAAGGTTTGAAACTCTTACAGCAGCAACACTGGAAAATAGGGTAATTGTTTAAAATAGAAACCCCTTAGTTTGGAAGAAATTGTTTAAATCACATAGAGGAGAAAGATTCCAAGCTTGAACTAATTTTATTTCTCCCTAATTTTGACCTTTATAAGGGGGAAAATAATATTCAGGATGTTGGCAGAGCCTGCAGCATTGGCGCTTTGTTCAGTCAGTGCCACTGGAACTAATATGAATGGGAAAAACTGGTCCCTGTGCTGAATTGCAATGGCTTATTAGCAGGTGGTTTTTCTGCTTTATCAGCAGATCAAGTAGGGAGACTTCCATGAGTCCAGCCAGTGTCATTATTCCTTCACTCTTGTAAAAACTAGAAATTTATTGCTTACCACCACAAACTAGGAATGTAGATTGTAAAGAACCTTAAGTAAAATTTGTCCTCCTAAGATTACTTTTTATTCTTTCTCTAGATGTACAGGGGCTTCCAGATAATGCCACATGTTCAGTACATCTACACAGAAGCCTCTGAGAGTCTTTGTGGAGTCAAGCTGGAGGTCAACAAGTACCAATATCTGATTACAGGTAATGGACCTTGTACTTCTCCATGAGCTAAACCTCTTCTGTTTTATACACACTGCTAAGGGTACAGACAGCAGTGTAGACAGCTCTCTACACAATTTCCTAAGTATTAAGATGGCCAACAGTATTCTGGTGTTCAGTACTCTCCTCTGAGTGACTCTGAGAGTCACTTCACTCTCTAGATATCCCTCTCTTTCCTGAAGTGTATCTTATACACAGAGATGCTGTGACAAGTATGCTTTATGACAGTTCATGGCTCTCAATTTATACCTGAGCTGGCACATCTGTCACAGGGAACTGGGTGCTACTGGGCTGTGTCATAAATGGAAGGTCATTTTTGGAATGAGCTGGAGAATGAGATGGGGGGATGCAGGGAGATAGACATGTGGCAGTTGCCAAGTCTTGTTTCTAGGGAAGGTGTCAGTTCATTTGCTCTGTTGTTAAGAGGAGCTGGAGAGCATTACTAACCTGCATGTTGCTGGTGGTGATCTCAGCTGGCACAACACTTCTGACTTTCAGAAGTGCTGTTATCTCGCTGGCCAGAGATTCCTGAACCAGTTAATAAAAAGAAAGCATTTGCTGAGCAGTGGCTGAAGCCAAACATATTGAGAGCATTAGCAATGTCAGGAAACAAGAGAAGTGCTTGAGCTGAGAAGTGCTAACTTGTGACCATGTGTCTGTTTTCAAGGCCGGGTGTATGAGGGGAAGGTTTACACTGGCCTGTGCAACTGGTATGAGAAATGGGACCGGCTGACTCTGTCCCAGCGCAAAGGACTGAACCACCGTTATCACCTGGGCTGTAGCTGCAAGGTAGGTGTGTCTCTAAGGTGGTATTCAGACATTCAAGCCCAAGAACTCTCTTTCTCCTGGCTGGTAATAGTCAATTATGCTGGAGAACAGCCAGGAAGAGAAATGGAGGACAACAATTTTTACAGAGAAGAAGTAAAGTTCATTTTTAGTGTTGAGACCAGAGAAGAGATGATCAAATAAAAATGAAGAGTCTATGCCTTTAATATCCTGTTGGAGTTAATTTGGGTTGGGGAAGACTTTCAAAATCTATGCAGAATCATTTGCAGGTGAATGAAATCAGGTACCAAAGGCTTGGCAAGATATGTCCAGCTTTTTTCCTGTGTAAACATTTTGAGTGCTTAAAACCTCACAGCCTGGCACTGGAACTAAGACTTTTGCACATGGCGTCAGGCCTGCAAAAACATAGACATAAGATCAACTTTTCTGCACCTGAAAAGCCCTTTTGATGATGGAATTAGCTGTGTGTGTGGAGCTAAGCACATGCTTACGTGCTTACAGAACTGAGGCTGAGTTTTGGATTAGTAAGCAAGGTTTTAGGCTGTGGAATTTTGAATCACTTGTCTCTGTTAAAAAGACATATTATATAATGTTGTTTTTACATGTAGCCTTACCTGATTTCTCTTTCCAATTGCAGATTAGGCCCTGCTACTATTTGCCCTGCTTTGCCACCTCCAAGAATGAGTGCATTTGGACAGACATGCTCTCCAACTTCGGCCACTCAGGATATCAAGCAAAGCACTATGCCTGCATCCAGAGGGTGGAAGGCTACTGCAGCTGGTATAGAGGATGGGCACCTCCAGACAAAACGATAATCAATGCCACAGATCCCTGAGCAGCTTTCCCTTTCCTTATCTCCCCTCTCCCTTACTTGTGGCTGATCTTCCTTTGGACACTAACTCTTACCAGATCGTGATGATGACAATGAAATTAGTGCCTATTTTCATGCAAATTCTAGCACTTCGAACACTTAAAAAAAGGAAAAGAAAGAAAAAAGTCTGTGCTACCTTACTGAATTTGTAATCACCTTTTCCATTTTTTGATACCACTCATTTTGATCAGACAACATTTGAGAACTTACTTTTGCACACCAGAGGGAAAAATGGGAGGGAAAAAAAAGGAAAAAAATAAAAAAAAAGATGGAGCTCTTGCTCTCTTACATGTATCATTAGCTGTAGCAATATAATCTCTATTTTTTTAGGAAAACAAAAATCTAAAAACTATGCCAATTAGGCACTGTATTCTTCTATGCGCTGGCTTCCCATCACCCCTCCTCATGCACTAAGTGCTGAAGATACATAGAAAAATCTATTTTAAGGCAAACAGATTTCATTAATCAGATTAATCAGTCAAATGAAGCAAAATGAAAAGAAACCCAGCCTAAACTATGGACAAAATTACATCCAAAAGAAATCCTTCTCTCTAGGAGAGATTGGCAATGTGATTGACTCCAGCAGTGGGAGACTTTACCTGGTGTGTCTGACCACATCATCTGGTAAAAGCATTGTTGACTGACTGTCCTTGCTGATTCAGTCACAGTGTGAATGCAACAGCACATTTGAGGTTCTGGCTTTACCCAGAACAAAAGAGAGTGTTTTGTATTCTTCTTGTTGTTGTTTCAAAAACAAAAACCCCATCCCCTATTTTCAGGGAGGTAAATGCAACTACAGCAGAGCATAAGAAGGGTTGTCCCATCCTGTTTTGAGCAGCATTGGCCCCTGAAATTTTTGCATCTCAGCTTCAACAGCAAAACCAGCTTGTGAACACCTTAAACCAAAAAGATGCAAAAATAACAACTGTAAATCAATAATGTGCAAGAGGGAAAGGGGAGACTTGCTAGAACTCATATTATTAAAAAAAAAGTATTGCCAAAATAGTGTTTTGCTGAACTAAGATGTATATACACATAATGACATAAGCTATTTTTGACAGGATGTGGAATTTTTTTGGTATTATAAACAAAATAATGGTTTGATTGTGTTTTAAAGACAGAAATATTGACATTCCGAGTTGGTGAGTCGCTTTTAAGGTATTGAAACTCCAGTGTATCTGCAGTAGTGGCTACAGTCATTGTTTCCTCTGTAACTCCTTGCACCATGGTTCCTCCCCTGCAGCTACAATAGCTGCATTTGTTTATATGGTGAAAGGAAGTGTGTGTGTGGGCTAGGCAAGGAAAAGTGGTCTTCTAATAAGTGTTGTCTGGGATCATAAAATTTTCAGCTGCCCAGAGGATTCCTTCTGTGTCAAGTGCTGTGTTTCCCTCTAGGCACTGTTAAACATAGCCCTGTGCATGTGCTCATACCATGTTCTGCAGTCATGTGGGAGGAGAAGCCTTACTGTCTTGTGCTTTGCTGTTGACTGGAGAAGTTTTTTTCATTATATTTTGTTTTTTTTATTATTAAGAAAACTATAATATAATTTTTCTTATCAAATAAAAGTATTTTAAGTTTTAATGATGGTGAAGAAGGGGTGCTGACAAAATGGGTGACTTAAGTTTTGGATGGGGAGGGCTTGGGCAGGGAGAAGATTGTGCTTAACTTCATTTTTGTATTATTATGATTATTTATCTTAAGTTTCCATATATCTTCCGTTCATTCCACTTAGAAAGCAGAGCTGCCATGAGCAGGAAAAAGTTGTTGCAGTGATTCCAGCTTGGGGCAATGCAGCATTTTACTGTCAGTGACCTCAATTACTAGAGGGTTGTTTAGAACCACTTTGCCAAATGGAAAAGAATGAGTGTCTGAGATGGGCCCTGATGTGCTTTTAAGTTCCTTGTGTGGTACCAGAGGTCTGCCAGATGTACACCCTCTGAAATGCCCCATTTGCTGGATGACTTGTTGCAGCAAAAAACTTCATTTTTAGCATGAATTTTAAAGGGCATTTTCACAGAATTGCTGTAAGAAGAGCCTAGGTCTGCTGCATATATTTTTTTCCCAGCAGCTCTGAGTGGCAATGCAGCACAAAACATATTGAAAGTTTATTGGATTTTCCTGTGATTTAGATTTGGAACACTCCTCAGAAGTCCTCTTCCCTGTGACTACTCCTAAATAATGGGCTGGAGATGAGAGGGAGAGTAGGCTGCTTTATGACACCTGTCACAGGATCAGGTGGTGGTGGTGGTTCAGAAAATTGTTCCTTTTGGCAAAATATGGTTTTGGGCTTTGGGCCCAGTGGAACAACCTCTGTTCAAATTTTGCATGGCTGACAAAATCTGTGAGGGTCACTGAGGGCAGAATGGAGCTGCCCTCAGCGTTTGCATTGTTTGGAGTCGGCATTGCAGGATGTGGCCCTCCTCAAGCTCTAGGTGACTTGGCAAAGCCAGTGTCTCTTTGAGCTGCAGCCACTTCTCACAGCTTTGGAAGGCTAAACAAAAATGCCCCTCAATGCAGTAAAGTGTTGATTTGAATTTTCATTAAACTGCAGCTCTGCGTATTTTACCTGCCACTGATTCATTTAGCTAGCTGAGACATCACAGTATTGCACTCAAATTATTGTGAAAATATTTGCGTTCTAATACTATGAGGACTTGTGTCCCTACGTAGGATATAATGTAGCTATGTGCTTTGTAAACAACAAAACAGTAGATGCATTACCAGAAAGTGAAGCATATTTCCACTTTGTTTTGCAGACGGTAAAATGTTTCTGAGATGAAGACAGCTAGATTGGCAGAGGCAGAGGTTTGGTGGCAAATCTTTGCCTTTGCTTTGTAAAGAAACAGTTATTAAGGCTTTTCAAAATGTGAAGCCGAAAGGAGGGGGAAGAATCTAGTGAAAATACATTTCTTTTGGGAAGTTTCTTTATTTTGTTTCTGTGGATGCTATCAGGGACATGCATTTCTTGGGCTTGTGCTTGCATTAAGGACCTGCCTGAAGGCACTCCTTAAGTGGAAGCCATTACATGGATTGAACAGGCTCTAAATTGGACTCAAAGACTTCTTCCTTTCTGTCAGCTCTCCTTTCTTCTGCCTTGCTAAGTCACTTCTGCCTGCCAATGGAGATGTTCAGGATTACACACACACACTCCCTGCCACCATGCTTTAGACACATAAACATTATTAAAAATACTTTTAAAAGTGCAAGCTAGTTTCTAGACAGAAGCTGTTCAGTTTCTTATGCATATTTTCCCCCTTACTTGCTGTAGAGTGTTTTTCCCTTTAAAATTACAAAAATAGATATTGAAGGTTTGGGAAAGGTTAGATTCTCTTTGCCTTTTCCAAAATGGGGGGGGGGGGTAGAGAGTAGGAGGAGATCTGTGCATGGAGTTCCTTAAATAAAGTCCTCTTGTGGGAGGCTTCTACCTCCCCTGTATGGGAAAAAAAAAAAAGCCATTTTAAAGTCCCAACTTCCCATGTTTTGAAGAGTTAATGGCCCTTTAGGTAGGCCTATTCTAAAACATAAATCTATCATTGTATCCCATTCATACTTGTCAGAGTGAAATGCTACCTCACAGTGACGGGAAACATACTGTTGTGTTTTTACAGTAAAGACTGTTGGAAATAAAGGCCTCCATGAGAACAAGTTTCCATCCTTGCAAAGGTCTCTGAAAATACTGCTTGCTTATAATGTGCTTTATTGCTTAGAAGGACAGAATTGAATTTAGGGAACTGCAAAAAGTTTGGGTCTTTTTTAGAGTAAGTAACTTCTGGGGCTACCAGTCTTGAGAGAAAAACATAAAAACCCACTAAACATTTGCTGCTGTTTCGCATGTACTGGCTTCTCCTTCTCTCTGACACTGTCCTTCCTTCATAGAGCCACTGTGCTGTTCCTGATAGTCACGGAAACTTGGGGAGAGAACCAAACCCATGTGAAAAATTTGTCCAGAAGGAATGTATTTGTTGCTAAATTTTCTAGCACTGTTTACAGATTTCCTCCATGTTATTTATAAATTTTATATTCAGTGAATGTATATTGTCTTTTAAGGTAATGTTGCATAATGTTCACTTTTTATAGTGTCCTTTTATTCTAAACAGTAAAGTGGTTTTATTTCTATCACAGACATTCTGTCTCTGCTTCACTTATATTAGTTTTTGTCGACTTCAAATGTACACAAATGGATTTGCAACTGGATTTATTAATTTCCCTCCCATTCCTGATACTCTTTTATTGATCCCAAAGGAGATATTCCACCTCTGGCAAATCTTGCACTTTGGCAAAGATCCCTTCAGGATTCCCTTCCTCTTTTTAAAAGGTTGTTCTCTCTAAGAATTTTTACTGTGGTCATAAGCCCAGGAGAGGCGAAAAACCCATGTTGAAGTTAATGACTCCCAGTTGTTAATTGGCCATAGGAGGTCAGTACAGAGCAAGGCTGTAGCACCAGTAGGTCCTTGGAAGAACACCTACCAGATTGCACTTATTTCCAGAAAACTGATCATTATGGAGGGGTCTGAAAGGTGCATGCCCATAACAAAGTGAAGTTCCTCTTTTCTGCTGTGAAATGTCAGAATCTTGTGTCCTCTCTTTAGGCTTACCATTTAAGGCTGATTTAAAGTGCCCTGTTCTCGTGAGAAAGAAGTTTCAGAAAAAGCATTTTCAGATAAGTTAAAATGCTCACAAAAACGGACCTACTGTTAGAAACTTCCTATATCTCACTTTTTACTCTTGGAAAATCTAGTCTCTACAGAGATGAAATAATGAAAGAGATCTTTGAATCTGTTATCTGTTTAATCCAAAGATTTAGAAAGTAGACTCTTGAAAATTTTGGATATAGAAAGATGAAGGTCTCCTATGTGAGAACTTAAGTGCTTAAAGTGTGTGTCATGCAGAGAGGTAAAACCATAGCACTCATTACAAACACTTCCAGAGGGTCATGCATCAAAGGAACACAGTGAGTTTTATGAGTGCTCACTGGTACAGCTTGGAAATACCTCCCAGAGATTGAAGAGGAAGGGTAAAAGGGAATCAGTAGATTCCTGTCTGTCAAATGGAGAAGCTGATGCACAGTGGACAAGCCGCTTCCATAGGTGCTTGGTGATGACTGCAGTGCAGCATGCTTGGTGTAGGCACTTTACCTCTCAGACTCCCACAATCCAGGATTCTGTGATGATGCTCCGAGAAAAGATATTTATAAGTTGTGAAGATTCATTCTGTGAGGCAGACCAGCCCTGTCACCTGGGAAGGGCTGACCTGAACTTGCCCAAGTGGATTGTTGCTTCTGTAAATTGTTGGGAAGTGACTGATTTAAACCAGATTACTCAGGCTTGCATGTCAGCAGTAGTGTTTGTGTTAATATGAGATTACCTACAGTTTAAAAGGCTTCCTGTGCCCTTTTGGAAGTAAGCAATAGCATCTCCAAGTAGGTGATTAGTTATAAAGACGGAAAATAAGTGAAATTAAGATCAGTGCTAAACCAATCTACTTTGCTGGTACCAAATACATCTACATCTGAGGAACCAAGAATCAGACAGCCAGACAAGAAAATTGTGCTAAAAGTGCTAACTTATTTGTAATGATAACCTTTACCAAGTCTTCAAAAAATACTGTTCCTGAAATGGTGGTCCAAGTCACAACTGTCCTGAAGCATTATTTATGTCACAAAATCTTCTTCATAAATCATTAGTAATCATTAGTAATTAAATGCAACAGGTGTGTGACTATTTAATCTTATAGATGTAAAAAACACTGTCACATTGTTTAAGGACTATCCATTTCTTTATGTCTTAAATTATAATACAACTTCATGACTGTACTTACCTCCACGATGTGCCTGTGAAGCATGGAAGTGCCATAGTCTACACAGCACAGGTAGAGAGAGAGTATTGGAACAGAGAGGTGAAGGACTGGCATTTCAAAATATTTGAGTACCTATCAGGCAGCAGTGGGATTTTTCACAAGAAACTAGATGATCATGTATCTACACCCTATTTTGTTGTGGCTGGCCCACAGTGTTGCAACAAGTGTGTGAGAAAAGACAGGATTAAACATTTTTGAGCCTTAGTTTGACATCTCAACAACCCTCATGTTCAGGCTGTCAATGCTGCTTGGGTTCACAGTCAAGCCTGGGAAATTAGCTCAGGCAGCCAGTGGCCACACAGGGGGTCATGGTTCATACAGGATTTCATCAAAGCTTCAGCCATGTAGGAAGAGCCACTAATTCATGGATGTAAGTTGGAAGCAAAAACTCACAAAGGACTAGTCTTTCCTTTAAGGCAGGGAAAACAAGAGCCATGACCAGCTGTAAACAAAACCCCTCTCTTTGCCATGTTCTCCAGGACTAAAGGCACCTACGCAGATTTCTTTGGAAGGTGCCCTGAGAGTTTGGTACAGTGCCCAGCAGTCACACAGGGCACTGAGTGTTCAGCTGTTGACAGAAAGACCAGACCCCAAAGCACTGTGCAAAGAAAACATGAGAAGCTGAAACAAACTCTTTTAAGAACTCCAAGTTACCCTGAGTACCTTCATGCTGATAAATGTTTCATGGATGGTGAGCATGTGACAGACCAAGCGAACTAATATTGTGAAACAAACATTTCTTAGGATCCATGTTCCAAATTGTCAGCATATTTTAAACAATTCCAGGAGTAGGGAAAATCCACTTAATCTGAATAGAGTGATTCTTTGCTCTAAGGGATGAGCTTTTCGTTGACTCTGTTTTAAAATGGAATTCTGCTTTAGTTTTGAGCCTTTGAGCCTCTTTGTATATTTTTTCAGGGTCCTCACATGACCTAGGGGGAGGGCTGGGCAAAAAAGGAAAGAGGTTCCCAAGCAGTGCCTTTTGCTTATCACTTTTTAGCTGGTATTTTTCTGTAAGCAAAATTTAGACTCTTCCCAGCATTCCCGCCACCATTTCCTGTGCCCAGCTTGCATCTGTTGTCTCCTCCTCATCCATAGTGGCATCAGAAGAAAGCAAAGTTACTCACCATCTGCTTATGGCTTGGGAAGAACGTTTGCTCCACCAGGGGGAACTTCTCAGGGCCCAGCGAGTTGAAGATTTTAATGAGCTGTGAGAACTTGGGGTGAGGGAGAGGGAACAAAAAACAGACACAGTGGATGTCAGTGACTTATTGTGCAACAGGCAAGTGCTTGCAAAATGTTCTGATAGTGGTGGAGGAGGTGAGAGAAATGTTATCATGTCTTTCCCACCTTGCTTTCTTGACCTGAGAGCAGCAAGAAAATATGAAGCTGCTGTATTTATTCATGGCCAAGCCAGCCTATGTACACAAACCTTGGACTAAGGGAGCATAGAAGGGATTCAAGAGTCAGAAAGGAATCCGTTTGCATTTACTTACAGATCTACTATGAGCAAGATTTGCATTCAAAATGCAGCTGGGGAGAGGAGCCTTTCTTAGTAGGGAATAGAGCCAGGAAATCAGTGCCACCACTCCCATCAGAGACCAAATAAACCAAAGCTGGCCCTTGGATCTCTTCCTCAAAACCAAATCCAAGCAAGGCACTTTGTGCTGGAGGGCAGGAGAGCTGCTAAGGGACAGCGAGTACAAGAGGGTTTGAATGTCAGACCAAGGGAGTAGAGTCCACTGTTAATCAGAAGTGACATTTATTGTGAACCAAGGGTCCCCAACAGCCCTTCATGGATGGCAGGAGAGAGAGGGGCTCATCTGCCTGTCCCTGTCCCATCTACCATGAGGTCTGAGGGAGGCACCAGTCTGGTATCTAGAGAGATAACATCAATGGGGACAGCAGCCCATCCAGTATTTCACACACAAGGAAGAACATTTGTCCTTGTCCGCACCCATCAGTATGAACTTCACCACTATCATCACCATTATAAACCCTTCTGTCATGCAGGGTTGTGCCCAACCAGACACAAAGCTCCCCCCATGGTAGGACTGACTTTTGATTTCTGCTCAGGTTCCAAAGCCGCAACAGAAGTGTAACACATCACAGCAAATTCCTGCTCCTCTTCAGCCATATGTGAATCAAGCAGACTATTCTGTGTGTTGTCTGCAGCCTCCTTGTTAGATCCATCATTCATCACCCAGAGAAAAAAATCAAAACTATAACGGAGAAACTTAATAATGACAGAAAATATTTCTGAAGTAGGGTTCATATACCAAAGAGAGTGAGAGTGATGCACATCCCAGAATCTCAGGAGGAGCTTAGACACAGTTACCATAGAGTGCTGAACTGGCACCACTGTTGGTGAAGTGGTTGGACTGGCAGACACATAAGAGAATAAAGTGTTTGGGGATTGGTTCCTGCTGAGCTTGTAGATAGGACTGAATTCCCCATTGAGTCCTATTTACAACGTAGTTCATGAATTGAATTCAGCTTCCAAACCCCTCAGAATCAGGTAAAATCAAGTTAATTAACAAAGGTCTCCACCCTGGGCTGAGAAAGGACATATTTTAAGTCTTTGCATGAGTTTCTCAAGTTGCCCATCAAAAGTAGGGATGTATTAATCTTGAAGGAGATCCCTGTGCCACCTAAGGGAAGGAAACAGACATCTAGGGAAGAAGGGAAAGAAAAGAAAGCTCCCTTTCTTCCCAACAGCACTAGCTGCTTAGTCTTGCATGTTCTGAGCACTTCTGGGCAAGCTGGAGCCAGCAAAAGCACCAAATCACAACACCAAGGTTTCATTGCAGATAGAGAGAGGTACTGATGATGTTTTCTGCTGAGTAGCCCTGTTAAGGCTCCTCTCCTGGTTTCTGGGCTAGTCTAAGGACTCCAAAAGAATTTCTGCATAAGAAGTTGAAACTTCATTTGCTGGTGGAGAAGAACAAACCCTTTGAGAGTTAAATCTTGGCATGCAGTCACTGTGAAAAAAAATTAGGCTGCAAGGTCCGTGCCAGATCCGGGTCAAATGCTGAAGAGGCAGCTGCCAGCAGATTTGCAGACAAATGCAAAGAATCCTTTTCCTAATCTCGTAGTTCAAAACACAGCATTTAAAGAAAGTCCAGGAAACATCAAGAGGCAACATATCCCATCACTAACACCACCACCGCCCTTACATGCATCAGCAGATAAGAGGAAAAACTCCCAATGTAGAATAATTATTGTTGGCAAGGAGGGTATTGATATTGTGGAAGAAGGACAGCTTGCTTCTCTCAACTACTTGCACTAGCCCTGCACATTCTAGAAAAGAAAAATAAAGCCCTGTTTTGACTAGCAAGGTGAGCAAACAGGGCTTAAAAGTTAAACACAATGAGCCAGAGACAGGGAGAGAAGAAAAAACACTCTGACTGAGAACAGCCCATGCCCCTTGCTGTGTCTGCACGCAGCCCTGGTGAACCATGGACACCGTGATGCTGAGGCAATGTACAGTTATCCTGGGAAAACAGCTCAAACAAAATAACTGGAACAACTGTGCAGCTGATAGACAACTTTATGACATGTTCCTTTTGAAGCATACAGCTCTTGGCTGTTGCTGAAATAGCAAGTGTTTCAGATGAGAGATTCAGACATCTGGGGGCCTCGTCACTGGGCCAAGCCTGCAAAAAGGTCCGACTTTGGTATTGCCCCTCATGGGACAGTTCCCTCCCATTTTCTCTTTTTTTACCAGTTGTTTGGGACAGGACATTGACAAAGACTCCCACGTTAGGTGGTGCAGCAGCCTCTGAGATACCTGATAACAGAGCTCAAGTAACATCTCCCCATGCAGAAGGGTAGGAACGTTGTTGTCAGTAGCTCTGCTAGATATAACCACACCTTCCACATGCTGGCAGCAGTTCTGGCTTTCTGGCCTTCCACTGGTTTTAGTGAGATTGCATCCAGACCACAGATAACACATAGGGCAAGGCAGAGCAGCACAGCCTGGTTTTAGGTACCTGGAACACGCAGGCAAGGGAAATGCCTTGGCCTGACTGTTTGGAGATCAGAGTTACATGCAGGGAGTCTTTACAGAGAAATAAGAAGATCCATTCAGAGCACCTTAAGGCCTTTCACACATTTTGAAAGTGCCTGGGTCATCAGGGAGCCTATATCCCTTGACAGTCGATAACAGTTTGGCCAGGAGTCCCTGGACTCAGGAGGGGACTCTCAGAAAAACTTCATGTTTTCTGCTGCCTTACAGATGCAAAAGTTGCTTTGCAACTACCTGCATGCACTGTGAGTACTACTCTGAGCATTCTTCCCACTGTATTTTGGACTGCAACTTAGAATTCTAACACAAAAATTATTATTGGTCATTGAAGCATTGTGCTTAGTGCACTCGTAGTATTATTTCTCAATAGTTCTGGGATAATCTTAGATTTCTTAGATGTTTCTCTCAAAGTGTGAGACCCCCTGAATACTTTTTCTTTTCTCTCAGAAACATCCAATTCAAATTGTGCCTGTTTTAATATTTGAAGAAGTTTTTGTATGGCAGAAGTGGAAACCTGGCAAATGTCATTAAAAATGGGGCTGCATGTTTGAGTAAACTCAAACCCAAACTCAGCTGATTGCAATTAGAGTTGCTGAGAATAAAACTGGTTGCAAACTGCCAAGGAAAAGCAGTCTCAATTTCATCTCCCTCCACAAAATCATAAACATTTCTATGAAATGGAACCATTTTTGGAGAAAATAAAAAATGAGAGTGAAAAGCATATTTCCCAGGGGTATTTAATTTCATTTCTTCATGCATCTCAACTGTTTTCTAGATCCAAAATGTTTCCAATAATCTTTGTTATGCAGATCCCTTATTTCAAGATGCCTGTTTTGCAATCAAAGTGGAACGTGCACCGAAGTGTCCCTATCTCTCACTTCCCAGCTATCACAAAACCAAAATCTTCTGATTCTGCTGCCAGTGAAGATTTTTGCCCTGAAATACCCCACTGCAATCTCTACATGAGCTTAAATGCCATCTGAGCATTGCTCATTCAATGCAATCTTAGATTGCTGAGCACATTACAATGACTGGTTTGGGGGTGATGCGTGTGCAGGGGCAGCAAGGAAAGGAGACATTCTGCAAACCTGTTTAAATTGTTTGCAAGTGGTTTCCTTGACTCCTCTGGGAAGGCTGCCTGTGCCAGCTGTATTCCCTGTGAGGAAAGCATGGCACAACCAGACCCAGTGTAGCTAGAGCCAAGCTGCTGGCAGAGCCAAGTTCTCCCTCGCTGCCTTTCCAGCAATGCTTTTTTTTTTTTTAATTTTCCTTTTTTTTAATGTGCTAAGCTTGTTTGTTTTCTTTTATTTTAGATGCCTAAAAATAGGCCTTTCATATCTTAAGACCCCTTCACATTATCAGAAACGTAATTACAAGGCATGAGTTGCAAAGTGTCAACTAAGCCCTGAATGACTCGACCCCAAAATCAAATGGAATGGACTACATGACTGTCAGCAAAAGGCAGTGTAAATGTAAATGTGGAGGCTTTTTGTCTGGTCACCAGGGCCAATGCACTTGTGTGTAGGACCAACTGTCAGAAACAGTTTGGAGGTGTGGTAATGAGCCTGGAAATGAAAAATCGAATGGAAACTGAGGTCAAATGTACATTGACCTCCTATACAGAGATGGCAAAGTGAGATTGTTCTCACCACCCTGATTATTGCATGACAGCAATTTTGGAAAAGACAAGATGGTTCTTTTGGTCTCAACAAACCCCACAAATGTTGTAAAAGGGGTGAAAACTGAAAAGACACTGTTTATTACACCAGCCCATTTTAGTAAGAAATTACTTAAATCCAACACTGCCCAATCATGGAAATAAAAGTCTGAGACCTCATCTGGACTTGAGTACCAACCAACATACTGAGGACCACTAAGATATTTACTCCAAGGAGAAAAACAAAAATAAAACCCCACTTAATTAGGTGATGAGGAAGATAGTTATCATTTGCTATAAAAATTTCATCTCAGCCCAAGATCAATTTGTTCAGTGAGTAAGGGAATTCCTGAAAATGCATCTAAAAGTTTTCCATGATGTCATATTGGAAAGCCCCATCTCCTTCTCACAGCCATATAGCTGTAGTTTGCTGCTTTGAAGAATGCAGGAAAATTTCCATTTCAGAAGCATCAGTGATCAGAGAAGACATTTTGGGACAAAGCTGCTTGGAAAACCCATACACCAATTCCAAAATGGTATCAGGATCTGACTTCCTCTTGCAGGTGCTGCCATGGCCAGCCTTACTCTTGTGGCTCATGGTCAACTTATCTCTCCAACTCTCCTGCTTCTGAAGCTACAGCTGCCTTGGAGCTGGTCATAGAAATGGTCTGGGGATTTGGGGCTAAGAAAATCCAATGATAATATTTGTCAAGGTTTTCTGAGATTTTCCTGTGAACTTGACAAAATTTAAAGAATGGGAGAAGGGATCTTCCAGTGCAAAATCAAAACACTGCCCTGTCCTCAGCAGGAGCTGACCCAGCCTAAATCTTTGCAATGTCCAGTGTTTCAGGTTCAATGAACCAACACTTTATAATAATATTGCATTTAGTTCTGGGACTGTTGAGAAACTCTGCATGTGTGCTGATTTGACTCTGAGTGGTCTGATTTTCTCTACCTCTTCCCATGTGGGTCCTTCCCATGCCTTACAAGAAATCTAGGTGCTGCTGCACTGTCAGCTGTTGGTGATTCTTTTGAGTCTGGACAAGGGAAACATCCTGCTCAGGGTGAAGAAATAGCACCTTGATACAACTAGAGGCTGGTAAAGAAGTAGTGCTGGTAGGTTTTTTCCTCCAACAGCTCCCACCTGGATTCCTAAGGTTGTTTAGATTTTAACCTAAAGAGACCAACTCCTTTGAAGCTCCTGGAAGGCAAGCTAGGCTTTCTATTGGTGCCAGAGATCTCCTCTGCAGTGCTGACAGGCAGCAGGGCTGGATCATCACTTACCACCCAGGGCTTGCTGCAGAAGTTGTAGATGGAGTAGAGGGAGTTGACCGTGTGGACGCCGCCGTACTGCAGGCCGATGATGAGGCTGCGGAAGTCTTCCCCCAGGGCCATGCTGTAGGCGTGCTGGCGGATCAGGACAAAATCTGGCTTGAAAGACCTGGAAGACATGAGGAGAATGGTGTTTTGTTTTCAAATGCTCCAGAAGCACTTCTTACCACTCCTTGTTTCTTTTCCATCCTTCCCCTTTCTTTTCACTAACAGGTGTTGCTCTTCTCTTGGGCCTCTCATGGTGTATTGCTTGTGTTATAATGTAATGAACCCAACAAAACCCCCTAGTCATTTATAAAAATGGAAAAATCCAACGTAGCTGCAAGTGTGAGAGCATAGAAACAGGCCAAACAGATTTTCTGCAGTTTCCATGTCACTCAGGCATGCACAGGAACAAGCCACAAGCAGAGCCAAGGGTCATAAATTCACTGGTGGGGGGATTCTCTTTTCTTTCTAAAAACTTGGCCATACTTGGCAAGCTCTTTGCAATGTGCAACGCAGATGAGGGAGCAAGTTTGTTTCCTGACGATTGAGCTCCGTATTGAAGCAATGCCCAGTGGGTGGGAAGATCATAAAGGATTTCAAAAAGCTCTCATACACATCCATACATTGACACACATTCCCCCTTTAATCTGTTTACTACATACGCAGCACATCCCAGGCTCTCATGGCTGGGAGTCAACAAGTGCAGGGCAGGCATGGCAATGTAATTAATCAAATGAGCAGAGTCCCTCATACGCTGCTGTGGCTCATGGCATGGACTTCCAGAATATTATTTAGCAAGAGTGGAGCTTGGACTCCTATGGTTCAGCAGCAGCAGCCCTCAGCTAATGCACAGAAAAGTGAGGCCCTTTCTAGGTAAGCCAACAGGCAATGGATTATCTTTCAAGCAGCCAGATTTTATTCCTTGCTGACACTCTGTCTTCAAAACCATTCAAAAATATCTGGAAACAGCAGCTGGAAAGAAATGGTTCCCAAAATGGTGCTCAGCAGTTCATTCTCGAAGGAAGGGGCTTTTCCACGGAAAGAAGGGATTATTTTACAAGTTAAGAGAGGTTGCATCAAGGACATTGAAAAATTTCCATGCTGTATTAAAGATTTTCAGAGAAATGAGCTCTATAACCAGGTCCCATTACCTCACTACCCTCCAACATTTTCCTTGCTAAAAGACTATAATTTCTATCCTTTGGATGTATGAGCTGGAAATACTTTGGGTTTATAGCCCCTATTTATATTTCCATCATTCTGGCAGGGAAATGTGAGATGGTGACTCTGGGCCAGATTGTGGCAACAAACACTGTACACAAACCCCAGCACAGCTTTGTTGTTTGAAAGCTGTTCATTTTGTTTGTTGACCTTGGACTTTTGTTATCACCCGCCTGAGACACCGTGAGGAGCATGCTCAGCTTTTGTGATGCAAGAGGCCAAGCTGTAGAAATGTTGTGATTCCCTCCCATGGAGTTTTTTAAACCTAGGCATGTTCTCTAATGTACTTGGCACCAAAGGTGGTGCTTTCCTCCAGCAGCAAGATGCATAATGAGCACCATGAGGGCTGTGCTATCGCTGTGCTATTGCAGCTGATTTATGGACCTCCCTGGTATCAATGGGGATGAGGCAAGTGGTGACCCCTGCTGAGAAACAGCAAGCGAATACAAATTTTGGAAAATCTGAGCTGCTCCATTCTGCTGGACTTGCTGTGTAGAAAGCACCCTGGAGGCAGGCACAGGTCCCCAAGAAGGATTAACCAGCTACTTAGGACCAGGGTTTGGTATCTGTGCTGAGTTACTGAACAGCTGTGGTGCCTGGAGAGGCAGGAACTCCGGACACGTCTCTCTTCATCCAGCTTTCTGAGAGGGGGAGGACACAGAGTGGCTGGGAAACTGCCTTCATTTGCTTTACTTTTGCCAGCCAAAAGCTCAGGAAAAAAGCTCCTGTCTTTTCAGATCCTGGCAAAGAAAGAGTTTCTCCACTTAGACGATGGACACAAGAATACAGAAGTAATTGTAGAAAAGCCTATTCTCAATCTCTGTGTCCTGTAGGAAGGCAGGGCACTCTCTCATGCAGCAGATGAGGAGTGAATCTCTAAAGCGAAGGTGGACACTGAATCCCTGTTTTGAGCTGTTGAACAATGTGAATGTTCCCATGGATACTGAGAACAAGGCAGTGGAGTGCCAGGCCTGGGACTAGCTGAGAATAAACATCAGCTGAAGAGCACCAGAGCCTGTACAGAGAATGGGAGATCAGCAGCAAAATGAATAACAACCAATAACGTTTCTGTGCAGAAAGCAGCTCCCCAGCCTGCTTTGTGGTAGAGAAGATGATTACAACAATTCCTGCTGGGAGGTTTCATGCCTTAAAGAGACCTCCTATTTCTTGTTTCTGCATATAGCCATAACTCTGGCTTGCTTCCTGGTCCTTCAGCTTTTCTCATTGAAGCACAAAGAGAGTTGAGGGCAAAAAGAAAGAACACAGAAGAATGCACTATTTGCATCAGAAATAGTGTGATCAACACATTACATTGTGTCCCTGTGCTGAGCACTGGTGAGGCTGCCACACCTCAAATTCTGTGTTCAGTGTTGGGTCCCTCACTGAAAGAAAGACATGAGGTGCTGGAATGTGTTGTAGTGAGGTGGGGATTGGCCTTTTCTCCCAGGTAACAAGAGGGAATGGCCTCAGGTTGTGCCAGGAGAGGTTTAGTGGATATCAGGTAGAATTTCTTCATGGAAAGGGTTATCAAACATTGGGATAGTCTGCCCAGGGAAGTAGCTGAGTCACCACCCCATGAACTGTTCAAAAGGTGTGTGGATATGGCACTTAGGGGTGTGATTTAGTGGTGAAAATGGCAGTGCTCATTAATGGTTGCATCAATGCTCTTAGAGGTCTTTCCCAACCAATTCTGTGATTGTCAAAATTCTTCTGTATGACCCGTCCCACTGTGCACAATCATTTGCAGCCAAAAGGTGCTTTACATTTCAGCACCATGATGGGTAAGAGAGCTTTTTCCTGGTGTTGTTGGAGAAGGATGGGCTCTCCTGTTCTCTTTTTAGAAGACTGACAGTCTTACAAGACACTTTGCCCTTTGTGTCAATAGAAAAAGATCTTCCTAGGACACTGAAGAGAGCATCCTCATTTCAGGTTCTGGCTACCCTCCATTGTTCTAGGAGACTTCATTCAGCTTTCAGATACTTCCCAGGGATCAAGACATTCTGACTAAATTCCCTTCCAAAGCCTTTCCTATCTGGCATGACAAAGAGAAGAAGAGAACTGCATAATTTAACAAAATGATACAACAAGTTTTGCATTACTGGCAATTAATGAAGCCTTCAGGGAAGCATCTGAGGCACAAGTCCAAGCCATAAGAGGATGCAACTTTTGCCCAAGAAGTGCAAAAAATCCCTCAAAAAATGTAGTGCCTCAGGTGTCTGACACCTAATAGAAAATGACATTTACAAATAGGAACAAGATCTTTTTGTGCGTTGCTTCAGTGTTAATAGCATTGTTATTAAATTACTGAAAATTAATATGAAATCAATGACATTTTCCCCTATCTCAGTGTTAGATTTAACATTCTGTTTGATGCTTTAGTAAAGTTGAAAATTCGCTAAGAAAAAAAGTCATTTCAGTCAAAATCTCATGTCATATTTTCTACAGAAAGAAATAAAGCCTGCTATATTAGTATATTAATAAAGCCTGAAGTTATTAAAAGAAAGAACAAATGTGACTGCTTATATAAATAAGATAACACAGAACTGGTTTTATCAACAAAAGAAAGCAACATAGAATAAAGAATAATCTCTCCTTACTATACTGGAGGAGAGAAGCAGGGTTTGGTTTGTGGTTTTTTTTTTTTTTTTCTTTTCCTAACATTATATTAGAGAATGGCTGAGTAAAAAACATGGGAGGTGTGGGAGATTAGTGCAGCAAAAGCAGCAGGATCCAGGAATCACAGCTGCAATAGGACCAATACCACTGTAGGCAGATGAGGACAGCCTGGAAGATGTTCTGATTTGTTTCTCAGCCACAGGTCAATGCTCAGCTAACCATTAAATCACGTCACACACTCTCTGAACTGTAGTCTGGCAGTCTCAAAAGTCTGCCGTATATTTTACTTCTAAACAGATTGGCATTGACAAGGAAAAGCATGTGGACTCAGACAAAGCCTGAAGGTAGTAACAACCACACCTGCCAACACCAACTTGCCTTCAAAATGCTTGTGATCCTAAGCTTTTACAGAAGGTGATCCAGATACTTTCCAACATCACAGAATAAAGTCACAGAGTAATTTAGGTTGGAGAGGATCTTTGGAAACCATCTGGCCCAACACCATGCTCATTGCTAACTTTGAGGTGACATTAGGATGATTGCCATTCTCTGGAAGAAGCCTTAGTAAGAACCCATGTGGAAAGGAGACAACTTATGGCAGGACTGATTAAAAAATAGCTGATCAAGACTGAAACAATGTACAAAAGTTTTGAATCATTCTTGTATTTAATCCTGGATTAACTAATTATTGAGTGCTCTAGACCCTGGTGGCTTATTCCTTATTGGAAATAATTACTGTAAATGCAAAAAGGGTCAGGGAGTAGTTTAGTATCTGGAATGCTCCCCACCCTGGTCTGCTCAGAGTGACTTTTTCTTTCTGGCAGCTGCCTGCATGCCAAATGTTTTCCTGATAACTGTCAGCATCCTGCCTGCATGTCGGCTGGGCGCCAGCTGCCGGGGAGGTGAAGGGGAACATTATTCATCTGGGACATCAGCAAACCCCAAGGGGAGAAGCAGGCCTCCAAGCAGCTGTTTAGCAGCAGGAGCTGAGGTGGAAGTAACTGAGAATAAATACATAATCATCACACTCCACTGTCTCTTTTGTACTTCCTGCTAAAAGAAAAATTTAAAAAACAATTAAAAAAATGAGGATAGGGACAGGCAGGTGAAGAGAGGGGAGATATTAGTGAAAAAAACAATGTTAGATCATCCCCCATATGGGAATAACTTCTCAGTTTATAAATGTTTACTAGAGGTGTTAAATTGCTTCATATGTAACTGCAGCTTGCCAGGGTACATACCCTGTTAGACACCTTGCCCCAGCTCATTGTCTCTGCAGGGTATTTCAGAGAGGAAAGTGGTCATTTGGCACACTGGTCCTTTGCCTAAACTGAATTTTCAAAAGCTTACAGGCTGTTACACACACTTCTCCAGTACCTTTATGAATTGCCATGCCATCGATAGAAAAAAAATTCCCAAATGTTTCTCAGTGTTAAATGCATAGCACATATTGTACTCCACCATGTGGCACTTTCTGCGAAACTTGGGAGAACCATGTGTTCAACATATTTTTCCATCTGGCTGCTAGAAACCTAAACTTTTCCTATCAGTTTCTGACATTTTTTCTCCTATTTGCAACTTCACAGAAAATTGCAGAAATTTGGTTTGGAAGCAGCAAAGCAACCAGCTATTAGCTCGCCCCCCAAAACAACAATAACTACAAAAAGACATTTTATAAAAGACCCTAATTAGGGTCAAGAGTTAAATTAAAAAGATAGCAATTTGAAAATGGCTGGAGTTTGTCTTTGGCACAAGCTTCTTAGAATGTGAGAAGCTGGACAATGACCTACTGCCTACCAATACTTGCTACATCAGTGTCACAAACAGCAGCTACTCCCATGACCTTCCTGGGCATTGTCCCTGTAGAAGAACTACAAGAAACTATCAACTCTTGGGAACAAGTTGTCCTAGAGAGACAAGAAAACATCCTTCTAGCAACGTGCAACTACTGTGTGGTGAGCAAGCATGGCCTCTGTAGGATAGAAAACCTCTATGCTCCTTTCAGGCAGCTGCTTCTCAATGGACCTTTGGGGTGTGTGAATCTATTGGGATGGGGAAAATGCAGTGGGCAGAGGACAGTGTCCTTACTGGGCTTTAAAGAGCCTGGCATCCTGGAGCAGACAGACCTTTTTTAGTCAGACAACACATCTCCTGGAGCCTGCAAGCTCTGAATAGCAGGGAAACACCTGTGAGTTGGCCAGTTTCTTCTCTACCTCTTCTATGTAAAAGGATTTGCCTCCTCATGCTGTGACCGTACTGTAGCTTGCAGTGTGAAAATATGCTTAAGGAAAAAAGCACTTTCAGGGATTTTGGGGATGGTGATTCAACAGGCTGCTGTCCTGTTGTCACAGCACAGGGAATCGTAGAAAGACTGAATCAGCTGGAAGCAACAGAAATGTCAGTGTTAGCTACAGGAATGAGTGGGCTTGTGTGGACAAACCGGAGAAATCACTGACCCCACCATGGCTGTGAGTAGCAAGGGCACATCACCCAGGGAGATCACACCTTACACACACAGGCCACATTCAGGCAAGGCCTGCAGGGATAAACAACATGCCATGGCAGAGATCTTCCCCACAGCAAGGCTTTGTCCTGGCTGCTGTTCCTCTTTCCTTTGCTGCCATTTTGGACACCCCTCTACACTCGCCAGGGCCATTTCTCCTCTCAGGGTTCTCCCCATGTCCGACCCTGGGCATCTCCTGGTCCAGCTGCTGCTGCCTGTGCTGTGGGTTGCATGGAGCCTGCATACCACACTCTAAGTGCTATGGCCACCACTCTGATAGGTCCTATGCAAACATGAAAATGTGCTTTCTCTCCTGGATGATTGGCCCCAGTGGCAAATGAGGAAGCTCTACAGGGAGACAGGAGATGAGAGCAGTCTGGTGCATGATTAATTTGTATCCTTAAAGGTCTGAAATGCTCCCAAAGACATTAGTATTCCCCAGGTAAAAGAGCTGTCCAGATTTTCAACATATCCCTGCCTTACATCTACTGGAATTAATAGCTGAAGTCTGTTGAAATCCAACAGTCAAGTATTTAACTGAATACAGAATCTGAGATCATAGCTTGGGAGTCTAAATGGTGCTGTCAGAAACAGACACAGCCCAAATTTTCATTTCTACTTAGACACTTTTATAATATCCTGAAAGCATAAATGCATCTCAGAGTGGGTGCAGTGCCAACACTGACAGCCTCTTTACACTGCCAAAATATTGATATGAAGGACCCTTCAGAGGAATGTGAAAATAAAAATCCCCTTCCTCACACCTAACCCCAGTAAAAGTGACACAGTCCAACAGCTTTCTAGAGTAAATTAGATTCCAGATGGTTCACTCTGTCTCTTTCTGTTTGTGTGGGTAGACCTGTCCAAAAGGAGGTTGTGTATGCACTGGGAGGAGAAGGAAGAATCCACCCAAATGTTTTAAAAGTAGGCATAAACCCACACTTGTTTTTACACACTCTTTAGTACTCCACCAGTACTTTGCACCCAGAAATTATTCAATTTCTCTGCTGTAAGAATTGCTATGTCTAAGCTGGTGAGGGGTCCTTTGGGGTGAATAAACACTACCTCCTTCTTCCCACATTTAACTTTCCAATAGGGAAAGCCTGCTGCTAGTTTTTTCCAAATAAGTGCTGGGGTAACAAGGACCAATGTGTGGGAGATTCCCCACCAGTCCTGGCTAAACCCAACACGGCTCCTGGTGCCCAGCTCATCCCACCTGTGTCCTCAGTCAGGGCAGGGGTCACAGGGCACTGACACAGAAAAGTGCTTGCTCGAGGCTGCACAAGATACTCCATGGCCAGCTCTTGTCTGGAGGAAATGTGCTGAACAGGCTGATGGAGCCTTCACAAACCATGGTGGAACTGGCACAGAAAACACAGATGCAGTTCTTTAGATTTGTTAGATGATAGCCTCTGTCTCCAGTAGCACATTTTGCTGACACTATCTCATGTCCTCCACCCCCGTCCTACAGATGTACAGAATGTAGTAGCTAAAAAGGAGAAGCTGGAGACCCAGAACACTGTTAGTGTAAAATGAAATTTTTGGAGCCACGTTTGTTTTAAAACTCAGGCAAGCAAAGTAATGTCTGGCTTCAGTTAGATTGTTTGCTAACTTATTTGTAGATACTTATTTCAAGATGCACAGGCTAGGAGTCATGTATATGTCCATGTCTTTGCTTTCTGTAATTGCCAATAATATTTTTAAAGCATCTTTTTTCTTTTTTTTTTAATTGTCCTGAGGCAAAAGAGATAAATGGAAGGCTTTAAGGACTGTTATACCTTCTTACTAGGTGATTTATCTTCCTGGTAAAAAACCCACAATTTTTTCCTGCTGCAGTTCAAATCAGTTGACATGGGGTGTGAAAGAATGCCTTAACTCCAAGGTATCAGAAAATACCGTGATCAGCAGGAAAAAACTTTGGTTTAAACTTTGTTTTACAGATGCCATATGGTATTTCCAGTTTAAAGAAAGAACTAGGAGACCTTCTCCAAAATGATGGAATTTAATAGGCTAATAAATTGTTAGATAGCTTATCATTAACGTAATGTCAAATTGGAGAGGGCAGCCCAGTAGTTGCTTAATATGAGCATGAATATAAATCTTAATTGTTGCTCTTAAGACATTTATTATTTCAGTGATTTAAATCTACTGGTCTGTAGTATACTCACTGTCTTTTCCTTAAACTGCTACATTCTATTGCTCTCCCTTTGGAGAGGAATGTGAAGCAGGCAGGGCTCCTGCAGGGGAGAATCCCAAATGTGCTTGTTAGCAAGACAGTGTTGTATTTACCTCCTTATAAATTGTCAGTGGGATTTCCATGACTCTGGGTATTCAAAAAATATGAGTATTATATTTCACCATCTAGAAGCATTCTGACTTTTGACTGAATGTTTTGCTCAATAATTAACAGAGGCCAAATAAGTGACGTAAAAAAGATGACAGCAGTAGCAGGGTTGGAGCACACATATAAGTTGAAGGAGTCTCCCTGTGGCTGGGCACTCTGAAAGGTGTCTGTAACCAGGCAGAACATGGCTGTGGATGGCATGGTGGGACTTGAAGGGAGTGGGAAGAAGCTGTATCCCTGTGGATGGGTCGAGGTGCCTCTACACAGCTCAGTTCCACAAATTGCTTTCTAAAGTGAAAAAGAGTTTTAATTTCTATACCTTTTAGAGTATTGCTAGGAGTGGCTGTGGAAGCTGACCTGAGCTCTTAAACTTAATGAGCTGGGCACAACAGCACAGGCACATCAGCACAGGCTGTAAACTAATATTTGCTGGTTGCAAGGATTATGGCATGTAGCATATGCTATATAAATTGCATATCCAGACAAGTATATATTTACCAAATCTGCTTACCACAATGCAAATGTGTCCTTAAACATGCATGAATGAAAACGAACAAACAAACAAACCTCCTGAGCTAATGCCATTCAAAACCCCACATAATTCACATATAAATATCCATGTAAAAATGGTAGCTGGAATACTTGTGTGTTCACTGTGAGCAGAAACATGAACACCATGCCCCAGACAGTTTTGTAAAATAAATTTTGTCTTCAGTTTCAGTTTAATAGCTCAAGATCTTTCTGCCAGATGTATGAATGGCTTTGGGAGGAAAGACACAGGAAGGAAAATGAAGATGTGATCAACCTAGGAAATGGTTCTTGGGAAACCTTCCAGCACCACGAGCAAGTGAACGCAGGAGTGCATTAGCACTGCACACTGTCTGATGAGTGCTCCAGTGGCTGGTTCATGGGACATAATGCTTTGCTTCACTCAGAAACAGACATTTGTGGGACAGGAGAAAGCAAATGTATGTAACAGACACAGCTTTAAAGGTTTTTAGCAGAGGCTCACAAAATTTTACCAAACAACAAATGGAGACTTGTGGATGTACTAAAAGAGATGTCAAGACCTGAAATGAATTGATGGACCACAGTCATAGCTAATTGACAGTGACATGTTTTGCTTTGCACTGTTTGGACTGGAAATGAGATTTTGAGAAATTAAACTGAGACCAGCATGCTCAAAATTAGAACAGTTTTTCAGCTGTTCTAATAATTCCTTTCAAAAATATCACTGCATGCTACATTATGTGTCTCTACCTCTAACTTTGAACTAGTTGCAAACAGAAAAAAGCATTGATTAAATACGTCAGCAGTATTAAACTCAAAGATCCTGAATATACCAAAAAGTGCAAAGGAACTGTACAAAAAGAAGCCGGGTGGCTAAAAAAATTAATTTGGAACAACAGTGAGATTTTAACACAAACAGAGAAAAGCTATTGTATCAAAGATGAAATGTAGAGTTGTAATCACAGGAACCCACAAAGATAAAGGCTTGGGAATAATAGAGTGGAAGGTAATATTGGTGAAAGTAAACAGAGGCATCATACACATCATAGATGTGACACTATTCTTTACATAGAACTTATAAAGATGCATCTAACATTAGCTTCAAGGTGCTGTCTCTCTGGAGCTTGAAAAAAGGGGAGCAATGCTTTTGGGAAGTGAATTGCATGTGTGATTGGAGAAGCATTGCTTGGGAAAAGAGTCTGCTTGCAATGACAGCAATTATGAAGTAATGCTAGTAGGACAGAAATTCCCATCAAACAGAGATAGGTATTACCTCTGAGATATACCACAGGGCAAGGCCAGAGCGCTGGGAATCTCCCATAAAGAAAAGAGTGGTATTTCAGGAGCAAATCAGGCTACAAGCATCCGGATTGCACAATTACAGAATAGTTTGCATTGGAAGGGACCTTAAAGGTCACCAAAGTTCCAAACCTCTTGCCATGAGAAGGGACTAGACCTTCCACTAGACCAAGCTGCTCAAAGCACCATCCAACACTGAGCACTGCCAGGCATGGACATCCACACCTCTGGGCAGCCTGTGCCTGTACCTCACCACCCCCACAGTAAAGGATATTTTCCTGGTATGTAACTTAAATCCACCCCTATTCAGTTTAAAGCCATTCCCCTTTGCTGCATCACTACATGTCCTTGCAAAACTCTATTGTAGTACCCTTTAGGTGCTTGAAGGTCCCAAAAGGTCTCTCCTTCTAGGCTGAACAACCCCAACTCTCAGCCTGTCTTCACAGGAGAGGTGTTTCAACTTCCTGATGGTTATCAAGGCCCTCCTTGGGACTCGCTCTAACAGCTCCATGTCCTTCTGACATTGGGTCCCCCAGAGCTGGATGCAGTGCTTCAGGTGAGGGGTCACCAGAACAGAGCAAATGGGCAGAATCCCCTCCATTGCCCTGCTGGCCACACTTCTTTGGAGGCAACCCAGGATGTGGTTGGCTTTCAGGGCTGTGAGAGCATACTGCTGGCTTATGTCAAGCTTCTCATCCTCCAACACCTCCAAGACCTCCTGCTTCTCGGGGCTGCTCTTGATCTGGTCACCTGGGCTTAGTGGCTATTGCACTGGGATCAGGGCCCAAGACAGGCAGGCTAATGAAGTAGGGCCACTGTTTAAAATGAGCATTAGTTGACAGAGAAGGAGAGAAAAATCAAGGGAGAAGAAGATCTGTTGTCTCTTTTAGAGAGACAACTCTCTTGGGAGTCTGGAGGCTAAAAAGAACCTGAGAAGGAAGTATTTGCTGTTGCATGAAGGGTCTAGACCAGAAACAATGACTGTATGGCATAATGTGCATCTGAGACCTGATACAAACCCACCAGAGTCAGGCCAGTCTTTTCACCACTTCCAAGAGTCCTTGAAGCTACCAGGATTGTGCTGCCCTGATTCAGATATTTGTCACCCTGTGAGGCCAACCTGCTTGCCCCAGCATTGATCCACAAAGCCCAGCTTCCAAGACCCGCTGGTGCTCCTCACCTGACCACCTTGGTGCCGTTCCTCATGACCTGCATGTCCACCATGCAGCCACCCGTGACGTACGCAGCCAGGTTCAGCTCGGAGAACTCAGCCTGGAGTGGAGCAAGAGGACAAGGTGTTACTCGAGGGTGGCAGAAACACAAACGCACATGCAGAATTTTCTTTGTCTGGAATGTGTCTTTCTTTCCTTTCTTTTTTCTTTTTTTTAAATTTTTTTTCTTTTTTTTCTGTGAGGCAAGTGGAGATCCAATTATAGCTGGTTTGCCCTAAGAGACTGCAGAAGTATTTATGGCTCCCACACTTGGGGTGTAAAAGTACACAGGATTAGACTTATTGCAGTAATAAGTACTGAAGGAATTAAGAATGAGCAGGCTGAAAAGTGCACAGAGGAAAGAATAATAATAATAATAACAATAATAATAAAAAGACGTAAGGTCATTTGAATTCAAATTCCAAGTTTCCACTTGGAGACATCCATTTAGAATTACGTCTGAGTTGGCTGCTGTGCCACTGGCCAGCAATAAACCTAATACAAAAGATTTAAACCTTTTTAAACCTCATTATGTTGCAGGAAGGTGATAAGGGGAGGTCACCTGATGCAATATGCTTACTAAGATTTTTACTATAAAAGAGTTAGCAAAGCTGGGTTATTAAGAGAGCTGCTCAATCATTAAAGCACTTTGTATTTTAAAAGAGGCATGACTTGCAAGGCTGGAAAGGTTGGCAAGGGATATTTCAGCCATGGGAAGCAAAAGATACAGGGGTGATTATGATAAATAAATAGGTTTCATTTTTGGAGGCAGAAAATTTAGTCCTCTCCCTTTGAGCAGTTTTTTTCCCCTTCCTTTTAAGGCATTTTTTCAGACTTAGTATGATGAAGACTGGGCAGCAGTAAAATCATCTTCTAGCCACTAGTTGCCTAATACCAGAACACTCAGATGGTCCTGCTAATACTCATGACTTTATTGAGATCCTTGTACTGTTTAATGTTCTCCTGCTATTTCTATTAGTTGGAACCAAAAGATAGTGCCAGGAACAACTTTTATGCATTAAAAAAAAGGAAAAAAAAAAAGAAAAAAAAGTGTGTTTTGTCCTCATGAACTCATGGAAAAAACTTGCCAATGGAGAACTGGTGCACCTGTAAAGGCTCAAAGGCCAGACGACAAATGAAAAAATAATTTCCAACTTTCCTTTTAAAATCCGTGTAATTTTAAAACGATGGCTGTGGACTGGTGACCCGATGATGTAATGAGATTTCATGTCTGCAGCTCTGCGTGAACTTTTTAAAGCAACACCCTTATATGATCTTACATCATTGTAACTCCCAATTACAATGAAAAGAGGGGGAAAATTCCTATTGCCAAGAAATAAATTCTGCTTCAAACACAAACACACACACAGACATGCTCACAGAGAGGGATTGGCAGTGGTTCAGGTGACTGCCTGGGCTTTACTCATGAGAGATTGCACTGTGTTGCCTTGGCCACAGCCACGCTTCTGCAGTGACCCTGTCAGATCAGAGATGAGAGAACACGTACCCCTGCCTTTTATACATTTGAAAAAATCTCAGGAGACCTAGGGAGGGAGAAGTCCACCTTGGACAAACTCAGAAAGATCAGATGTTTTGGGCACCATCAGTGATCTCCCCAACAGGTCATGGCAAGCTTGCTGGTTTCCACATTAGCTCCAGAGGCTCTGTGGACTGGGGAGATGAAAGGATGTTTTTTTCACCTCTGTGTCTCCATATGCCACAGAGATGTCCCACTCTGAAAGCAGAGTGTTGTTGAGCTGGACCTCCAGCTTCTGTAGCTGAGGAATGCATCATCTATGTGAACACCAGTGCAAGAAAAGGAAGTTTTAGGTCTGTGTTTTCACATTTTTTATGCTTTTCTTCCAAAGTTTTTTTCCATGATGGTTTGTAGTCAAGAGCTTAACACTCCTCTTTGCTGGGGGTGAAAATGGGCAATCTTCATTCGATGAGGGGCACTTGCAGTCTGACTAAGTTGGTCTGACAGGCGTTTCCCTGGGGCAGTCAGGCCAAACAAAGCTGTGCTCAGACACCTGACCTGCAAACAGGCCTGAGAACCCCCCGAGCTGGTGAGTGCTTCATGCCAAACTGCCAGGACCAATTTCAGGCCCTGCTATTGTCAAGAGCCAGAAGAAAAGGAGAAATCCCCTTTGGCAACCATTGTCCAGGGAACACTGGCAAGGAGAGAGAAGTGTAAAGAGGGTCTGGGGGATTCAGCTGTCTCACTCCCAAAATGTCCAGATCTACAATCAGAGCTGAGGGACAATCCTGACCTTTGCCTGGCATTCACTTCTGCTTTAACAGACAAAGTTAAGGAATGCTGCTGCTTTCATGTAGTTGCTTTGTTCCATCCAACAGGCCGCTGCTAGCTGGCTTTTGGAAGAAGGCTAAAACCTTCAGTCAGCAGAAATTGTTTCCTGTTGATTTTCCAGTGCTCTCTGTATTTTTAACTTTGTGGGTTTTGTAGCCCGATGACTTCCCTTGGCTGGGATTTCAGCTCTGAGATCATCTCCAGCCTGAGTTTACCTTGCAGACAAAGAGGTCTTTGAAAGCAGCCCATGCAGATAGAGTGACAGGTAACTATGCATAACACAGGAGAGCCCAGCTCCCCATGGCCTTGCAGAGTCATTTGCATTAGGAATCATGGAACAGAAGAAGGCATTGCATTAGCCTGATGGTGTTTTATACTTTGCAGCAATGCCAGTGGCTGCAAAAACATTCAGAGCAAGAGCAAACCATGTGTGACAAATGTGACACAATCTGTCTTGAAGAATAATGTAATAAGACTGTGGGAGTAGAAATATTTCATACCTCTGTGAGGCTCAGATGTGAGATGATGCCCACAGCTACTTTGATCACAGTTTTGTCAAAAATGCCTCCTTCAGGTATTAAGAATTGGAAGACTATCCGAATCATTTGGACTAAACCTTAAGGTACGCTCAGTTTCCATCAGTGTTTTCTGTGTGCTGGAGATCTTTTTGGTGAGCTATTTTAGAGTGTCTGTTCCTGTTTCCTGATATTAAAACAGGAAGATATTGTCATTTTCAATCACACAATAGTAGAAATGCCTGGCTTGGTAGCTATGCCTGTTAGTGATTTAGGGGAAGCACATGTTCAAGGTGTATTTTAAGCATTTTTCATAGAATAACAGAAAGCTGTGTTGGAAGGACTTTGAGACATCACATAGTCTTTCTCTCTTTCCTAAGACATGACCAGCTCTGCCTCTGCCATTATGTGCAGATATTACATAACCTTCTTCTGTCTTCCATCGATGAGGAACCTTCTCAGGCAGTCTGTACCTTAACAACAATGGAAAATTTTCCCAAAGCCCAATCTAAATCTCTCCCCTTACTCTTTAAGACAGCATTATTTTTTTTAAAGACAAAACTAGTCCCATTCTTGTGAGATTTTCTTGTAGGTGATATTTTTCAGTGAATTTATCAGAGTTGTTGCTGTCACAGGGATTCTCTCTGGTAGGTCCACAGCTTCCTCCATATGTAAAACTGCCAACCATATGCTTGAGTATGGATTTGTTATACATGCAGCAGTGTGACTATTTTTTAACTTATATTCTGGCTGAGGTCCACTGTAATCCTTGCCCTGCTTTGTCTGGGCGACTGACTAGCCTGGTCTGTGCCATGGCTTAGGCACTTGGGGTGAGAAATTGCTACTGTATAATCAAATCTCATACATTCCTCTGTGGATTTTATGCCTTATTTTTTGGTGGATCTTCTAATATGTACAAGGAAAGGCCCACATCAGGCTGCATTCCTAAAGCAGCACATTTCACTACAACAATTACAAGCATCTCAAGGGGAAAGTAAGTAATCCCTAAATCCTGCACAGGCAGAAAGGTGAGCAGATAGTTTGGATGCCTATGGGATGAGGGCTGAGGCTATGCATGCATGCAGAATTAGAGATTACACATCCTCATTCCCTGTGTCTTTCCGGAGACATTTTCCCTTGGGCAGGCACTCTGCTTCCCACCTTTCCCCAGTACTAGGATTGCTCTCTGGGAGAAAAGAATGGAGACAGTCCATCTGTGATGTGAATACTGCTTTGTGCCTCCAAGAGCAGCTTCCTCAAGTGCTCTTCACAAGTTCTGAAGCTGGGATGCATTCTCCTAGGCTAGAGATAATGCTGGGGCTGAAGGTCCACGTGCCTTTACCTATGAGAACACCTTTTGGTGCATCAGCTCTGATGGTATTCAGAATTGTCTCTTGAGTTTTCATTTCAGAAGTTATGTGACTACCTGAAAATTTGAGGTTTAGAAAAAGCACATTTCCAAATATTTTTATCCCAGGAAATGGCTCAAAATAATGAACTCTGTAAACTTCAAAAAGCCAATGAATATTAAAAAAAAAAAAAAAAAAAGAAGATAGTATTCATTTAAGAAAATAATGATTCTAGAGTAATTCTTGCTAATTCTCCCTTTATTCATGGTTTCTGAATGCTTGCATGTGATGAGCTTTTGAGAACTCCATTGCTGTTCTTGAACTCTTTTCTGGAATTCAGCTGGAAAAAACCCCAAACCCTAAACATATAATGAATAAAAATTACACCGTTGTTTGACAAAAGGCTAGTTTTCCTTTCATCGCACACAGACCTGTCAGACTCTAGCTTTTGAAAGGACCATTTTACACCACACATGAAAATACCTCTTTAGGGTGGGAAGTACAATGGAGCTGGAATTCATGATTTGTATTACAATTATCTTCTGTGACTGCCAAGTACAACTTTTTCCTGACAATGCTGCCAATGGAGTCATAATCTATACCACAAGACTTTTCCAGAAGCATGTACATAGGAGTTCACTGAATAATCATTCTAAAATAAACTGAGCAGTGGGAACAAGTGAATGAGCTGTGCAAGAAAAATGCGTGTCAGACAGACAGACGGACCCACCTTGTCACAGCAAGGAAATGGTGGGAAGGAGAGGGGTGAGCAAACATCAGGCATAAAAATGTAGATGGACCTTTGGGCTTCATGACTCCTCTTTCACACTTTTCACCTCACTCCACCATCAGTTAGCCAATGCCAGGAAAGATGTCTCTGAACATACTAAAATTCCTTTGGGAAATACCTGCAGGAAAGGGACCCTCTCTAAGAGGTGCTGCTTGCTCTTGCCTGCTGTCCCTCATTGGTCCATGCAGGGCACAGGACTGGAAAAGCCCATCAGAGCCATAGGGTTTAATCCCTTGCTACTCTTGGCACCGTGTCGTCAAACCCTTCCTTGCACCAAAGTATTTACTAAAAGCACTCATGTCTCTTTTATTCTCTGTTATGGCAGGAGAAACAAACTCTACTCTTCCAGTCTCCTCTCATGAGCCAGATCTCCATGGCCATCCCAGTGGCCCTGCTCTGCACATGTGCTTTGCAGACATCACTCTTCCAGACAGGTGTCAAGTGTCCCCCTCATCTGCCCCACCCTCAGGGTCATGGTCTGTCTGTCTGATGGGTCTGTGGCTGTCCAGGTCTCAGCCCCATCTCTCCCACCCTCCTCTGCTTGTCTGTGGCTGTGCTGGGGATATATGGCCATGAGGCATTCCCCTGGGGCATGTTTCATGCCCAAGGAGACCCCACACAAGGTATGTAATGATCCAGACGGAAAACCTCAGAAATCCCTAGGGCACACAAGGTTTTGTTTCCTCAGGGACAGCACAGAGAGGGTGGGAAGGAGGTGCTGAATTAGTTTCTCTCTAATGAAGAAAAACATCTGACAGAGCATAAGGCTTATGGTAGAATTCTTTCTCTTTCTCAGTATACTGTGGTTCCTAATGCCTCCTGCCCTCTGGCCAATGAAGAACTGAGGAGATAAAAGCAAGATTTTTTTTGAGAGATTAAAAGCAAAGTCCACTCCTGTGGCACTTTAAGATTCTTCAAGTTCAACTTAGCCTTAGAGCCATTTATTCAAACTTATGCTTTTCATTTCTAAAAGAACTTTTTTAGTATTTGTATTTCTAGAGAAAAGAACTAGAGATCCATACACTGTAGTTCTGAAAGCTAAAAATCACCAGACAAGTAAAAGCAACAATGTGGATCAAAATCTAAGCAGCTTATTTTTAGCATAAAATAAAGATAGTATTTTTAGACTCAGCTGTTCTCTTAAAGCTTAGAGCTTTACCCACACTGAGTAAAACTTAAACCATCAGGGTTTTAATCAGAATAGGTCAAATAGATTTTCACTTTTGGATCAGTGTTTCAATCAGTCTCATGAATGGCTATCATTGCTACAGAAGTGGAAAAATATCCAAACAAGCAAAATGTAATCCAAACTGCCTCCAAAGAAAAAGAGGCCATGACTCAGGAGAGTGCTTGAGCTGGCTTTACACCACCAAAGCCTTTCACCTCCCTGCCTGCAGCCAGCAGGAAGAAGGCAATGGCCCTGCTTGCCCGGTTTCACTAAATGTTGAACAATTATATATCCTTCAGCCTTTAAAGCATATTATAAATATGGTTTCAGTGTTACACTGAAGATCAGAGGGAAAGAAACAAAGGTGGAAACAAAGTCAGGCTTCACCTTAATTTTAATGAATGACAGGAGAGTTGTGTACCACAGTGTCCTTGCCAGCTCTCTCCTCATCCACTGGGAGCAGGTGATGCCCACAGTAACCCCTGTCTCTTCCTGGAGATAATGGATGTGAAGAACTAGGGGCTGGGGTCACTATCAAGATATGCAATTCACTCAAGGTATGCATTTCACTATGCCAAAGAACCAGAAAACCTTATTTTAGAGTCCATGAAACCTATTTTCATACAAGCTGAGACTTGCAGAAGCAGCTCACTGAGCCGCAGGATGGCATTTAACAGCCTCTTCCCTGCATATTACCCAGTGTCTAGCATGAACTGGATTCACCTCCTGCAGAAACTTAGTATCTTCAAGCATCTGCCTGTTTCTCGAATTCAGCTGAAGTGAGCCAAGGCGTTCCACAGAGCTGGGTGTGGGGGACAGACAGAGCAGGACAGCATGATCACATATGTGCTGCATTCCTCAGAGGAGGGGGGAGGCAGCCTGCAGAGCTGGTAGGGGTGTGCAGCCAGATTAGATAACTGAGAGAGGGAGAGACATTGCTGCTTGCAGCACTCCTGCTCCATAACAAATAAGTGATGTCATGGCTTTCAAAAAATATCACCTACTACCCTGTTCTGCTTCCCCCACAGATTGCTAAAATGGCTTGCTTAGAAAGAATTAAAATGTAACAGAGATGGATATGAAAGACAAGAGAAAAAGTTCAAACCAACTACTGAACATCCTGGAAGAATGGCAAAAGAGTTTGCATGGTCAGTACAAATAAGGCAATTGTTTTTTCCCAGTGTGGTTTTCCAAGAGTATTTAACATTTGGATATTTCCTTTCACTGCTTTCTGCCATTCAAACTTCTTTGTTATTTAGCTTTTCAGATCAAAAGTGGTTTTTCTCCTATAAAATCTAAAAAAAGTTCCTAAGGCAAACTGCTTTTCTGGCTGAGTTAATAATGTGTGGTTATCTGAAACAGGATCAAATGGAAAAATGAAAAACTAAATGAACTTACTGAGCAGACCAAATGGTTCAAGAGGTGCCTAAGAGTCAAACTGTCTGATGGAGTGTTTATTCAGAACTGAACAGCCAGGTTAAGGCTTGTGCACCATAGCAGTCTGTGTGCCATTTGGGGGAGAATTACAGGAGTGAAGGCTGTAAGCTGGGAGCTCACAGAGAAAGATGTGGACTGTGTTGATGAACACGGTTATTTTCTTTTTTACTTTTTTCTATTTCATATGAAAACTGTGGAAGAACATTCATTTTTCAGGATCAGAGAGGGTCAGCATTCAGCTTTAGGGGACCTGTTCCCACAACAGTTCAGGCTCCTGGACTGCTTGAGGAAGAGGTGAAGTTAGGAAGGCTCCAAATAAATAGGGTAGAAGCAATGAGTGAAAATTAACTATCAAGAAATAGTGAGAAAGAATGGATGGACAAAATAAGAAGGGAAGAAAAAGCCAGAGTCTGAAGGAATCAGTGCCTCTCTCTTGACCTTAACAACACAAAGAGGGGCCAGGGGTCAGATTCAAGGACTGCCCTTGACAATGCAGCCTCTGTGTTTCCCTGGAGAGATAGCGATCCAGCTGGGAAAGGTCATCATCCCTTCTCCTTCTGAGGTCTGGAGGAGTCAAGAGCAGCTCCCTGCACACTAAATGGAGGCTGAGCTGTCTGATCTGAGCGGCAGTGAGGGCAAAAGTGGAAATAGCCAGGATCCTTGTTTTCCATTCCTCAACTCTCCTACCCACTGGGGGCTTCATTCCCTTGGGCAATGCTGCAGTCACTACGTGGGCATTTAATGAAAGCTGCAAGGGCTTAGCCATTGTCCCCACCAGCAAAATTGCATTATGGTCTTTGCTTGGAGCAATTTGTTGCCTCATCTGGAACATGGGTATTCAGTCTATGTGAAGGAGTTTTAGAGGTAAACTGGGAAAGCCTCCCTACAAGAGTCCATGGGGACACGTGATAAGCTACTTTGTGACGGTGACAAGGGTCACAGCTTGATCCCCCTGCAAGGATCAGGAGTCCACTCCTGACCTTCTGCACTCACCAAGCATTTGAAGGCATTTCCTTTATAAGGAATTCAAGTGCAGTAACATCTGAGGAGAAGGATTATGAGGGGAAAGGCAGAGACTGGAGGTTTAGGAAGGAATTAACAGGACATTTTGAAGAGTACCAAGTCTAGCTTTGAAGCTGAACCTGCTTTGAATGATGGAGAGGGTTGGATCAGGGGCTTGAAAGGAAAACCTAAATTATTTGGTTTTCTGCTTCTAAGTGAGTAGCATGATTTGCAAATTTTTAAATTTTTCCTCTTCTCTTTTAGGATAATTGCTAAGGCAGACAATAAAATAAATACTTTGATAAGGAAATTCCAGAAGAATTATTCTTGCTAATACTACTCAGACTGACAAGTGTGATATCAATAAAAAAGAAAAAACTGTCCCAGACACAGTTTGATCAGAACATGTGTGCTCATGAACAGTCATAGACAACAGGACAGGATCCCTTTGGAAAGAAAAAAAACCACCTTTTCAATGGCAATGTGTCCTGAGAAAGTCTTCAAAAGCACTGCATTAATAATCTGTACATGCACACAATGCAGAATCAAGAGCTAAAAAACCAGAAAATGCCAGGTCATTCAAACAGCAGCTTTCCTTACCCACCCAAACATTTTTACAGTCCTAACGAGTATAAAACAAGCATATGATTCCTTCAGGACCACCTTCGTATCTCTACATCTCTCCTTATGCCTGCTGAGTGGGCAGCTGGGTGCCTGCAGATGATGATTATTAACAATAATTTCTCTTTTAGCAACAGCATCCAGTCTCAGTCCATATGGGACTTTTTTTGACAGACACTGCACCAACACAGAGCAGGGGACAGAGGACAGACCCCAACATGAAGAGGCTTCAACTGAAATGAATATCTTGTGCCAAGGATAACAGGGAAACAGAATGTGTGCAGTGCCTAGTGGAGCACAAGAAAAAACAGGCTATGAACCTCATGACTGTTCCTGGGACAGATTACATCTCCCTAGCCATGTCCACATACATTCCTTAGAGAGAAATTCACTTGGCACTGACCTGTTCCACTCGGATATCAAATTCTCCATTCACCTTCTTCCCCTGGAAATATTTGGCCCTGCAGAAGAAACAAGAAAGACAAATGTGGTTAAATAAGGTTTTTGGCTTTCAATACGTATGATTTTGCTTCTGCATTTCCCTTTCTGCTGAAGAATTTCTATCCGGGTCACAGCATGTTTTTGTAATTCCTATCTCTTTTACCTTTTTGTTCTCCAGGTGAAACCTGCCAAGCCGGATGAAAACCACATTGGAAAGTTCCTTCAAGGCTTGTTACTTTTTCATTTAATTCGAACTGAAAACCAAATGTTCCCCTAATCTTTTCCAGGGAGCAACTCTAATCAGTGATTCCTTGCTATATCTCATTTAATACTCAATCTTTATTCTGTAAAAGGAGAACAACATATGGCACAGCTTTGGGAATTTCTTCTGATGTTGAACAAGGAGCTTTATCATCACAGCTGAAGTACTTGTGAAGCCTGGTCTCGTGCTCTCTCACTCCAGAGCTGCTTTCCACTTCTCTTCCTTTTTGCTATTGATTTAGGGAAACAGTATCTGCATCTCTACAGGGTCACTGATGAAGAATCTCTTCTCCTGAACAGAGAAACGGTGTTTGCTTTGGGGTTGAACACTGCTCTGAGAAGAGCATACACCTTCCAGCACCTCTGTTCCTATCTCCCCACACTATGCAGACAACAAAGCACTTCTAGTAGGTTATTCATGCAAGGGGAAGGTTGACAGTAGTGCTGGAGAAGAAAACAGAGGAAAAGGACAGGCAGTTTTAGCTTTTTCTGTTCATATTTTTGTATAATGCCCTTTATATGGATTGGTCAGTGGGGAAATTGCCAATATAAATTCCCCTGTGAGTATTTCTCCCCAATTCTTCCTTTCACCAAACAAGCTTGACAGAAGAAAATATGAATTTATTTTGTCTTTCTCCCCTGTAAACTTTCAGAAGGCCATGTAGGCTCCAAAAGGCTCTTCTATTTGGAAAGCATTGAAAAGAGTTTAGACCTACAAGAGCTGTTTCCAGAGACAAAGTAACTCTGGGTTCTGTTTCCAATTGGCAAAGACAGGCCAGAATAAAGAAGTAAAGGAAAATGAGGGGAAGCCGGCTTTGCTCCCTATTTTATAGTATAAGAAAAAAAAAAAAAAAGCTGGCTCACATTTTTACTATGTGTCTATTTGTTCCAATAAAAAAAGGAGAGACAGTAGGAAGGCAATTTTCCTCATGGCTGAATCAACATCGGTTTACAGCTGCATGCTCCCCTCCCCCAGAAATGTGACGTGTAAATAAAAAAGTTGTTTTGTCATTCTGGCTCAACATGAAGTAAAAATTTTTCATTCAAATAGAAAAATACATTAAAAATTATAAAAGCTTTCTGCTTAATTCTATCAAGGACATCTGAATGCTGTATCACACTTCCCTTCCCAGACTGCCCATCTATCAACCTGTAAGACTTCTGCATAGGTGAGGGACAATGTAGCAGCCAGGTGTAACCAAGACCAGGTGACTCAAAAAAGCCCTGTTTGGTATAAAAAGTTGATCTCTGCCCATTTTTCCTTCTTTTTTTTTTTTTTGAATTTATGAGCATTGCATGAAAAAACAACTCAGCAGACAAGCTAAGACATCATGCCTCTAACAATAAACAGGAACTCTAAATGCACTTAATAATTCTATTAAATTTCTGGAGGCATGGCTCAAGAGGGTCTGGCAACATTCCCCACACCTCAACACTGGGGATATTGCTGGAACCAGTGACTTCTTAAAAACTGCAATAAGCTTTCAGAGGGCTCACAGGAACTGGTCTGAAATTTGAGGTGTACTATTCCCTGGTACAAGTTTGTTTTTATTCCCAGCATGCTCATAATATATATTATTCCTTACCCACATTTATGGAACACACTTCCTCCCTCTACGGCCTCTCCTCTTTGTTGACCAGCTGGTTGCAAACTCCTTGGTGATGATTTGCTTCAGCTTGTAATGAGGTGTGATTGACCACAGTCCTCAGCCTGGTTCAGAGGCATCAAAGAGGCTGCCACTGCCTGGCCAGGAAATTAGCCTCCACACGGTCACAAAACCATCTTTCTCCTCTCTGCAGTACTGGCTGGGCTTGTGGTGGTCACAGAGTGCATCCACCATTAGGAATTGTCAGAGTAGTGCAAGGGACCTCACCTTAGACACTGTGTGACCTCTCTGTCCTATCCCACAGGTTGTCTCATCCAATGTCCCTAGAACATTCCTTTAACAGTAAAATATATCACTTTCTTCCCAAAACAGTCCCCCAGGAAGCTTAACCTGCTCTGAGAGTCTCTGAAGACTACAGGTGCTAAGCAATTTGCAGCCAAATATTTTGGTCCGCCCATCATTTTGACACAGGCCAGGGTAAGAATAAAACATTTCTCACTGAAACATCTCTGAAAAGGATGGAGTGATGTTTTCAGTTCTCTCCTGGGGTTTTGGAGCCCCTGGGCAGTAGAGGTTATCACAATGAAGTGAAAAATGGCCTTAGCACCCACCTGGAGCCCCTCATATTTGAAGCAAGCAGGAATCATTGCTGATGCTGTGGAAGTAGCATGCCTCTTGCAAGAGACTCTTTTGGTCAGTTCTGCACAATGTCTGAAATGGCTTGTGCTCCTTACAGTGGGGATGAGACAGAGGAAAGGAAGACCACTCTGCTGTGGTGGGGATGCATGAGAAAGAGAGATGGATGTTTCTGGCAATCTCCTGGCTGTACAAGACATTTGTGGATGCTCTCTGCCCCAAAACCAGCTGAGAAAGTCTCCTCCAGACCTCTGCCTAGGACCTGACTGCTGCAGAGTTACCTAGGCAGCTCGTAGTGCAGCAGAGGAACTGTGCCCAGAAGGCCAGTCCAAAAACTTTCTGGGCACCTTGGAAGTGTCCCCACTCACTTTCAGCTCCCAGTGATTAGAGGAGCAGCTCATGGCCCCAGGAGGGCTCAACGTCCCCAGCTTGGGACACTGGGAAAGCCACTGGCTACAGAGACCCACTGCCTCTCCCAGGCAGTCTGCAGCACTGACCACTGCTTGGCTGGCCAGCCCTTCATTTGAAGCATGTCAGATGTTCAGCTCAGCAGAACACAGAGCTATAATTTGGCTAGGCAGGGTGCAGATGGGCTGGTGCGGTTGCTGTGATCTCAGTGAATGAGCATGTAAACATGTTTTGACTGAAGGAAACTGCAGGGCCATGCTCAAGAGCAGTTCCTGGGTGGGATTTATAGAGCCAGGCAATCCACTTAAATGTGGCCCCATGGACTGGGAGGGAGGAAGCACTCTGATAAACAGACAAATGTCTGCCCTGGCATGCAGGAAAGAAGCTTGCCTTGAACCCCTCTTTCTTTCTGATTAAGAAGCTGCATGCTCTGGAAAAGGATGTATTTTCTGGGTGCAAAGGCATCAAAAAAATCTAAGTTTTGCTTTCTGCCCCAGCTCTGACATGATTACAGGGACATAAGAAACCCAATGCCTCTTCTTATGAAGTAATCTGGAAAGGATATAAGTTTATTTTGTAGAGATATTCTGTAAACCAGCCCCAGTCCGCCTCAATTACCATGGTTGGAGGAAGCATATACAACAATTTTCTGTCAGATATGAAGTGCACCTTTACCAGCAGTAGGGAATAATAAATGATCATTTCACCTCCCATTACCTACCTCAGGCTAATTCACAGATTTTCAGATCTTCCTAGGAGAGACCTCAGTGGAACTGATACAGCAAATATTGGAATGCTGTCTTGGAAACTGGGAAGCCATTCTTCAGTGAACTAATAAGCCTGAGCCCAAATCCCCTGTGATTTGAGCCCTGACTCACACCTCTATCACTGTTCAACAGAGGCCTTGAACTACAAACTCAAGAGCTGGCTTGTACCTTCCATCCAGAAATGGGCTCTCCTCAGTGAGAGCAGGCAAAAGGACACTAGGCTATTGTAATGGCAAATTCCTCCAAATCCTCTGACTGAGCTTGTGCCTCTGGATCAAGACACAACAAGCAGAGAAAGCCAAGCCAAGCTTTGCATGGAAACCACTTCTTATCTAGAGCAGGAAGCAGCCTTACCTATGCTGTGGAGGGGCCAGAGCAAAACACAATGAAGAGAGAAATGCATGGGACTCTTGGGGTGAGGTGGGCAAGGGAGTGGGTGGAAGAAAAAAGGAGAGAAATTGTAAGAAGAGACTCGGGTAAACAAACCAAAAGGCATCCATGGGTAAATTCTGGAATTATGCGAATTATTTCCCTGGTATCACATTATGCATATTTCTCTTGAGCCCTTGGGAAAAGAAGGCAAGTAATTTCTTTCTGAATAATCTAGGAAAAGGCGAGGCTGAAGCCCCCTGCTTTGGGTGTGGGGGCACCTCAGGGAGGGCAGGGAGGTGGTAAGCCACTGTATAAAATCCCCATGTCAAAGGGCCTGGGGGCCCAAGTGATGCACAAGGCACTCACTGTATGTCCGCATTGTCTCCTTCATAAAAGGGGCTGGGACTGGGAAAAAGGAGGCAGTTTCCAGGATACTGGCCAGCAGCTGCTGGAATGCCCCCACTCCCCCAGCCCCTACACGCTATAAGGGCAGCAGGGAGGGGAAGGGGGAGGAGAGATGCATTTGTGCACTTTTTTTTTTCCAAGGGTGAAAATAAGGAAGGTTTTCCTTTCAGGAGCCAGTTCTCACTCACTCCACCACTTTTCCCCATTTCAGAAATTCTCAGCTGTACATAGTAAGGGATTTTGAGATGGTCAACTCCTGACTGCTCAGGGCATAGGGATAGGAAAAATCACTCCATAAATCCTGAGGTCTGCAAATTGCTGGAGCTTTTGTCCACATCTACTTTGGCCCAGAGACCTTTATGCAGTGTTCAGCTGTGAGATGGACTGGTTGGTAATTAATACTTATTCTGCAAGAGTACCTTGGGGCAAGGGGTGAGGGTGTCAGAATGGTGAATAAGAGTGATGGATGTGTGTTTAGACATCTTAGAAAACAAAGTTTGAATTAAAAGTTAGATGGACCAGAGGCAAGTGCAGAAAGAAGGAAAAGGTATTGTATGTACTGACAAAGAAGGACCAGTGAGTAAATTTCAGGTTTGCGGTGGGTCAAAAGGTAACCCTAAATACACTGATACTTTGCCGGGAGCTCCACAGAAGTTTCAGCTCCATCCCTGGGGCACATCAGTGCTGCAACCAGCCCTGCTCCTCCCTGGAGCAAGATCACCTTGCCCTTGGTGCTGTCACCACCTGACTTGCTGTGGCCACCAAAGAGAGAGCCAGCTCTGCAATGCTGCAGGTGTGTCCGAGTGTCCTCGGATAGGCTGTGGGAACACATTCCTTTTGCTGCCTTCTGGGAAGAACCACAAAAGCCAGCCCACTCTGGTTACTGTAAAACCACCCTGAAACATTGTTAGTTATGGGATCACATCAAGGGAAGGAACGCCTCGCCCGAAGGGGGTTGTGCTGGGCTCTGATGGCAGGACGGGCTGGGGTTTTTTTGGATAAAGGAAGTCCTCCTGGTGAGGTCCTTGATGAGATCTGAGGTCCCACCCTGCAGGGCTGGGAGGATTTTCTTGGCTTGAATGCAGATGGCAAGGGAAGCATTGGGGCAGCAAGGCAGAAGGGTTTTTAAAATCTTCCTTTGTGAGTCCTCCCTTGCTGAAGGCCTGTTTTCCGGGGAGACCTGGCTTGGCAAGCCACCAGCACTTCAACCATCGCAGACACAACCACTCAGGCCAATCGTTCCATTCAAGGAACTGTGGAGTCCCACACAATTGTGGCCTCCCAGCATCTTCCTGTGCCACCTCCTGCTCATCAAACAGGGGTAATCAAAGCCATCCCCCACCAAGAGAAGAAGCCCTAGTTAGTGCAGCACTATTGCTTTTGGGCACAGCTTTTTGTGTTTCTCCGAGCTGTCAGAATAGGAAGGACACTTTGCTGTAGGTCTGCTCTCCCACCCAGGCTGTGCTGTGGTCACATTCCTCTTGCCCACAAAGAGCTGGGGGTAGGAGGGTAGGGGGTGGAGGTGGGGTACTGCATTAAGTACAACATGAGGCAGCAATTTGATTTTGTGTATTATCAAAATAGTGCATTGCTGGAACATTTCCACGTTGCTAAATCTAAATAATATGGCCTGGAGCTGTTTGCAAGGGGTACCATTTTTTTGTTGAGGATTTTGCAATTTTTTTTCCAGCCTACTTCAGTTCTCCTTGAATTTGAGGAGCAGTAGAACTGGCCTAACTTGGACCAGCCCTGGGGCAGGGCTGTGGACTTTCAGGCAGAAGAAAACTGACTCACAAACCTTGAGAAATGTATCTGAGGGTTGGGTTTGTTGGATGTTTTTTTTTTTTTTAATATGTACAGGACTAGGCAGGACATTCTGAGGTTAAATTCTATGCATTTATAGGAACTCTGGTAAAGTAATTAAGGACCCAGATTTGACTTGCATTAGCACAGTTATAGCCTGGTGGGGAATGTTTTCCATATTCCTTGTGTCTATTTTTGTAATGATACTAATCCTTTACATTTCTGTATCACCTTTCATTTAGGGGGACTAGATCCCAAGATACTTGACATATGCAGGACAAAAATACAGACAGACATGACGGTGCTATACCTAAAACAGATTGAAAAGTGATGTGATAAATGCAATTTTTTGAAAACGTTTGACAGCCTTGTCTCCTTTTCACCCCATGTCTGTATGCTAGGGAATGCAGAAACTCTCCATGCTGCTCCCAGGCGTGCATATGTGCACAAACACACACACTCATTTAACACAAACTTGCCTCCACTTTCTGCTTTCCACTTCTCAAAAAGTGGAATTTGGCAGGAAGTGTAGGAACAAAAAATATTTGATCCTGGGAACACAAAGATAAATGATGAAAATATAAGGGCTTTTTAACCAGATTCGTGAAAATGTGAATTTTATGTGTAACAGTTTTTCAAATTATTGCTACATTGTTGCACGGAACTTGTGAAACATTAAAAGCTCACCACTGTGTAAAAAAACTTATTCATAATAATCTATTGTCAGTGACCACCATGTTAGATGATTTTTTATAAGGAAATATAGAAAAAAAGTTTGCAATTTAACCAGAAAAATCCTAAGTTCAAGCTTAAACTCCAAAACTTCTCATTATGTTTAAATGAGATAGGAATATTCCTCTTAATAGGAGCCTTAGTATATCACCTTCAGCCTCCTGAAAGCATGAAATGACTCATGACACTTACTGAATATTTTTTAAAGGAATTCCTTGAAAAAAGTATTTAGGAACTCCCATGTTTCCAAAATTCAGTATTAGACTGTTATTATTCACAATCAAATCTTTAGGCAAATGACATATTTAGGGCTCAATATTCTTATGTTTCAGAGGTTAAAATAATTTTCTTTTTAAAAGAAGTTGATTATTTCCTTTGACCAGTATAAAACAATAATTCGGTCAAATCAGTCCATAATTAGACCTGAATTATGACGTTATTGTCATACAAAGAACTATTTCAAATGTTTTAAGAAGATTTAATTCAGTGCTAGTCACAGTTTCCCTCTTCCTTGATCTTAAAATTTTTGGAGACAGTGTGTTCAGGCAGATTTGGCTGCAAATTAAAGAGGACATAAAACAATGCAATTCTTATATCCTCTATGACTCATTTTTTGGTGAAGCATTTGACAATACTCATGTATATGGTACTCACAATACTCAACTGCTGCACACAGGGCATTTGTATTTTGGCTAAGGCAGCAAACACAGCACTGTGATCTCTGGAAACAGCCTGAAATGTGGACAAAACACACCAATGGCTTTGAAAAGCCACATGAGCTGTTTCACAAATGTAACTTAGATATCCAGCAAATGCAAAAATAACAACTTTATTGTGCTGTCTGGTCCAGAAAGCAATGCTTTTAGCATGTGTGGCTAATAGGAGCCTTAGCTGTGCTTGATCACTTCCCCCATAAGCTGTTTAAACATGAGGCATTAGGCTGGAAAGCTGAGCACTTTCACAGAGGATGGGGGTTAATAATTCACAGTGCAAAATCCTGTTTGATCTGCTGAGAAATTCAATCCAGCTAGAGCATAATTTTGCTTAATAGCATGGTGGGCGAGGAGGTTGCCAGAGGTGGGATGCTTCCCTCCTGGCTGAGGTCAGGCTGCTGGAGCTGGCCCATGAGCCAGCTCCTGGAGTTCTGCTGTCTCCCTTCCTCGTGGTCCTGCTCCCTTTTGCTGTGTGTTTAACACACACACGTGTACTCATGTCTGAGCTCCATTTTCTCTGGCAGCTGCTGTAGGTGAGTTGTGGATGCGTTTTTGGAAGTCTCCCAAGGCACACACACCGTAGCCCACCAGAAGGAGGTGGAGGCTCCCCAGCTGAGAAATGTGCCACAATGAGAGCAGAGAAGCCAAGCTTTTCCCTGGTGTGTTGATGCACAGGTACACTCAATGCTGTGTGTGCCTCTGCGGGCTGCCTGTCAAAGCCAAGGCACAAGGGAGCTGTATAGGTAGGATTTTCCTCTCGTGCATGTCCCACACATGGCAATTCACTGCGTGCTTCCTTGCAATGTCTAGAGCTGCCCTTTGAGGAGAATGGAAAATTTGTCAAAATGTTGCCACTCTAGCAGAAAGCTGCGTGAGTTCCCTTGTTCTTAATAGAATGTACCTTTCTTTTACTGCTTGTAATGCAGAAAGCAGCTGATCATATTTTGTGGGACTCACATTGTTTTTACAGTACTTTGCCTCTGGAATAAACCAGAGCATATTGCATGTCAAGAACGGCAAGCATTTTATGGTGGAAGGCAGGCCATGGATTCCCACAGATGCTCTTTCTTTCCTTCAGACCTCTGAGAGAAATTGAGTGCTACACTGTGCCATCAGAGACATGGTAGCTCCTCAAAAATAGAAAGGCTTGTCATCTGTCCCTTTAAAGTGCATTCAGCATGCACTTGCCTATTTGGGTTGTTAAAGCATTTTGTCAATTGCTTGTGCAACACCTCATCCTAACCCACAACTGCAGCCCTTTGCTGTAATACAAACAGTGATGATAAATTAATGTCTGGCTTGGCAATGTTGCTACAGTCTCCAATTCTGAGAAAGTGTTTTCACTTAGAGAAATCAAATGGCAGATTCCACTGTCTCTCACCCTTCCTGTCCATGAACAAGCTGGTCCTTGTTTGTAAACCTTGTGTAGCTTGCTCTGGGGGAGGAGGCACTGTGGAAGCCCCTCACCCTTGAAATAAGGGCAGCGCAACAGTAATAATTTATAGGGGATTTTTTTAGTTAGCTATTTCAAAAGGAGAAGGAGTTTCTTGAAAACCGAGTACAAAGGTTTCACAAGTAGAAAGACCAGAGTAGGCAGAGGTGAAATGCATTACAAACATGATGCTCTTTCCAAACCCAGAATCACCAGCACAGAAGTAACAATGTGCTGTTGTTCACCTTCCAAAGTCTGGGACTGTTTCCATGCACGATGCAGAGGGGTAGTCAGAATCCCCGGATAATCAGCTTCGTCAGCTGGGCTCTCACAAGGCAAACACAGCTTCCTGAGACTGTTCAGCCTGAACTCACATAACATCGTGGCTGAGACCAAGAAGGTGACTGGCATTGCTCAGAATTACCTTACCAAAAATAAACATCCACGGAGCCATGGAGCCACTGCTCTTCGGTGCTGTTCTCAGGGCCTCACTGAGTTCCCTGAAGACACAAAAATCAACCAGGAGGAAGCACTTGTGGCCCACTGGAATAGTTATATTGCTATGCTCTCTCAGAAAGGACCAGCCTTTAAGCTGGGAAAGTTTCTAGGCATGTATTTCTGTCTGTGCTACAAAGAGCCATGGCAGGCAAGGGTTAGTAATGTTCTTTCCTTGTTTTTCATGTCATACATACATCAGGGTATGATCATGAATTCATACACTAATTTTGTTCAGCATCCTCACAGCCTTAGAGAAAGTAAAGGCAGGGAGCCTTTGCAAGCAGCATTTGATACCTACAAACTTGTGGGTTGAGTCAGAGAGCTGGGATAAGTGAAAGGGATATCCCATCATTCCTAGAAATGTCTCAGTTATAGACAGCAGAGGGATAGCCAAGACAGCAGGATGCGAGGAGTGCTTAGAGGAGTGGAGGAGTGAGGACAGCACGGGCAGCCTTGCTTAAAGGAAGGTACACTTCCTACTTATATGTCCCAGCTGCTGCTCCCTCAGCAAGCTCAGCTCACAGACCACAAAGTCTGCATGACAGAACAGCAGCTGGGAGATATAAAGGCAGGGATTCAAATGAAGTGTGTGTATTTTAAAACATGAAAACACTGCAGCAGGGTCCAACCCCTCCTTGTCTTTTGCCCTGCCCTGACTGCCCCAGCACCATTAATCTCAAGGAAAAACTAGATTGGCCTTTGAGCTAGGGCTTTCCTCTCTGATTACAGTGTTTGGACTACGCAGTGCCGGCTAAGCCCCAGATGCTGGAGCATCAAAGGCACGCCCATTCCCAGACGGAGGATGCTGTGTTAAGGGACTGCCACCTGGCAGCATCTCCAAGGAACTGCAAAAACACTTCACAGAGTCAGGGGTTAGTGAGCATCAGCCTCCAGGAGACTCGTGGTGCATCCAGGTTTGGCTGAGCCAGGATGTTCCTGACTGATGGAGCTGGCGTTGAGGGGCTGCTGCTGTAAAGAAAGACACTAGGCCAGGGAAACATTTATGGTGACAACCTTATCAGGGACTTTCCTGCTCACTGAAGAAGTTGTTCTTCCTTTGAGAAAAGTCTGACTGTTTTCCCTCTCTTACCTCAAGTTGGCTGAAGATGCCTGGCCTAGTTGTACTCAGTCATGGTCTCTTTTTAGGTAAGGGCTAAGCTTTTGATTTGTGAAGATACACCTGAAAATGTAGGTCTCACCTTGTCCCTACTCTTCTAATTAAACAGAGAAGAACAAAGGCGACAACTGCACTGAAGAGTGGTGTGGAATGAACAGAAAAGTAAAATAATCTCTCTTGACCAAGACCCAGTAACCCAACTTCCTTCATTTTTAAGTCTTCAATACTGCTCCCTTACCTGGGCTACTCTTTCCTTCTTTTGTTTTGTGATGAGCTGGCAGATGAAACAAGAGGATCTTCTCAACACATTCTCTGGATATTTCCCCCAGATAAGACTCTCAGATTGCCTAAAGCTTTCTAAACCAGCTGAATTTGAAAAGGAGCATACAAAAGTCAGCGAGTAATTTCTGCAACATTTCAGAAGACTTCAAATGGGAACACCTTTGGAAAGTTTACTGTGCTACCCAATATCATAGGAAATAAACTTCCAAACTTTTGTTTGTAAAGAGACCTGCATGAACAAGACAAATTTGAGGTTTATCTGAGCCTGAGATCCTTTTGCCAGTAGTTGTTGCTATGCTTAGCAGGTGAAGGGTCCTTGACAGGTAGTATGAAGTTTGGTTATCTTTTCACAATTCATGTATAAATTTGCATACAGAGAAAAGTTCAAGAGAGATGGAGGGCTGGAGAGATTGAGTCACTTTTAATTTTTAGAGTCAGCACACAGGTCCTGAATGACATCATTAACACACCTTCAGCTGTGACCTCGTAGGATCATTGCTTGCTATGACATCTTAGCTAAGCCTGCTGAGCCAAGAATGCCATTTGTGTGTTCATATATTAAGGCTATGAAGAATTTGGTCAATGAATACCAAACAAGAATTTTTTACCAAGAAAGTTATGAAAAATCCCACTCTGCCATTCACACAAGTTGTCTGACAGACACCAGCAAGAGTCCAGAGCTGGCTACCCAGATGTGAAAGCATCTGTGCACCCCCTGCAGATTATCCCTGATTCCCTGGGAACTGGAGCTGCTTTAGCGGGGGATCAGGGGTGACTCACCAGTCCGTGTGCGCGTCATCGATCACCAGGAGCACCTTGGGCTTCTGTGCCACGGGGGCTGTGGGGCTGGCCGAGTGGTCCATCAGCCCCGCCGCCGCCTGCGTGGTTTGCTTCATGGCGCTGGAGATGGAGCTGAAGATGCTGCTGCTGGCAGAGGAAGAGTGCGAGGGCTGGGGCGGCTGCAGGTGCTTTCTCTCCGTGGCAGGGGAAACCGGGGAGCTCGTGGAGCTCTCGGGGCGCTGCAAGTCCATCATGTAGCCATTGGGCAGATTTGCCACGAAGCTGCTGTCTGAGAGACGCCGCCGGAGGAAATTCATTGTTTGCAGTGCTGTGGGGAAACTTCCTCAGCAAGAGCAAGGCTGAACAGTGCTGCTACCAGTCCTGGAGGATGCCTCCAGGTACTCCAGCTGCTGCTGGCAGAGGAAGAGTGCGAGGGCTGGGGAGGCTGCAGGTGCTTTCTCTCCGTGGCAGGGGAAACCGGGGAGCTCGTGGAGCTCTCGGGGCGCTGCAAGTCCATCATGTAGCCATTGGGCAGATTTGCCACGAAGCTGCTGTCTGAGAGACGCCGCCGGAGGAAATTCATCGTTGCAGTGCTGTGGGGAAACTTCCTCAGCAAGAGCAAGGCTGAACAGTGCTGCTACCAGTCCTGGAGGATGCCTCTGTGTCTGTGTGGGTACTTCCTTAAAGTCCAGGCAGGCAGGCTTTGCCCTTGAAATTGTGCTGGAGATATATGCCTAATTTTGTTCAGCTGGATTTTTCTTCTCTCCTGTGGGAAGAAAATCAAAGACATATATGTGAGATACAAATTGTGAGACTGAGTTAAGTAACCCCCTTTTGGTCTCTTAGACAGCTACCTTAATCAACAAAAGAAAGGACTGTTCCTATGCAGTATTCCACACTGCTACAGTCAAACAATTAGGTCAAAATATGTGTCACCATTCTCATCCCCAAACGCTTTCTGGTCAGTAGAGACTAGCCTGCACTGGCTTAGGGGCTCACAATTCTATCACTGTGGACAAAGAAAAAAATTACTGTGATAATTATTTCTTATTTCTGGTATCTTGTGTGTTGAAAATTACAGAATGGCTAGCAAATAATCCAAATGGATATAAAGTTGTATTATCTTTTGTAGGCTTGTGAGCAAAGTTCTGAATATAAGGAACAAATGTCCAAAATTCAAATAGGATACAAACAACAATAGCAGAATAATTCCCGTACATATTTTGATGAAGTTCAGTGACAGAAATTACACTTTTCTGCCCCTCCTCCTCTCTGCGCTCAGACTCTGAGCCAGGTCCTTGCTGGTGGTTGTTTGGTAGATGCTAGCAAGCTATCTGATATTAGAAATTCACTTGTAGGAATTTTGCAGGTACTCTAAACTAGAAACTGTCTAATCTTCACACAGCTTTTTTCCTCTCTCACTGGTGTTTTTGGTTTGTCTGGTTTGTTTGTTTTGTTTTAATGAGAATTTATTCTGTTCATCTCTTCAAATAAGAAAATTAACATGGTGAAATATAAGTATTTGACTCTTCTCCCTTGACCATATTATGATGACTTTGTTTTTACTCAGAATACTAAGTATTTCAGCAATTAAATAATTTCACAGTTTAAAAAAATTTCACCTCTAGGCACACCCCAGAAGACAGACTGAGAAATTTTTATCTGCTAAGACAGCCTTTGAGTCTTTGTTGGTGAGATTTAGGGGAAAAACAAAAGAAAATTATTACTGGTAAAACACGTATCTTTTTCAAGACGTACATATTTGCAGCAACAAAAAAGAGCATTATCCCATACATCAGGTGAGATGAGTCTCATGCATCTGTGGGATCATTGTTTAAATTATGCCTAACTCCCCTAAAGTCTCTTTGAATGACCCCCTGCAAATACTGGAGCTGCTTGCCTTGACCTGGTTTGATCTTCCTTACTGCTCACCCTCTTGTCCCAAATTCTGATTGCCTCCTGATGGCAGAAAATTGTCTTTCCCCAGTTGTCCAAGAGAACAAATTGTGAATCTCTCTCCTGGTGCTGTGGGTGAGAGCTCATGGAGCAACCAAACAGCTTTCTAAAAATAAGCTCTCACTTATTTTTACCTACAGGGATTTACAAAGCTTTGCAGACAAAAGAGTCAGACCTGTCCTTGTCCATATTTGTCATAGCCCCCAAACCCTTAGAGAGGCTCAGCTGAGCCTACCTGAAAGTAAGCAAGCTACAAAAAGCCCCTTGGCACATCCCCAAATCTTGTTGTCCATCACCACTCTGACTCTGTGGTCACAGAATCCATCTGGAGCAGAGGGCTCCCTGCTGGAGCTGCTGACACTGGCTGATTAGAATAATTTTGCTTTTGATTTCTAAGCCCTGGGAGTGCAAGTCCTCTGACTTTGCTGGAGCCTGGAAGTAGTCTTTTCCCAGGGTATGGCTCAGGAAATCTTTAATGACTTCCTGCCACATTCACGGTCGATAATGTATCTCAGGGTATTGTGCTGACTTCCCGCCTGGTCCCAGTGCACCTGGTGACTGCACAACATTAGCAGACACACACCAGGGAGCACTTCAGTAACACTGCCTGCAGCAATTGTTCCAAAAAGCAGGTAGTGGAGAGTACCCATGAATTGTGAGCTAGCTACTCACCCCATATATGCACCTACACAATACTTGTCCTGCTGCAGGAATGGTGAGTGCCAGCACTGAGCCATCCACTGTTACCTGTCCAGGATAATCTGGGTGGAGCAGCCTACAAAGGTTTTGGGGGATTTATATACCACAGACTGAGTAAAAATGTGCTGTGCTGTCCTCTGCTCAGGAACCTGTGTTTTCTCCTTGCATAACACAAACAAGAAAAATCCCTTCCCTGAGTGACAATCCATTCAGGAGTAGGTGCAGGCCTGATTAAAGAGGAGCATCCCAGAGATTTGCCTACTGTCAGAAGGGCTCCAAACGAGTACCCCATGACTGTGTACAGCTATTAGGCATGCTCTTTTCTAGGGCCTTGGTGTTACCTGGCAAGACATGGGGCATACATTTGATACTGCTCTTGGGAGAAGCACCTGCAGCACAAGATTCCTGCTCTTTGCACGACTTGCACAACATCACAGAGCTGCTGGTTCCTGCTGTGGCAGCTCCCAGCCACGGGAGGGAACCTGCCCCCAGCCATGCAGGCTGGACAAGGCTGTTGTCACAAGCCAGTATCCTTGGGACAGGCTCCATAAGGACTTGCATTTTTGGGAAGCTGCTTCTTCCCCTCTGCCAGGTTTTTGCATAGCTACTTCCTCCCCTGAGAGATTTGCACTCTCCAAATGAACATGGGTAACTTGCAAAGCATCAACAAGTAAATAAATGGGCAAATGTCTCTGCTGGGCCCTGCAGTGAGGCTTGTGACCTAGGGTGGCCCAAGGCTGCATAAGGCCAGGGTATTCCATGACATGTATGGAAGGCACACAGTTTTCCTCTGCAAGGGGGCTTCCCAAATGGTGCCCAGTGCTTGCACTAAACAATTTATCATACTTAGTGCAAGGCCATGACCAGTCTCCTCCTGGACCCTTTTAAAAAGGAATATTTGCAGTGACATATCATTTTTTCCACCAGGGGTTTCATAGTAGGAGATGTTGCCCAGGAGATGCTGGCAAAATGGGAGCTGGCAAAATTCTCTTGTCTAGAGAGTTTGGGATGTTGCACTTAGTCTGGCCTTTCCCTCTGCTGGTTGGCACAGCCTCCACTATCTGCTAAGACTGGGCTGCATGCCGTTGGCTTGGGGAGGAAGGAGAGGAAACCTAAGCTCTGATGTCACAGGGAAATCTCCCTCTGGCAAAGCACATGGAGGTTAAAATCAATGAAGGACACTGCTGCAGCAGAGAGCAATACCTGGCTCCATGCTGGGATTCCTGTCAGGAACCTCAGCTTTGGGCATCTTAGAGTGATGGTCCTCCTGTCAATCTGGCTAATGTAATTAGAAAAATGGGTTGGTTTTTTTTTTTTAGGTTTCACTGTATTGATTTGTCAATTGCCATAAGTGCCACCACAGAGATCTTCTCTGTAATGGAAGCAGTGCAAACTGCCAGGAGGTTTTCTGCCAGTAGTTTACACTGCTTTGATTGCTGGAAAACCTCATAGTCTGCTTTTGCATCACTCACACTTACTGTTATTTAACTTTCAGAAGTAGGTTCTTTCATACAGGCACAGGCTGAGTAGGTTAGGGCCTCATTTTCCTGTTGCGGGAAACTCTCTGTGGACTTCCTGAGAGCTCAGTCTGTCAGGCCAAATCTGGCTCTGTAGCTCTTATGCAGCACAACATCCACCCAGTTCATGCACAGGTCTTACCCTGGAAAGTGAGCAGGGCTGCAATTTTAACAAATGCAGGAACCTACACCTCCATCAGAAGCAAGACAGATCTGCTGAGTGTTTTTTGTCACTCTAGAGCCACAGGCAGGAGAGCTGTTGGCTCTACACCACCAAGTCGTACGTTCCCTTTGTACACCAGTCTTCCTATGGCTCACACGGAAACACATCACCCTCTCAATGCTGTGCCAGGCACAACCTTGCCTGCAGGAAGGGAGCTCCCTGCACAGCTGCAAATACAGCCCATGGGCTGCTTCCAGACCAAGCAACAGCTCCTGTGGAGTTCCTCAAGTTGCAAGACAAGCAGCTGCTTCTCCCCAAGCAGGAGTCATGTGCTGCTGAGTGGAACAGCTGCTCCTGAAAGCTAGCTGGGAAAACAGCAGCTGGGCCATGGAGCTGCAGCCTGGGGATCTGGTCTGTACTTCAGGGTGAGGAAATCTGAACCAAGGCACAGGAGAATGAGTGAGTACTGAGGGAAGAGAGACAGGGAGACGAACAGGAGGAGGAGGATGAGAAGGCACAAGCAGAAAGGGAGGAAGCAAGCAGGAATTGGCTTAACCAGCAGACAATACAGGAACACAGAAATCCCGACAATGTGAACACCATCACAGAATCAAAAGGGAACAATGTGAGCAACCAAATGAGGCAAGAAGGTCAATTAGAGCTGACCTTGAAAACAACAGCCAAGAGGTTGGCCCTGTCAGTCCCTTACTAACAGGCAGCTAAACTTCCTGGCTGATATTTTTGGGAGAGCAAGGGAGGATATGCACTCTACTCACTCAGCACACTGGCAGCAGCCAAGCACCTACCTGCTTTCTCTCAAGGATATACTCCTTGGAGACACAAGTTATCTCAGAAAACCTGTTGACATGTGTTAGACAACAAGAACAGAATGTTCACTCAAACCACTTGTTGGGTTATTTTCTGATGTGCAGCAGTGTCCGGAGGGAACCCAGCTCAGCTGGCTGATAGCTGCTACCCATGCTTAGATTTCCCCTGAGCTTGTTATCTCATGCTGTCAAGTAATGAACTGACACAACCACAACAACCTGCATCTGATTACTGCTCTTGGCAGAGCAATGCTGTGGGCAGCAGGATGGAAAAAAACCTCTGAGGGATTATTCCCCACCTCACCCTTAGGGACTGCACTCTGCCTTCTGCCCCACGGTGGGTGGGAAGGTGAGGGGATGCTCCTCACCTGGCAACAAGCATTGACTTACACACCTCACAGCCATTTTGCAGATTGTCTTCAGCATACATTCAAGTCTTATAACATTCCCATGGATCAGTTTCTGCCTTCAGGCATACTGACATACCATGGAAGTCAACCTCTGTGGAGGGACAGCCATGTTAGGAAACTCAAAATCCAGCTGGATGCCTTTCCACATACAGTATATTTTTTAAAACTGTATTTTCCACATCTCTAGTATATTTCAAAAAGAGGAAATCGAGAAGTTATTTATTATTGCCAGGCTTTCAGTGTTTCTTCCTGAATGGTTTCAGCATCCCAAGCTTGGCATTTCTTGGGAAGAACTGAAAGCACAATAAAACAAATTGTTCTAAAATTAATTAGATTTTTTACTGGATTTTTTTATTTAATTTGCCACAGTCCCGGGTTCAAGAAGTTCACATGTTTAAACATTTCTTGGTGTTTTTCAGCAACAGCTGAAATTCCATAAATCAGGAAATTACAACAATATGGGTAAAAAAAAGGAAAGGAAAAGGATAACCCACCAAATACTCCATGTTTTGTAAACCTGAAGCACAAAAAGCATAAGAGTTAGAAAGACTGTATGCCAGCACAAAGAACAGAGGGAAGCAGAGTTTCCATGCTGGTTTTCAGTTTGCAGAGAGCTTTCCCAAACACCAGCTACAGAATACAGCTGTAATGTAGACACTGATTTAAATTTTCCAGAGCATGTAAAACTACAGCACAAATTCCACTGACACCAGCAGAGCCATATGGTGTCTTCTGAGGCAGTTGCAAGAAGTCAGAAGGCTGCAGCTGGAGGGGATGCCAGGGCAGGGGAGCAGAAAGACAGGACAATCAGGACAATAATCCTACCCAGAGCCCAAGTAAGCTCCTGCTGTATGTTAGACAGCAGCTCACCAGAGTCAACTAATGGCCTGGGCTGGAAGGGATCCTAAGAATCATCTAGTTCCACCCATCCTTCTGTGGATTTTCACAAGAAGCCAGTCTCTTGTGCATTCCATTCCTCTGCTCAAACAGCGAGATTGTCAGAGGTGGTAGGATGTCTCTCTGTCAGAAGCAAATCACTTCACAATGTCCAGCATGCTTCACTAAGCCACAGAAACATATAAAGGTGCAATAATTCCATTGTGTTATTGCTGTATTCCTGTAGATCTTAAAAAAAAAGCCTCTCTGCCTGATTGGGTGGCTATTTAACTGGAAGTCTGGGTTTCATAAATCTTATCTGTATTTTCCTTTTGCAAAGCTGCGAGAACTTTCTACATAGCAGTTTCATGGTAGGGGGGCTGCCTTATCTCCTGAAGATATTGGGGGTGGGCATATCAAACCAAGAGCAAATGGGACCACTTCCCAAGAGCTACACCCTCATTTGCACAGCAAATGAGTAAGTCTGCTTCCTTTTTTGCCTATTATTTCATAATGGCAAGTGAGAAAAAGAAGATGGAAAGAAGATGGGAAAAAACCAATCTGAAGTGAAAAAATGCCTTTGTAAGATCATCAGACTTTCAAGTAGATTGCAAATGAAGATGACTAAAGCCATGAACAGTAGTGAAAAATTTTCTAGCAAAAATAAATCTGAATATTATGATAATACTCTCTGACTTTAATATCCCCCAAGAACAAATTACGACACGCTACTTCTTGGAAACAATACATTATTTCATCATTTTAGTCTCATTTTGGAAATCCTGTTGGCACCTAATGGCTGTGGTGTTGTCACAGTGGTAATATCCTCTTGTCAATGAGCTTATGTAGGCCTTTTGTGGCCTGACTGTTCAACATCAATAATTGCTTATCAGCAAAGCCAGATTCAGCACAACTGGAGCAGGAAGTGTGTCTAATCCTTGAATGCCACATAGTCATCTCCATCTCAAAGTCAGTTGAGTTTGGCATCCTGGCTCCGTTTCTTATTTCCCAGGAGTGCTGTGGTCATTCCCACCCCCAGCAATAGCGGCACTAATGCTTCCATTAAGGCTGATAGTCACACACATGCCAAAGTGGCTCCTCATGGCGATAGTAAAGAAAGCAGGAGACAGCAGCACAAACCAGAGAATTTGTACAGATAAATGCTCTGCATATTAAGTGGATGAAATCATAACAAGGAAGTAAGCAGGGCTTGGAAGGCCCTTTTTCCTTCCCAGTCTTGGACCTGATGCAGTTCATGTCATGTGTTATGAGACATGCTTCAAGTTTCCTGCAGCAACCGTGCAAGTCCTGATTTCATGGTGATAAGAGTGAAAGTGGCACTAGACACTCCATTAATAGAGCAGGGATTTCCTTCAGCTGAGAGGCGTGCTGCTTTGAAGAGTGCTGATCTGAATAAAATCAAGAAGCTGGGTGTATTTAATATGTAGGGCCTGCCAATATGCATTAGGGCTCATGCAGATAAGAGGTGCCTCAGGGACTGACAACTCACAGGGTCTCAGAGGAAACTGCAGCAGCTTGCCCAGTGCTAATGGGGCTCATGTCTTGATTGTGATCACTTCCTCATTCCTGTGCCATTTTCTTTCTACTCTATTTCAGTTCTGCCACAATAGGCTGGTTATTCAAAATGCTTGTAAACAAAATATTTCATTACCATAAAGTGAACTAGATATGTTGCAGGGAGAAAAGTGCTATAGGCTTTGAAACAGGAGGAAACAATTAACTACACAATTATAATATACATCAAATAGATAATTACTAGTTAACTGATAATGATAAGAAGGATTTCTGTTTGGAGCCCAAATTGTATTACTTTTGGTATAAGACAAAGATCTATTGCATATTTCCATATAAAAAAGCTCCAAACGCAACTTCATATTCTTGCATCTATGCTTCTAATTCATTTTAAGCTGCCACAAAACCTCAATTTCTTTCCCAAATGTTCTATACTTCTGGGGGTTAAAAAGTTTTCCTTCAAACATTTGAAGTCCTCCAAACTATCTGCAGTACTAATACATTCCATCTAAGCTTTGCTGCCATTTGCATCTGCCTCATTTCTTCCCCTTGCATTGTTCCAGCAACAGTATATTCCAGTTTCCCAGATTTTCCCCATATGGCAAGGAACCCCTTAATGTATACTTGAGATTTACTTCACCTGATGGTGTGAACAGCAGATACCTGGAGAAACAGAACCTGCAATTTGCCTTTGTTTAGCTCATTTGCTTTCTAACCATATGTGCCCATCTCATGGAGCAATACAAAGACTAAGCCAAGAATTGGAGCACCCTTACTGATTTATTTTGGTGATAGAAGAGAAAGACAATGTTTTACTGCATTCTGGGCAAGATTTTGACACAGCTGTAAGACAGCTTGATGCCAATTCTTTCATGCGATGTAGAAGTGGTGGGAGATTGACTGGCTGGACTACTCCCGACAAAGAGACAATGAGGATTGGTAGACCTTCAACTGGAGCACTGCAGGAGTTGTCTCAAGCTCTGTGATAGCCAACCCAAACCTTGCTGAGGATTTGTTGGAGATATTTTCCTTCACTTTTTTACATCTTTAGTATTGATCACATGCAGACACATGAAAAGATGTGTGGGTTTGTGGAGCACGTCCCTTTTGCTCCCACCATGTACCCACACACTTCTCACCCCAGCAAGGGCCTGTTCCCCTATCCCAGAGCTGAACTGAGCACCCCAGTCTTTGTGACATTGCCAGTGCCTGTTTTCCTGTGGCAACCTCAAAAAAGTGCATAAGATCCTGCTCTAGCATGGTTGCAGGTTGGAGAGATGCAAACCAAACATATTTGTGGTACCAGCAGAAGCCTCTGCAGGACAGTTGGGTCGAGGTGTTCAGCTCCCTTACAATAAAGAATCTGGAAAGGTTTTGAAGGCCATTTATGAATTTATGTTGTCTCTGTAGGGACACTGTGTTGACGAAGAGTTGCATCACCAGAGGTGCACTGCTAAGATTAGAAAATAGCTTTTAAAATGCTAGTGATAAATTTTATCACTACCTCATTTCACTAACTCTCTTTCATCTGGCTGTCTTCTCTCCCAGTTCCTGCCTGCTTGCCTATCCAGTCTTTATGCTGGATGATGTAGGAGCCCCTCCACAATTGGCTCCAAACACCAGATACTATGTTTAGACAAAAAGCATCAGACCATACAATACATGAGTGTGGGAACTGGATTAGATTCTGGACCCAGACAAAGTTCTAAGAGATCAGGCTAGTAAGCTGTGTCCAGAGATGGAAATAAAGCACAATGTGATTTTAACAGTCTCCTGCTATCAGCTTGGAGATGCAGTATGGGCACCTTGGTTTCCCATTTAAGAGGACAAGCTTTATTCTGCAGAGAGCAGAGATCTTGCAAGGCTCAGCTCATACACCTCCATGCTGCACCTCTGAGCCACGCACAGGAAGCTTCAAGAGCTCTGCTTCCCCTGCTGATCAATAGCTGAATTACAAAGCTTTTAAGAGCTACAGGAGTGGCCAGCCTTATTTAAGAAACCAACCACCAAACCTTTCAAGACCTGGAGAGTAGATAACCACCATGAGTGGGGGAAAAAATAAGAAAGATTTATTGGAGAAAAATAGCAGCACTTAGAACCATTTTGTAACAGGGAACACAAAGGATGAATCTGCACAGCTATTTTAGGTTCTCCTTCTGTGCTTTGAGAAGAAGGAAAGGAGAGAAGGAAGGGGAAGAGGGGAAGAGGAGCATCTGCAGCTGGACAGCCCAGCAGGTGCTGAGAGAAGAACTCAGACCACAGGCACTGATGTGAGCTCTTTCTGGGTGCACACACAAACATGGTGTGAACTACTGCTCACAGAGAGCATGAGCATTGCAGCAGGAGAACAGAAATGGTGACATTCCACAAACCTCACAGAGAAGTTATCTGAAAGCCACACTGGAGCCTCCCTTTCCACATCTCTGTCCTGACCAGCAGGACAGGTAGGCAGTCACTACTTGTGTACAACTGTACAATGATATAGGTAATGATAGAAGCAGCACTGCAAAGTATTCCTATTCCTCTCTGGGGCCATCTGCATTTTTCAGAGTAAAGTAATGCTGTCCCACATGAAGCTTACAGACAGAAGCCACTTTTACTCTGGATATGCATTTACAAAACATAAATATGTGCTCAAGAGTAGACTGCAGTATCAGCTAAAGAATCCAAACCAAACTCCACAGAGTTCTAAGTAACAGCTGGAGACTTGCCTTGCTCTGCTAAGTTTATTTCAGCTCTTGCCCAAACAGGATCATTAAGGCAAGAAATTTTAAAATTTTCTGGCCGCATGTCAACAAATGCCTCTCTTTGTCATCACTATGGAGGCACAGAACTGGTTAAAAAAACCAAACCACAAACCCCAGACGGTAACTTCACAGCCTCAAGATATCCATGGCTGGCATGGCTGACCAGTGTTAACTAAAGCAGGCTGAGGAAGTGTTTATTCCCTGCAGCTTTGCAGAGGCACTCACCCTGGCCTCCTCCTGCTCAGGTGACAAGCCAAAATCTGCCAATGCTTACACTTGCATATCCAGTGTTTGCCAGAGGTTTGACCTGAAGGGCAGAGCTGGTATTCCTGCATGTTGCAGTATACAGCAGTCAGTTCACTAAAATACACAAAACATTACGCTTTATTTCAAGACTGCACACAAAGAAAACCAGTCTTTGGGGTTTTGTGGATCAAAAAACCTATTCCTTTCTCTATTTTTTCTAAAGAATTTTAAGCAAGTCACTAACTATAAAATAAAGCATTGAAAGGTTAAATTGGGTCACATTTTAGAGAGACTGATCTCTGCAGTGATCTAAATACAGATTGCAGAGGTGTTCAATAATACACAACGTAAGTACAGCAACTCTTTAAAATTAAATCTACCTGAAAAACATATTACTTGTTAACATGGAAGGATATACAGAGTTCTCAGTTCAAATGAGTACTGTTGATGTCACTGGAGTCCAGTTTCAGAGCTGATTACTGCAAAAACTCTTGTTGCTGCCCAGAAGATGATAATGTGTAGCAAATTAGTGTATGGATGATCTTTTATAAATAAACCAGATTAGACACAAGGAGTTCTGTCCCCTTTTTTATCTGCTTCAGTGCAAAAACAGTAACTAAACATGCCCCAGTGATGGGATTATAAAATCTGTTATCATCACTGAACTTCATCAAAGTATTGGATCACCTTTACATGTTGGTGGCAGGCCCTTCACATCCACATGCATTTTCCTAAGAGTTGCATGAGTGATCCTGGTTAAATTACTTCATATTGGAACACAAATGTAAAACCAGGACAAGAAAGGCCATATTATGAGCAAAAATAATGTACACAGCATGATAACAAATATATAGAAGTCCTTCACTATCATCAGCTTAATCACTTGCTCTTGTCTCGCTTCAGCTCTCCATCATTAGTATCTCATTTCTGAAAGAGGATAATTGCTTTGGATCTCTTCAATTACCACTAAAGCACTGTAGAGCACTTGTAAAAATCAAATGAATTTGAAGACTAGGATCATTGAGCTTGTCCTCCCACTAGTGCAGCTTGTGTAGTTTCTCCTATCTCCTCCCATCATGAGTTTATAGTTTCTGATTGAAAAAAACAACTCCAAGGGTAGTTTGTAAATACTCACCAGCTAGTCCAAACCAGTCTTGTACTTAAGCCATATTCCCTGCAGCAAGAGCAGAGCAACAGATCCCTGAAAGCCTGAGTGAAGAAAACAGTGTTTTCTCCCAACTTCAGCAAGGACTGCATGACCACACGATACCCCAGTGCAAGGACACTCACTTAAGCATCCCAGCAGAGCTCAGATATTCATGCTGTAAACCAGAAGCTCTCTCCTGGGCAGCTAAATCTTGAGCAGCAGCTGCTGACAGTGCAGGGCTAGGCAGTGAACTGATTTTTTTGTTTGTGTTGCCCTGAAAATTGAATAAAAAATATTGCCAAGCGATGCAGGAGATGGCAGCTGGTTTTTTATTTATTGCATATGATTATTGAATAGGGCCCTGAGCAACTTGACCTAGTGTAAGGTGTCCCTGTCTGTAGTGGTGGAGAGTTGGAACCAGGTGATCTTTAAGGTCTCTTTTAACCCAAGGCATTCTATGATTCTATTCTTATTTCAGCTCCCCCATCAGCTGCTACCCCATACCATACCACAAAATAGGCAGGTGCTGTTCTCTCCTTAAAAAATCAGAGTTTTTCTTACCTGCCCATTGCCTTTGTTGCCCTATCACTAAGCATGAAAACATGCACTTAGGAATTCAGTCAACTAAAGAGTCTATTCATTCTTCACCTCCTACTCTGTTCTTGGAAAATATACTGGTCTTACAGCACTGTGTGAGATAATCAGCTATTGCTTCTATTAGCAGAACAGGGCATAGAGAAAAACTGTAGCAATGCTACTTATTTAACTGGAAACTATCTCAGAAAGCAGAAGGTCAATTATTTCCCATGTAGCCCAAGCAAAATTCTCATCAACTTCTATGAGGTTCTCTCTGAAATGAAAAAACTTTGGAAGTTAGAAGGGACCCCTCTCTCGTCCTGATGATGGTGAAAGGCACAGCTGGCATGATTTTTGCAGGAGATGCCAGCTGTGACTTTTCAAGGTCTGAGTTTGCCCTGGGTGACTGAAGGCACTGTTCTGCTCTGAGGGTCACGCCGAAGGAGGAGACTGTCTGACCGTGGGGCTCAGCAGAAGAAAGAGGTGGCACTTTCCTTCAAGAAAGAAGCATGGCATGAAAAGCCAGAGGCCTGTGAACTGTGACCAAGAGTCAGAGACATCAAAGAGTCTTCCCTGGAAAAGCCTGCCTGCACATTAATAGGAATTGTCAGCTCCAGCTCTTGACAGGCGCCATCCTCTCCTATGCCTTGTGCTTCTCAGTAGCTGGTGCCTTGAATGGCCTCAAGAAACTCTCATATGTGAAACTGCCCCTGTGGGGAACAGTGTGGGAAGCCCAGACTAGAAAGGCTCTGCTGAATTATTAAGGTTGCCCAGAGTGAACCAAGGTAACCTTCATGTGGATTCCTGTCAGCCTCTTTCAGTTTTATTATAAAGCAGCAACCCCCTACCTCGCCTACTCCTCTCTCTCCTGCTAAAAGAAACTTCACAAGACTGCTGAAGTAAGAAAGTCTGCCCAAAAGATTAACTAAATACACACAGGCCTATTTTAGATAGAAGCATCAAGCTAAATACAGAAGCCTTGAGCTGCTGGAGGGAGCACAGTGTTTCATCCAACCCCTCTTGCCAAAGTGCAATCAATGCTTTAGAGAACATACAGGGAAATACAGGCACTGAGTCTCTCATCTTTAAGCGGTAAGTCAAAAAACTTTGGAGCTAAAAAAGGAATAAATGCTTCCTAGCTTGTCACATAATTTGGTTTTGTCAAGCCCACTTCAGAAAACAGCCGTGCACCAAGTGTGTTTCCCTGCCCACGCGCTGTGTCCACAGCCCCTGGCAGCTGCCAGTGATGGGCACAGTGCATCAGAAGTGTGTGTGGTGACTCAGGGACAGAAACACATGGTACCATCACCGCTGGCACCATGAGGTAAGTCTTTATCCCAAATTTCCATTTTATTGTTCACTGCTGTACAGCAGTGGCCATAAAAACCTGCGCTGTGCTGGTAAGTTCAGTGAAAAAACTCCTGATTTTCCTTCTACAGATACTTCCAAGAAGGATCTGTATTTTCTAGCATCGTCCTCTACAGTGCATCAGAAGTGTGTGTGGTGACTCAGGGACAGAAACACATGGTACCATCACCGCTGGCACCATGAGGTAAGTCTTTATCCCAAATTTCCATTTTATTGTTCACTGCTGTACAGTGAATCATAAAAACCTGCGCTGTGCTGGTAAATTCAGTGAAAAAACTCCTGATTTTCTTTCCACAGATACTTCCAAGAAGTATCTGTATTTTCTAGCACTGTCCTCCGGAGTTTATCAGCTTGCTCTGCAGAGTCAGGAAAAAGTATTTCTGCAGCCAAGAATGTCTTTGATATGTTCCTGGGCTGCAATGCACTACAGGGCTCTTCAGCCCTACTCTAAATCCAGCAAAGTACAGCTAAAAGTGGTGGAGAAAGATGATGCCATAACAGATATGTTCATTATATTTTACAAAAGAAAACAGCCACATAGGACCAGAATACCCTATATTAAAAATTATGCACTTCATCTAAAAAAGGAGTGTTACTATATTTTAAATGACATATTTTAAGGGTCTGAATCATCTTGGAGCTGACTGTTCTGCTGCTATTGGTTTTGCTTTTCTAATAGCTCTATGTAAATATCCTTGTGTTTTCTTATAAACTTAATTTAGTGCTGGTGAAAGCCTACCAGTCCTGTTAGATTAAAAATATTTTGCATTGGCTACATAAAAGATATGATGTAAGCATTTCTGGCTGTTTTTTTCTAGCAGGCTTGGAAGTCCTGAGTTGCCGAGGAGTGGAACTTTCTCCATTCACTTGGATGGGAATCAGTAAACTCCTTATTTGACTCCAAGTAATCTGAGTGGCTTTAGCTGTGGCTTTTATGAACAACTGGTCAATTAGCATCTTTTCTTAAATGGCTTTGTGGTTTGAAAGAGCTAGAATCAGCAAGCTAAAATACTATTTCCTTCTTGTCAACTAAATGTAACATTGTCAACTAAATGTAACATTAAATTGTAAATTAAAGCATAGGGCTCAAGGTAGCACACTTTTTAAACTCCAGGGAGCTCAGCAAACAGCCATTTCAAACCATGAAGGCCTGGCTGAAGACACTGTTTGCCATCTTTTAAAAGGATGTGTATGTTTTTAAAAGGATGTGTATGTGTATGTCTGGCTGAAGACACTGTTTGCCATCTTTTAAAAGGAGTTGGTATGTGTATGTTTGCTCCTGTGTATGAGAAGAAAGAAGGAAGCCAATGCTTTTTTTCTTGTATGTTTGCTCCTGTGTATGAGAAGAAAGAAGCCAATGCTTTTTTTCCCCCCCAGCTGAAGTATACAGGGAAGGAGTGCTGGCTCTGGATCATGCTGAGAGCGGGAAATAAATCAGCCAAAACCCATAAAGCTTGGCAGAAACCAAAATCTCCTTCTTCCAAATAAAGGCACACCCCTCTCTGTTACTTTGTCCAGCTTTTCACATGGCTCTTCAGTCCTACCTTTATCCTACCTTCCTCCTTCTTTTAACATGGATTCTGATTTATTTTTCAGACACACAGGAATATAATGCTGTTTGCCTTCTTCAGGCTGGAGTATGATAAAACACAGCAGCTCTCTGTCTTGTTCATATCCCAGTCTGATAGTTCAGAGCAAAATTTAATGCGCTTTAAAATGACTGTAGTTACTCTCTCAAAGTGATATGAAGAGGATACTCCCAGTTTCAGGAAACCTAGAAAAAGGGTCTTTCTTACTCCATCCAAATCACTTTTTCTCCCCACTCCCCACGCCAGTCCCCCACAGACCATCCTGGGAAGAAGACAATCTTTTCTTCTCCTTCTTGTCACTCTGATGGCATTACAGAATTCAGCACTGCTGCCACCAGGACAAAAGATTATTCCCCCACAAAGGCCCCACCACAGACTCTTCCTCCTACTTTTCCAAGGCTGTGTCATTAGTTTTTCCCACTTTTATGGGTGGGGTCTAAATCACAAGCATGTGCCCTGGGCCACCTTTCTTGCGGCCAGTGTAATCTGGTAAGGGCAGCAGAACCAAACTGCACCCTTGCTTTAGCATTTGATCTGCCCAGACATAGCAGAATTATTCCTCATTAAACAGACAAGAGATGAATGTCTGGCAGCTGATAGCCATTAATACAGACATTGTTAGTTCTGCATAATCACTTCATTTTCCTTGATAACTCTATTATAAATATATATGAGTCTACAGTACTGGACTGGTAAGTGATCTGCTACAGTTGCTAATCAAATCTCTGTTATTTGTCGGCATTTAAAAAAGCTCCTTGACATTTTTAAATCACTAGATGAGGTAGGAGAATACCACAACAAATCACAAAGGATGGGAAAAGTGAAGAATTATCCAGAATGGAGAGAGGGCATGGCTTCCCCACTGCTTAAACAAAAAGGAAACCATTTTATCCCATAAATAAAAGGTGAATCTAGAAATTGGAAGATTTCCATTTGGTCTTACCAAGATCCGGGGTTTTGTACACCTCTGGGGATGTACAAATCAACCAAAACCACAAAGGCCTGAAGTGAGAAGAACAGCACTGGAGTGAAGGAGAGGGAGGGGTCCATGTGGCAGAGCACTGACGTCGTTTGACAAAAAATGCTTTTACAACAGCTCGGAAAATGCCCTGGGTGGTTTGTCTGACATTTCAAGTTAGATGTTTTGCCTACCAACAGATTGACAGATCAAGTTGCTGCAACTTTATCTGCTGTTAATTGTGTCTGGGCCAGGACAGCTCTTTGTAGTGCCCACTTGGGAATTCTAGACTTATTTGCTTAGCTAGTAAAGAGACAGGAAAGGGATTTTTAGCCTAAAGACATCCCAAAAGAATTAAATATCTTAGAGTATTTACTGCAAAACTTGACATTCTGGGGAATTTCCAGACCAACTAAAAATTGATCCTACACCCCTATAGACTGAGCAGGACCCTCTGAGAGGAGAACACCACAATGCAACATAACAGCCACTCTGCAATAAGAAACAAATTCAATTATTTTTCTTTCTTTTTATTTTGTCTTGGTAATGAGCATAATACTGTTTTTTCTTGTTGGAAAGTGCAACATAAATGGCATAAATAAAGTAGTTAATGTGAAAATAATTAGAGCAAAAATCCTTGTTGCAGAGTAGCTGTGAAAGTTAAGGGGCATTATGGTTCAGTCCTCTGGTGTAGAATTTGCAATACTGCAAATCCCATAAGAACACTTGCTCACACATCGCATGGGACCACCCCCTCATCCCCCCTAAAGGACCCATGAAAAAAGTGGTATTCTTTCTGGGGGAGGAAGGATGATGTGGAGCACGCAGTGGCTGCTTTGTTCTAATTAGTGTTAACACCAACAAGGAGCACGAGCTCCGCATCCCATCACGCCTCTCGTTACTCGAGTACATAACCTCCTAACCTCCACCCAAGAAAATTATATCATTGCATGAATTAATCATCTGAGCAATTAATGGCAGAAAAGCGACCTCAGGTTTCCAGCACAGTGTCTGGCACCAGTGAGCTGGCGATGACGTCAGCTTCCCTGGGAATACGCTGGCATTTTGCCCGTTCCTGAGCCTCCCTGTTGACTCCGAGGGCAGAAGAAAACAATGCAGGCACCCAACCAGCAGTAACTGCTGCAAGCCAGCACCGGGCTGCTGCTGCTGCTGCAGCGTCACAGGGATGCTTCTCTTGCCAAATCCCTGTGGGAATCTCCCAGGGAAGGTGCACTTCCCAAAACCAGCAAGAGCAGAGGACTTCCTCTGATGTGCAGAGAGAGGGACTCTCCAGGAGCAATGAGTATCTGCCCACTCTTTAGCAGGGAGAACCTCCTGCTCTGCACCTGAGAGCTGTGCAGTCTTTTGTAGTGTGTGAATAAGCAAGTTATTAGACTATTCCTCTGTTTCTGGGGCAAAGGGAAAGAATTTTATTATACCGGGGAGTTAATTCTCAGATGGCCAGGGTTGTTTTTTTCATTTCTTCACTGACTCTGTTACTGCGAGTGCTTTGAAAGCTGGAGTCAAAAACAACTGTGACCATACACCCTGTGTTAGACCCACTTTTCAGTCAGCTGTTCCAGGTGAGATGAGGAGAGCCTGCCTCTGTCCTACAGGAATCTGCAATGTTTCCTTTTTTCATCACCCAGTACAATCACCCTCTGCAAGGTGGAACCTTTTCATACTTTTACTGAGTGGTTATCCCTTTGGCCCCACTTGGGATGCATGCACAAGCTGTGAGACAGAGGGGGTCAGACTCAGCCCACCACTCAGAGGAGCACAGCCCAGAGACTCCAGGAGATGTCATGGGCAGAGTGTAGACATGAATAGGGAGGTGCTCTCTGATAGGGATATCAGTCATTTTCTAAACCTTCAGGCCATGTGAGAAAACCACAGAAAAGAAAGAAGCTTGGGTAGAGGAAAGCTGACTCCTGATGTAAGAAATTTGGTGTCAGGGAGGAAGGGGAACCTATTTGGACAAAAGGGTTTGGCTAATCCAAGATAAGCCATTTTGTAACTTCTCCCTGTGGGATTTTCTGCCTTACTTCTCTTTTTGGAGGCAGGCTCTAGCTGCTGCTTTCTGAGCAAGCAGAAAAAGCATATCTCCCTCCACACTCATCACAAGAATGAGTTTCCAACAGAGATGAGATATCCACAGGTGAGCAACATCTTAGTCTCAGCAACACTTTCCTCTGGATCCCAGCTTGAAAAGAATGAGGTGGTGAACCCCTATGAGAAGCAGCTAAAAATTTTAGTACCTTACAGTGAGCTGTGACCTCTGCTCCAGTTAGTGACCATAATAAGCTTACCCCAAATTCAGGACAGCCTTGTCTTGCACACTTGCAAAAATGTAAGCTGGAGAAGTGTGATGATAACATCATCACTGCAAACGACACTTGCTGTTTGCACGGCTTAATGCCACTGGCCACGTTTGTAATCCATCTTCCCCCACCTGCCCTGGCTGTTCAGCAGTCACTTGTTATCAGAGCAAAGGCAGTGAAACAAAAGGAAGGGCAGAGGCTAATTTGCTTGATGTAGTCCTGTTCTTCCAGATGATGTCAATTTATGGGCTCTAACCTGATCCTCAGAGATGCTCATATTTGCATCATTAAAAGGGAAATAACAAATCTGTGGAAGCAACTCAATAAGCTACCACTTTAGCAGCAGGCACAACCAGCTGATGGTTTGAGCATCAGTTTCCCTAACCAGTCACATTACCTGTCCTGATTCCCATCCCATCTCCCCCTTGCTTTCCAGGTGTAGCCAGTGCAGCAGAGAGGATTAATCCGCTTCCGTACTCACTTGCATTCTCCATGTTAGAGAATCTGATTACACAGATTGCCTGCAATTTATCTCCACCTGCAACACCTAATGCTCCAGTCTGATCTCCTCTTTCTCATTTTAACATCTCACTGCAGATCCAGGACATACACAGATGCACACATACACGCTTGCTCTGTTTTGTTTGCCAACAGCTCGCTAAGAGACTCGGTGTTTTCATCTTCAATCAAACCAGAAAGCACTACTGTTTTCCCCACTCTGCCCATGAGGTAATTCCTCCCTTTGGACTCCCCTCGTTTCATTTCCACTGCACAGGCTCCATGCACTGCTGCTGGATCCACACAAACCACAGGAATCTCTGCACAGACACGCTCAGTGAACATGCAGCGTTATAGAGCCCTGCAGCACATATAAAGACAAAGGCACAGGCTACATGCACTGAGCCAGTGCCACCACATGCATTCCTGCTCCCTCCTAACCCTGCAGGAAAACATTGCCTGCAGAGTGCTTTCCTGTGAACAAAACCAGCCTTTCAGCACAGGGTCACTATACGATTCAGGCAAATCCCGTTCCCACCCGCTCCCTTACCTTTCCTTTCCTTATTCTGCTAATCCAGGGGCCCTGGATGGACTGCTTTTCCCTCCTGCACACAAACTGCCAGTCCGTCCTGCTTCACATTCACAGCACACCAGCAGGATTCACCGTCATCCCATTCTGCCGGATCCTTATCGCCCTATTGGCCAATGCCAGACAGTAAATTCAATTAGGCTCCTCCTTATAACTATATTATCACAGGAACAGGAATGAATAATTTAGTAAAACAACAAGGATGTGCAGGCTCTGGTGTCACAGACTTTACCCCCACTGTCAGGCTTTTATCAGAGAGGTGGGTAAAAAAAAACCAGAATCTGTCTGTCACTCCTGAAAAGGAGACCTTAGATTACCCACTTGTATTTCCCATTCCATCCTTCTTGTCCTCCTCCCCCTAAGCCATGGCATTCCCATTTTATTGTTGCACCTCAGTCCTCAGCCCACAATACAGTATTTCCCTTGTGGATGGTCATTACCCTCTCAGTGGATGCAGAGATTCCTGTCCAGGCAAAGAGACACTGCAGCACATCAAACACTTTGCCTCTTCCCTGAATGCAGTATGTGAGAAAAGAATGAAACTGTTCTGGAGAAGGGAGTGAAAAGACAAGCAGATCCCCGGGAAAAGGGAGAATCTGCCTTGTATCACAGTATCCCCTGTAAAACAACTGTGCTGTCATCCCATCAGTTCAATACACGGTTCCTGAGAGAGAAAGGTTCACAGATGCACTGCCCAGGGACTGTGATTTCACATGCCTGCTGTGAGAGTTTGGATCCCCACATTAAAAAAAAAAAAACAAACAAAAAAACCCCCAAAAAAACACAACACAAAAAAAACCCCCAAACAAAAACAAACAAACAAACAAACCCCACAACAAAATGGCAGTTTTCCCCCAAACCAAATGATTAAAGCGATCTGTTTTGGCACTATTTTTTTCCTGACCAGAAATTTCTAGAGACAACTACCTACACTTGCATTTCCTAAGAAGTAGTTGGTCCCAAAATGAATGCTGCTGTTTTTCCTCAGGTGATGTTTTGTTTGAAAAGTTACAGACCATTGCAGATACCCTCAACAGGGTCACCACTATCTAAATCAAGCCTCAGACCACTTTGATTGCCTAAAGAGTTTTATTGTTACAGGAGGAATGGTGGAAGTGGAGGAGCTCAGCAGCAAAATCCTTTGGTATCCTCAGAACAGACCAAGCAGCCAACAGGGATTTTTAATGACCATTCACAGCAGGATTGAAAGCTATTGCTAATACATGCTCATGTGCACAGCTTTAACAATCAGATGTGTCATTCCACCATAACTGAAAAATAAACAGGCAGGATGAAGCTACCATTATTCTTCCCTTAGAGTCCAAGAACACCCTTTACACTCTGCTTTCCATGTGCTAATATTTACTCTGTAGAGTCTATATATCTACCACCACAATGATGAGAGGTTCAAATTTGCACTAGAACCCAAAGTAACTCAAGCAACTCCTACACCAGCTCTTGGTTTGGCTCCTCTCCCAGGCCTGGCGGGCTGGGTAGCCTCAGCTCTGCCTCCAGAAGCAGGAGGGACACCAGGGTGAAGTCAAGCCCAAGTACCAGCTTGATGCTCACTGGTGACAGACCAGAAGTTTTCCTATGACACTGCCTTTCCTTAGGCACTGCCTTCACATTGAAAGACTATCAGGAAGCTGGGACAATGCGTGGGGGTTGCCACCTCCTAAACTGCTGGGCTATCTACCCCCACTTCAGTCCCAAAGTAGGATCAAGCTGTGCTGCCTTCCCTGCGACAATGGAGTAGAGGATCAGAGGATGCTTTTGCCCTCCTCATCCAGTTCAAAGTGAGTGGAAAAGTAACAGTCTCAACGAAGCCTTTGTCTTTCTCTGTTATGGGCTTCTTTGCCACAAAAACGGACAAAACTGCCCTCTTGCTCCTGAAGTTGTTTCACATCTGAAGAATGGCAGCTGCTCTTTTCCTCCTCCTCTTTCCCTTGCAGCCATCCAAACTTTTTTTCCTATGTTAAAGGAAACCCTGAATTATGCACTTGGTGGTAGCTTCAGAGCAATTAAACTAAGCCATGTGGCAAGTTGCCCACTGTCACTACCAAAGCTCAGGATGTTTTAGCATCATTTGTTGAGGAGCTTTTACACGATGCTTACTTAAACCACAAAAAGAGAGCAAATTAGGCTGTTGCCATGACAACTAGGGAATCTACTCAAAATTCAGGAGATGCTGGGGAGGGGGGGGAGAGCCCTTCAGTGGAGGTCTCTGCATCATGAATATGGCCCTTGGTTATCAAATTCCTTTCAAGTTAATTCCTAGCATCAAAGCCTCTCTGACAAAGGCTTTAATAATTGGGAGTAAAGCTTGGCTAAAGAGGGAACAAGCCAGCCCTCCCAGCACTAATTTGAATTTCATTCTGCTGAGAGGTGCTCAGCTGTGAGGTCCGCAGTGCAATCACAGAGGTGGCAGCACTTCTACAGGAACACGTATGAGGCAGGGTGGAGGAAGGGACAGGGGCTTCACTGCAGACAGGCCCTGGAGAGACAGACAGACCCTGAATCTGTGGTGCAGTAGAGTAGGAAGAAAGGTCCTCACCACCACAAACCCTCTGGAAGTTGAAACAAGCTGAGCAAAGTCTTTGCTGACTTCAAGGAATGAATTCAAGCAAATAAGAGAAAAAAATTGCAGGATCAATGGTGTCAGAAGAAGCTGACAAACTAAACAAATGGAAGACAAGCTACGAGACCACAGTTCTTTTGAAAGAATTAAATCCTTGGTAGGATTTATGAATATTTTCCATCAAAGCTGGCTGGCTCTCTTTCTAATTTTTATTTTCTTTTAGTTGAATATTTTTTCTGTTGCAAGCCTTCTAATAAAAATCACTATTCTAACTGAAAATTTTCAGTGTAGTCTTCTGGTTCTCAACTGCAATAGCTGAGGTATTCTTGGCTAAAAAACAAAGCACATTGCTTTAGAAAAATTATAGAAAATTTTGTAGTTTTCATAGGAGCTCCTCCTTCCTCATAATTATTTTTTTATCAGATAATTTATTGCCAGTGGAAGTTTTGGTGTTCTCCTTTGAAATGATGCCTTACTGGGCATAAGCCCCTTTTGGAGGGTAGCAGCAGTAAGTGGGAACAGATCTAAAATTAGGGAAAATTAAGCACATGGACAAATTAAGTTAAATTGTAAAAGTTTCTCTTCTTCCCTTTTCATCTCCAGATGAAGAACTGTGTTTTCATTCTGATGAAAATCAGAAGCAATTGAGAAATTTACGAATAGATAAATGATTGTATTGTAGTGAGCATTACACTCCAAGCAGGATACTTGCCAAGCAAAAGCACACATAATATAGAGATCCAAAAGTTCAAGCAATTATGAAAAAAACCCTCTAAATTAAAACTATGCATTTTCAAGATACAAGTGTTCCCATACCTGATGTTCAGTTCATGTTTTGAGCCCCAAAATTGATTGTCAGTCTGCCTTACTTGGGATGTTGTGGCATTATTTCAAACCTTGAATCAGTGTTGATCTGGTAGGGTCTTCTTCCCAGTGCCTGGGTATCACATACACAAGTTGCTAAGAGTGTCCAACACCTAACTGATTATAACTGAACAGAAAACAGGCTTTAATTCATTATCTACTTGCAAATGAGACTGGCTGTTCCTTTTCCTGCTCCCTCACTGCCATTTTGCCAAAGCCTTGTACAAAATGTTTGTTAGGTGACCCCACAGTAGCAGCAGGGGTAGGCTGGGCTGCACACAAGCCTTGCAGGCTTGTTTTGGACCCACAATACATGGCACAGACAAGAGGCTGAAGTGAGCTTCTTTCTTCATATTGTGACAGCTACTTTAACATATGTCAGTTTGGCAAATGTGTTCATGAGATGGCAGGAGCAGAGGCACTCAAGGGGCAGGTTCAGTAGAAATAAGTCTGAGGAACCTGAGGAACAGAGATCAGGGTGATAGGAAGAACAGAGCAATGCAAAGCAGAAGAGGAATGGCTCCTTAGAAGTGTCTGGGATGCTATTTTCTGAAGTGGGACAAGTTGAATTTATTTTATTTAGTCAGATTGAGGCTTTATTCTGGGGTTTCAATGCTATTGCATATGTGTATGGTGTTCTCTATAAAAAGAATATTACCATCCCACTGAAAACATCTTTTATTATCCTAAACATGTTGTTAATTAAAATAATTCTTCATTCTTCAGCAATAGTGACTTATTTAAATAAACTTTTCAAGAACTTCTATGTATCATCTCTTAATCTAGGGAAAGAAAAGCAAATAATTTTTCTACTGGCCTTTACTTACTTCAGTAAGTAAAGGTGAGGAGCAGCTGAGGGAGCTGGGGTTGCTTTGCCTGGAGGAAAGGAGGCTCAAGGGAGACCTTATCACTCTCCACAAGAACCTGAAAGGAGGCTGCAGCCAGGTGGGGGCTGGTCACTGTCACAAGTGACAAGCAATAGGACAAAAGGAAACTAGCTCAAGTTGCATGCACTAGAGAAGGTTTAGATTGGATAGTAGGAAAAAAAATCCTCACTGGAAGGGTTGTCAAGCATTGGAACACGCTGCCCAAGGAAGTGATTGAGTCACCACCCCTGGAGGTGTTTAAAATACATGTATATGTGGTTCTTAGGGACACAGTTGAGTGGTAGACTTGGCAGTGTAAGCCTAATGGTTGGAATTGATCCTAGAGGCCTCTTCCAACCCAAATGATCCTATGATTCCATGATTCACTAAAAATTTTCTTTAATTAGCTTATTCATTGCAGTGACTTCTTGCTATCTCAAAGACAATAGCAATGAGGCCTTTAAAAGCCATGTTTTATCCCACTCTGCTATTCTTACACAAGAAAGCACAAATGCAATTTTTTTTCATGAGGCTCTATGAGTGCAAATCTATTTAATAGCTTTAATCAACTTTAAAAATACATCACATTTTCACCAGGTCCTGTGCCATGGTTTTCAAAGCACCCTTTTCTAGGGTGTTTTCCAAAGCAAAAATAGTGTTCCTGGGTTTTCCCCTCCATACTTAATTGGAGATGAAAACTTCTACTTTTCTGTTTCTTTATTTTCTTGGATTAAAAAAAACCCCTACTTCACCTTTTAGAGTTTCTAGCTCTTTTGACAATTAAGCAAAACATCATGTACAAATCCGAGGTTAAATATCACATTCAGTAGGGACAACTGAGCTGAACTCATCTTTGGCTTCCTTTTAGCCAAGGGGCCCTGCTCAGTCACACAGAATACCTAACACAACACAGGGAAGCTCTGGGCAATGGTCAAAGCTCTTTTCTTACCTCACTTGTCCCCACTGGAGAAGAAGAGTTCTGGCACTGCCAAAGGATTCACACTAGGATGAAACTCTTGTAAAATCACAGCAGAATCCTGATCCTCACCTTTGGCAGACAGCCATCTGAAGAGGGCCAGTAGGAATGACCTATTGCAAGAGCTGATTTGCTGCAGATAATGATGTTTTACTAATAATGTTTGCTGACTGGTTTGCTACAGATAATCTGCTTCTTCAGATGCCTCCATGCTCTCACATCCTTCTCCACCTCCTCCCTTCCCTGGTTGCCAGGCAACTACAAAAAGAACCCGAGAACACGCTGGAGGAAACCACCTTGTGGGATACTCCATCGGTTTGGGTTTTCTTTCCTAGAAAATGCTCCAGGGCAAAGTGGCCTTGGCCTTGGAGGCAACATCTCACTGTGAAACCTTGCTTTGCATGAACACTGGTGCTGGGGCAAGTGATGCATATCCATGATTTCCAGAACAAATGCCTTCATGGACTTGAAGCTTGCTTCTGAGACTTCTCTGTGGCTCAGCTGCTCCGCATCAGTTCCACAGATCAATAGTTTCATGAGCTCAGGCACAGAAGTTGCCAGCCTGTGCAGCAGGAGATTTCCCAATAACAGACACCCCATTCAGCTGAGGATCACTGCTGTAGCTGGCCAGAGCCATGTGTTTACAGCACTTACTTAACAGTGTGCCCCACAGGGTTAATGCAAGAGAAACACAACATTTTTTGACCAGAAATGTGCTTGCTCATAAAAGCTCAGAGACCTTTAGAAGAGGACTAAGTGAGATCAGCCACTAGAAAGTGAAATGGAAAGCCCTGTACTGGTATCCATGAAGTCCCTTGGCCAACTTGGTGTGAGAGAGGCTGTCTCATTCTCCCAAGTTTATCTGGTTTCCTTATAATTGAGGGATAAATCTCAAGTCTATGAATAACCACCCCTGGGGATCTGATGGCTGGAACCATTAGTATTTCAAAATGTAATTTAGTTTAAAAAATGGTGGCATGAACTAACTAGAGGTATAAAGTCAGATAAAAAAAATACCTGGAAGATTAGAGACACACACCTATGACTTCACTTTCAAAACCAGCTTAATTTGCAAAGTCTTATCCTCTATGACTGAATCCAGCAAGAAAGAGAAGAAACTTTCCATTTCACCAGCTCCAATATCACCTTTCATTTTCATTTACTGAATTCTCGAGGCCTTTCAGTATTTCAGGCACATTTTTGAGACTTACTAAAACACCCCAAAATCTGGTTTATACCCCATCTCCATATATCATGCCAGAAAAGCCATCTTTTTAAAGCAGAGTTTTCCGTTTCTATTTTCTTTTGTGCTGCCTAAACTGATAAACACTGTACCCTGAGGCCATTCAACCTAACAGCATTCCCTACAGACTCCACAGTCTCAGTCCACATAGCCACTTTACCACATATCCCAAATATCTCAGGAATTTCCACAGTTTCCCCCAGAACTCTTCTTCCCTCCCAGCCCTTTTGAGTAGCCACCCGCTATCTCTGTATAGCACACAAACATTAATTACTACAGCTCTAGATGGCCAGTCCCTGAACAGACACATATTGCTCTCAGTGGAGAGAAGTGCTCTTCCTCCCCCACCTACGCCTCAACTGAGGTTGAGTTTTACTAGCAATGAAATAATTTCACAACTGCAAAGGTCCTATTCTGAGTCCTGTTGTTCTTCTTTGAGATTTTCTTAAACAACTGCATCCAGCTGTCAAGTTTAACCCTTGCATCAGCCACAAGAAGCAGGTTTCTCCTTCAGTCCTCTAGCAGTCCAATACAGACAGTTAATTTTTTCCTGATTGTTTTTTTTGCTTTTTCTTGTCATATCCAAGGTCAAATTTTGGCTTACTGTCTTTTCTGCTGAGGTTTGAAATACAAAGCAGTATTCTATGACAAAAATCTCAAAAGTGCATTTGTAGTTTTCGGAGTGGAAAATTGCAGTTTAGAGTGACTAAGGAAAGGAAACTAGGATTTAGGAATAGTTTTATTTTTGCTGAGTTGTCCTTTTCATCCTTTCAAAAATCTTTCAAACTTAGTAGGAAACAAAACATTCTATATTCTAATGATTCTAATTAGAATATTCTAAAATACTCTAATGAGGTGTTAATTTCACCTTTTTAATCTCAAGGTCCCTGCTATTATTCTGGGAAAGGTAGGGATAGGATTCTGACTACTGGCAAGCAAACCTTGCTGTTTTTTAAAATGATCTATCCCTTTGCTGGCTGTAGAGAGAAATGCCTTGAATAAGAAAAAAGGGTTTGAAAGGATTTCCTGAAAATAACGGGATAAGCAGGATTGCCTGGACATGTTTTTCTACATGACACAAAAACCCCAGCTATGTACTGCCGCGCAGCAGCCTCCACCCCGGTGGCCCAGCTGGGCTCTGGAATGGGACAGATTTCACATTGTCCCAAACCCCAGGGTGGGGCAATGGGCATGCTGAGGCAAGAGGAATGAGGAGGGGGAATACAAGGGGGCAGGGGAGGGAATTGTGGAGGGAGGGGATGGTGAACAAGTAGAGTGGCAGGCAGGTGATGTGGAAGGAATCTGGTGTAGCCATGCAGATTCCTCTTGCTTCAAGTGGTTAAAGACTTGTTCAGTGTGGAAGAAAGGTGAGGGAATTAATTCTTCCACAAGTGCAGACATCCTAAGGGAGCATTTCAAATAGCAGTCTGCAGTGGGCAAGAAACAACTGCATTTAATACAGCTCACTAAACAGGAGTGTGGGAATCAAATACTCTAAAGACTTCAAAATTAAACACAGAAATCGTTAACAGAAAAGTCATGTTAAAATTTAGAATTACTTGCTGACTGATAATGAGAGTAAAAATATGAACACATTTCTTAATGCTGGTGGTTAAATGCCTTCCTCTGAGCATGTTTAAGGAGAAGGAGACACTGATAGCAGGCTGGAAGGAATTTGAAAGAGCTGCGTGTATGCTACAGCAGCAGATAGAATGGCTAGGACCAAACAACACAGCAGAACAGTGCAGATATTGACCACTGTTCCCTCTCAGTACCTTTGGTGCCTCCTGCAGGGTATTATAAAAAGTGTGACTTCACAGTTATTTGGGAAATAATCTGTTATTCATTAAAGTTAATTTTTCTGGGATTGGCTAAATCAGTCTTCCCTAACATTTCTTAGGCTACATCTTTGAAGCTCCCAGCACCATGTAAGAGTGCTGGGAGAGTGTTTGTATCTCATTCCAGCTGAGTTATTTTGTGAGGAGCAGGGCCAGTCCCCTTGGAAGAAGAGCACACTGGTGCAATTCAGATTCTGGTGCTGCTGGCTCTGATGTTCCTGGTTCTGGTGCTGCTGCAGCCGCAGCTCTGTGTTTGCAGCACAGTGCTCTGTGCCATGCAAGTACACTTCCATGTTCTCATAAGGCAGCAGCTCTGGCTTTAGGACTGTGGTGCAAATTAATATTGTCTACAGCCTCAGCAGAAAAAATTAGCTCTATATGGTGTCTAAAAGCCTGTGAGTGAGGGGTAATGATAACTCATAAATTTTCACTGGTTTTCACAGGTGCCATCCTGCAAATACACTTAAGCAGAATCACACAGTAATCCCGGCACCTGAACAGGAGAAGACTTTAATATCTACAGCTCAGTCAGACTTGGCACAGATCTCTACCATGGGATCTTCCCTATTTCTTAATTGTATCTACTTCTGCTGCTGCTTAATGACTTCCTGCCTTTATGATACAATGACAAAAAGGTGAATGTCTTCTCATTTTCATGGGTTTTAAATTCATATCTTAGCTATACTTCTCTCTCCAGTTCTTTATGCATTTAGATTGAATGTATCTGGACAGACTCAAGATTTCTATACCCTTATATACACCTTCCAGACCCAGGATGCTTTCTCCGATGGCTTCAGACATTTCAGTCAAATGCTGTTTTCCACACAAGCTTCTTTTCTCCAGTCAGTAGATTCTAAGGAACCCCCCAGAGAAGGAAAGACAACACCAAGAGCCCCAAATGTTGTAGCTGTAGCACCTGAGCTTTCTTTGTGTACATTGCTGGGGGATTGCTGCTCATTCTGTGAGTCAACGTTGGACTTGGAGCAGAAGCTCAGAAACACCTTGCAATATCCTCCCAGTGCAACTACATGCTAAGCACTATCAGAAAAACAGAGAGATTTATATTTTCAGAAAAGAGCTGCACCAATTTATTTGTGCTGAGACTTCTTCTCCATGGGGTCTGTTTACTCAAATAAAGCAATGTGTGAAATTCAACAGCCACAGAACCTCAGAGAAGTCTTCTGTCTGCTCTTATTAAAGAGAGAAGGAAAACACCCAAGGATCCTTTACTGTAGCAAAAGCTAAAAAGATCAACAGGAACCACTGTGGGTGGATGAAGCCTCTACATTTTAAGGACTTCTGACATATCTTTAAGTCCTCCAGGCTTTCAAACCATTGCAATACAAGAAAGATCACTGTGGTCACTAAACAGAGATTATGTACTGCAGATCTCTGATTCTAATATGTACATCACAAGTAAAAACAAAGAAAAAGTAAAATCTTGAGAATGTCAGTTAGGAAAAATATAATCTTACCTCTGCAAAAGGGAGAGATTCATATGAAAATAGAACCACCACACTTTTCCATATGCCTTCCATGTTGTGCGAGTTGAGGGTTGATTTGTTTGCAGTATTTAAAGCTCCTTTTTAATGAGTTGTGTGAAATCTGGCAGACACATAACCTCTTTGAACTACAAAGCATTTCCTGAATTAATGAAGGAAGAAAGAAAGCCAAGAATTAATTTATTACAGCACATTAATTACTGCACAAAATAAAAGTTCAAATAATCAGCAGAAACCACAAGGGTGAGGTAAAGGTGAGATAGAAGATAAAATATGTACATTCTGCTTTGGTGATGGCTGAAATGGGCCCCATTACTACCAAACAAAAATATAAGAAATGCAGCTGGAGTTTGTTATTGCATAAGAAAGGAATTAGATTGAGACAACTTCTAGAAGTCTTTTGGTAAAAAACTGTTCCAACCTTACGCAAAGGGAATAAAAAAAAAGAGACAAGATCAACCATGGCTGGCAAGGGTGAATAGACATACAGAACTGCACAACTGGTTCTCAGACAGGTATGTCACACATGAAAAGGGCAGATGCAGACTTGGAGGAAATTTTGTCATCCAGGGGGCGATTAAAGAATTAAAAAACACAAAAACCAAATAAAAACAAACCCTATGAAACATTTTCCCCTGAAGCAATTCTCTCAAAGGGTATGTTGTAAAACGGTGTGCACATGCATGGGTAGGAGGTGTGTGTGCTTAAATACTGAAGGTACATGACAGAGGGAAGTGGTGAAAATGTCATTTTTACAGGATGAAAAGTGAACACAAGCATTTGTTTGCCTGGGCATGCACAGGTGGAGTTGAGGTTCTTCTCTTGCAGTGGAATACCTCCTAGGGCCAAAGCAGCAGGGAACAGCATCCTGCACATCCAAGCATCCCAAAGCAAACCCGAAGATCTGCACTCAGACAAGAGATAATGACAATCCTGCCCATGGCCCAACATCTTCAGTCTTGCATTCATTGCCTGTTGTCACAGCTCTGAGGCCAGAGGACATTGCATGGTCTGTACCTCATACATGATGTACTATATACAGTGGCACTGACAGGCATTTGTGGCTGTGCCCTGTCCTGGCTGATGTCCAAGAAGAACTCAGTGCTACTTCTCACATTTTCATTTAAAGGTTTACTGGGAAAAAGCCATATTACTGTGTTTGGGCTATGAAATTGCTGACTATATACTTGCAGTAGTAGATAGCAATGAAGAATGTTGCAGAATCCACAGTTGGAATAGTGATTACCTTCTTTAGTTTCCTGTAAAATGGTCTGCAAATCTTTTCACTGGAAGCACCAGAAGAATATCTGCGTTCTTTCTTGCATTTCTGTGGTTCTAGGTTTCCTCAAAAGAAATATGGTTTCACATTAAGAGATGCAGGTGACAAAGATTCATCACTTAGATGTGAACCCACAGAACCTAAAGCAGAGCTACAGGAGGAAGCTCAGATGCCCTGCAATGCTCCTAACATTGCCCCTGTGTCAATAGTCAACATTAGATAGTCACATTGTGCAGAATGTCTTTGGTGCTTGTTTCTGGATGTCCCACAAGGCCACGTGGAATACAAATCTCTTGCTCTGAGAAATAAAGGATGACATGAGACTGTTAACTGCAAAGGGAAGTGAATCAACTAAATGCAAGACTGAGATACTCAGAGGGTAAAATCAGGGCATACTGAGAGCAGGTTTGCTCTGAAGGGGACCACATCTTCAGTCCTCCTGCTTGGCCAGTGCAGGACACCACAAAGATGGCACAGAGCAATCCTGAGCTGCAGTGAGAGCCTAAAGACCCCCAGCATCCTCGGCAGTGCTCGCCCAAGTGTGTGTGTGAGGACAGCATTTCCTGGAATTGGAGTGCTGCTCCCTTCCCTCACAGCTCTCCTTCTCCAAGCGCTGCAGGTTGTTTTGTGAACAGCCTCATTCACTGCAGGCTGCACTTGCCTAAGGCTGGAAACTCATCTCCCCGCTTCTCCCTCCTCCCAGCCTGCCGCTAGTTTTGATGGGATATTTTTCTCCCCATATTAGCCTGCTCTCTGCTTCCCCCTCTTCCCGAGCTGAGCCTGTTTCCTCCTTCTAATTATTCAGGCAGGAGAGCAGATGGCAGGGGGAGTGGATCTCTCACTCACTCATACAGACATGAGGCTTTGTCACACAAAGAGGGAACAACTCCAACTGCAGAAGAAAGCAAGATATTCCAGAGCCTTGTTCCTAGCAGCCCCCTGTTCACTGTTTTTCTTTCAAGCATGATATATTTTGGGAAACACCATTCAATTCTCAGTGTGTATTTATGTCAGTTACATCACATCATGCCTTTTCCTTCTCTCATTTTAAAATTTTAATTTAGCTGAGAAAACAATTCACAGTGCAACATTTCTCAAATTCTCATTTCTCACTGATTTTTTTATCTCAAGAAGTAGCTGCAGTTCAGTAGTCACAAACACTTGGGATCCTGTTTTCAAGTCTGCAGTGGAAGCATCGGTCACCCTGTGCAGATGTTCCATAATCAGAGCAGGTCAGATGTGATGGGGTAGGTGGGGCATGGGCAGGATCTCTCTGACCTGAGGGGAGGACATTTGTACATCCAGCTTGCCTGCAAACTGTGCTGGGACACCCACCAGCCATCCCTGTGCCTGGTTCCATGATGCGGGCTCTGCTGGGAGTGTTCCAACAGGCAGACTGTACAAGCCATGCTGGTTTGTAGTCCAGCAGTATTTACTGTCACAGAATTAGGCCACTCCATGCCAGTTGGCCTCAGTACCCAGGGAAATTCCTGGACATGCACAATTTATTAAACTGGATGTAACTGTGCCTCAAATACCTACACAGCTGTCTCAGGTGTGCTGACCTTTTTATCAGAGTGCCAAATTGTTGCCACTGGAATGCAGCTGCAGCTATCATTGATAAAGCTCCTGTTGCAGTTACCACTGCAACCAAAATAAAATGCTGATGAGAATACACACATACTTTCCCAGCTCTTGCAGTCTGACCAGCTCTAGCTGACAAAACACCACTAGGACCTAACAGCAAAGCAATCGTTGTTGCCTCATGGATAAAGAACAGCAATGCTTTACATGAAGCCTTTCAAACAAAATTTTGCCTGGTAGGGTCTGTAGCAATAACAAAGTAAAGTCACCTTTTGATTTATAGTGACATTCCATGGGTACCCCAAGAAGGGGACAGAGAAGTCATTGGTAAGGCCAGTGGGATCTGGGCTTTTTTAACTGAAACAACAATGCTGTCTTTGACTACTATACAAGAACTGCCAGACTTGCAGAGTTTTTGCTGTTTTTCAGAAAGCCTGAACTGAAATGACCTTGCAGAAAACTATATGCAACTGAAAACAGCTATTCAGAAAGAATGGAGAAATCAACCAAGTTCAGACTTTAATCTGTAGTTTCAAAAGCTTCTCTCATGCTCTAAATTAAGGTAACTACTGAGTTTTAAATCAATGGAGCTGCAGTGGGAGAAAGTGGTGAGAGGGGACCTGCCTGATGTTTATCACACTAAAGCAAAAACTCAATTTTATATCAGGGGAATGAGCAGCAGGAGCCAGTGAGCTTCCATTCAGCAAATTTACGAGTTTATCAAGAGAAGTATCACAGAAAAAAAACCACCAAAGAGGAAGGAGAGGAAAAAGCCTTCATGTGACAAAGCACTATAAGGTATTATCTTCAGACATCAGAAAAAACGTAATTAAATCTCTTACTAATACAAATGCCATCTTGCTTCCATTTGTCATCAATGATGCTAGACTGTCAAGGTAACACAGACAAAGGAAACTTCAGGCATGTGCTTTCATTATACGTCTCACAGACAAAAGCTTTGGCAGTTTGATGACAAATAGGAAGAATTAGAACATTCTCTGGTTTCATTGTATGTAATACACAGTGTATGTGCCTCCCTCCTAGGATGGCTTCTTCATCACTAGCAAACTTAGACTATTGTGGCAATAATTGTAGCATACCTCAAACTGGACAAGATCCATAAATGCACCTACTAATCAACTTCTCTTTAACTGGTCCCTGCCATGTGGCTTTTGCCATGAAGCCAGTCAATAAATTTCCTTGTCACACAAGAAAGCAGATAAAAGACACTCAAAGAGAGGAATGGTAAGCAAGGTAAACTGAACAATCCTTCACAATACAGGGAAGAGTGGACTCAGCCATGTTTTTATATATCATATAATGGTCAAACAATCAATCAAAGAGGAGTTCAATCCCCTGAGCCCAAAGCTGCATGATTTCTTTCTTAACTGCTTTAAGCTCATGCCCTTCTAGCACAGTTTATGTTGAGATTTGGCCAAACACCTCAGAGTGTAACTGTTTTGTTGAATTGGGAATTTAGCCATGGGATAATGAAAAGAAGTTTTTTGTGTAGGACTGTTGTAAACATAAAGCCTGGCCTCATGTAAAGCTATTTACTTCAACAAAGACATGGAAGACGATCAACAGCTTTCAGAGTCAACCAGGAGGCTGCTCTGAGCAGTTTCAAGTTATGTTTACAGAGCAGGGTCTTGGAAAACCATTATGAAACACTTGTCAAAGGGTTATTCAAGCATTCAAGCCCAGTCACATTAGTACCCAAAACAAAGCTTTCAAGTCATATCAGCATTTACTATTTGTAAAACCAGAAGGCAACCCCATGCCACCCCCTCCTTATACTTTTATAACTTGGATTTCCTCCTCCTCCACTCCCAGCTTTTGTTGATTCACTGTCAGAGTTTTTCTTCCAATTTACTGTAATTGCTTTATGTTGAGGCTCTATTTGATCTGTTGAGGATGTGCAAGTGGGGGAATTTCTTGACAGCTCTGAGGCTCCAGGTTTCTGCCTGCTGGCAAGCAGGCATGGACAAGTCAGGTGGACAGAGGTGAGGGGCCAAATCTCAATTTAATTTTACTGAACACCATCTTTCGTGTGCCAGGAATACCACCACCACCCTTTACCCAACACAAAAAAGGAATTTTAAATGACCACATTAAATTGTCCCAGTTCCTGCCTTCCTCGGGCACTGAGATGAACAGAAAAACAAACAAAGCAAAGCAGAGTCTAACAGAAGAAAGGGCAGGCTAAACACAGATATTACCCACGGCAACACAAATGTTTGATCCTGTGAATGACTAAATCCAGGTCTTGCAGCCCAACCTGCTGGTTAGTCTCCTTTTCCAAGCAGTTTTTGAAGTACTGTAGGTTGTCTTCCTGAGGAACTGTGCTGCCATCCCACCCACCTCTCACAATGAACATTTTCTCTTCCTTGGGTGTTGTGCACTCTCCTCGGGTAGCACAGCCCTGAGCAGTGCCACAGTGGCTCTCACTTACTGTGTCCTTAATATTAATAGATTTAAGGCTACCAAATGTTTATCTTGGCTCATGACAATGGCCAGGAATCTTTAGAAATCTCATTAGTGGTTGATGAAATAGATATTCTGTTTGTTGTGAACCATCTGACATAGTTTATCCAACCAGCCTCCTGCCTGATGTCAAATGCCAAGGTTTTCCCCAGCCAAGCTTCCAGGCATGAAGGTTCCAGCACTTCAAATCTTACTATTCCTCTAGTCTTTGGACTGACTTTGTTGTGTGGATGCAGTCCAAGCTGGGCCTAGCAGAACACACCAAGCACTTGCTTCTCTTTGTATCACACAAAGCTCTTTCATTAATAGTTCCTGCCATGTAATGTCATTTTGCCATTCAGGGTAAGAATTCTTTGTAAAAACAGATTCGTCCTTTGATTTGCAGTGCTCCCAGCACACAAGAAGAGGGATTTGATACAATTGAAGGTCTGTGGTGGTTCAAAAAGCAATTTGATGTGCACCTAGGCTTTTGCTAGACATTTATTCTCTAGCCACATAAGCTGCACTGCAGCCAGTATGTGAAAAAAAGGAAAAGATGAGTGGATGAGTGGATGCAATAAGGCAGAGGCATATGGGGTGTGCAAACACAGAAAACACTCTCATATTCTAGCTTGGAATATTTTTATAAGCAGAGATAATGAGGCATGACAGAGTTAACACAAAGGAAACACTAAGCCAGTTTCACTAGATTACAGAGATGGTCCTGTTAGAGAGCAATGTTGATGCTGAGCAGTGTACTTACATCACATGGGATATTTTTCGCCCTCCTCATGACACCAAAATTTATTGTAACACCCAATAAATTTGATTTTTCCTACTGTGACTTTAAAGGCTGGAGACTCTGTATTGTTCTGACAGCACAGGGTCACGGGAATTGTTTGGACTTGTCCCACTGTAAGCTTATTTTAGGATGTTCTAGCAACAAGGTAACCAACTGTCACTTAGCTTTGGATTTTTTTTTCACTTTAGACTAGTAACAAAGAGGTTTTTGTATGTGTTGTGCTGTTTGCACCCTTTCCCACTTCTGTGCTATCAGTGACCTGCTCCCCTAACCCTGCACACACAAGGCTTCCTCTGCAGGACTTGTCACTCAGGCCAGAGGCACTGCACTGTCACTCACCACCCTGTCCTGCAGCATGTGAATAATTAGACACACAGCAGGGAAAGCAAAGAGCCTTCTTGGTGTACAGACACTCTCAGAGATGACTGCAGAGCTCCTGAAGGTTCCTCCTTGCTCCAAGCAGGAACGCAGCTCTGTTGCCCTTGCCCCTCCTGCAAGCAGGCACGGCAGCTGCACTTTGCTGCCTGCAACACTCAATACTCAGTACATTTTACACTGCCAACATACTGGGTGAGCAGCACAATCCTCTGGCTGCCTAATTCACCTCCTTTAATCCAAACACTTCAATGCTCACTTTATTTAGTACAGACCCCTCTAAATATCTCCTGGCCTGCCAGCCATTTCCAGGTAGCAACACAGCTGAAATACAGCACTGGTAGAACTTGTGCTGTTGTCTTGCTTTGACATCAAAAGGCTTTTGCAACTCTGACTGTTCCAGCACCAAGACTACAAGGCAAGACATATGACTCTACTTGAACAAGAACAAGCCAAATAGCTGTGCACATGGCTGCCTGTGACCAGCCACCTCTGGGTTTCTGCTAAACTCAGAGCACGGCTCTCTTGTGAAGAGTCACTGGCAGTGCAGGATGTTCCTCAGCTTTTCCTGCACCCTGTCCCCAGAAAACAACAGCAAATGAACATTGCATGGCTACTGTGAAAGTGTGGGTTCCTGTTGTTCAGGTAAGAGAAATTTTAGAAACAACAATTAAAACAGAGCATGAAAATAGAATGATTAAAAAATAAACCAAACAGGAGCTCAAGACTAAGGAAGAAATAGTTGTTAACACCATGCACTTCTAGCTAAAAGAGAGGCATAAATACCCACTATAGACAGCACAGTCGACCTGGAGAAAGCCAGAGCATTCTGGAAGCTCATCACAGCCTTCTCCCCTAACACACAACTTTCTGTATAATATTCTAAAACTGTATTAATGAGGTTTTTCTGTACTATTCTGGATTATGAATGTATAGTATTGTAGCAAAGCCAACAGGTAAGCTCAGACAACAGAACAATTGTCATTGCCATTCTTGTCTGCAATTTTTCTGATGTTGAGAATGGAGACAGTGGCCAGGTTTGTTCCCATGACAGAAGACTGCAGCACACTGACCAGCTCAGGCTCTCCAGGATACAAGGGTCAGATTTTCACCTTTGTATCCTTTTCCTTTCCTGATGTCTTCCACAACTCACTTGGACACACACCACAGGTTCTGGCAGTTTTCAATCTCATTCCAAGAAGAGATTGCTGTCCTTATCTGTAAACAATGCAGGCATTTTCATGAATGTCAGATAATCTTCAGTGTGTTATTGGTATCCTAGCTCTGGGGCTTCTATGAGCTTTTAAAATCACATTTCGCCCCTGAAAAAAGAAGAATGGCAACCTCTGAAATTATCTAACAACTTCTCCTGACCTGATATTATTAGCTCCAAAGGAGTGGCAATTCTGGAGCAATGTGGTTAGAAACGAAATTGTGAAAATAGTTAACCTGGAATTTAATCCACAGCGAATCTCTAATTATCTCACTATAATTATCATTACAGCACATTAAAAAATATCTTCTTTTTCCCCCAATCCACTTATAGAGCATAAGTCTGAAAATCCCACCTATAACAGAAAAATCGCGGAATCATAGAATAGTTTGGGCTGGAAGGAAGATTTAAAGGCTTTCTACTTCTTCCTGGCAACAGTCTTAATCTTGATCCTAAATGGTTTCTGAATTTTCACATGCAATATGTCAAAACATTAGGAACTTGGGGATTTTTAACAACTGAAATTTAGGTTGAAGCCTTGATAGAAACAACAGTCTTGCATTAAAAGTACAGAAAATTCTCAGAAAAGTTTGAAAGTACAATTTTTTAATCTTGTATATAGGAAGACTTAAAGTGACAACCCTTTAATTTTCCTTTGTCAGAATGAAAGATGCAATTTCTGATCAAAAGAATTCAGCATCTCTAATTTGAAGACTTTCAGAAAGTGTTTTCTCTCAGTTCATTTCTGCCTCTGTGGACCAAGGGAGAGGCTAATTTTTAAATGCTTAAGCTTTCCAGGGATGGAAGCTATTTCTGGACCAGCTCTAGTGAATATGTTATGTGCCACTTGATCTTTGTGCCAAAAAAAGCTTTCAAATCACCTTTCAGATACACAGAAAAAAGCCAGCCTAATTCTGCTCTTTGGTCATGGAGTTTAACATCACACAGAGCTGCCACCAGACTGAGAGGGTTTACATCAGAAATGACAGATGGCAAGATGGTTGCCACCTCTATCAACCCTGTCCTGTCACTGGTTCTTGAGTCTGAATGCGCCTGACACAAGGACAGCCCTGGTTTATAGCTGCTTAAGCTGAAAGGATGTATTTTTCATGTCAACAGAGTGGAACAGTTGGTAATTTTTCCAGAGGAGAAATTGCAGCAGGCTGCCAGGCAGCCATCAATTCTGACACACTGCTCAGAGAGTTCCCGTTGCTGCACACCAAATGTCTGATCCACAGCTCAGGAAAGAGCTGGAAGGTGAACGAGCAGCTGACATGCATAGAGCAAGCTGGCATTCCCACAGCATGGCCATTTTTCTAACAGTCCTTTAAAGATCATAAAATATGCCCAGCCATTAGCTGAAAATGCCGAGGTTCAGCCAGGATTTAGTCTCACACATACGCTGATGTGAGGTAAGCATTCACGTACACACATTGAACAACAAAAGCTATGGATACTTCAGTTAGTTTCAAACATCTAACACATTTAAGTTTGGAGATTGAAAGGCAATCTCATGAAAAAAGGAGCACAGTAATTTTCTGCCCTTTTTCCCCTTTGCAGGTGGGGAAACAGTGAAGGAGGTTTCTCATAAAAGGGCAAAAGTGGGCAAGGGGACTTAGAGAAGTCTATAGGTTTGGATAGGGACTACTAAACGTTAAATCAAAGCCACAGCATCATGTCTGAAGTGAAGGCTTATTTCAAACCCATTGATGAAGTGCTCTGGGACACTCCAACATTTGGTGAGCAGGTTGCAGGTAAAGGAGAAGGCAGCCTGGCCTAAACAGCAATCGCCTCTTCCCTGACCATCCTGATCACTCATGAAGGCAGCACTGCCCTTAATAGGTCACTGGATGCCTCTCCCAGGGAGAAAAAACATCCCTCAGGAAGCAATGTCTTGGCTTTTTTGTTGTTTGGGCATGTGTACAGATAACTCTCCTGTTCCTACCCTCAGAAAGTCTCCACGAGGCTGATCCCTACTGTTCTGAGCCATCTGGATATATCAGCTCCAAAGCACTGCAACAGAAAAGCAGTCCATAATGTACTGAAGAAAATATTCAGTGTTAGCTGGGCAACAGAGACGGGTGGATTAAGTACTCCTCAACAGCTGTCCTGTGCCATTTGTACTCTGCCTGTAGGATGTGTGGGTATTTAACAGACATGGTTCTCACTTGAAACAAGACCTCATTGACCAGTGTGTTTTACAGTTAATTAAAAACCCAAATCCATATAAACCCATGTAGTTCCCTGCTGTGAGAAAAAACATTAGGTTGGATAGGTCACTTTCTTCACTTTAAAGGTCTTCTAGCAAAACTAGACTGCAGGGCTCCCACAGCCTTGGTTCGAGCCCTGCCACTGGCAAGGCAGTTTTTATAATACTAGTGTCGTGGTCAAACCATGACAACTAGGAAGGATAAAATTGCAGTAGCTATTATTTTTCATTCTTCACTTAAGAAAATGACCCACCACCTAAAACTGGGCTAAGATAGCTTCCTTTGCATTAAATAAACTACGTAAATGGCATGCCTGTCTTTGAGGAATTTGTGTCTCCTAACCAAGAAAGAAAGAAAGGGGAAGCAGTTCCTGCAGGAAGTTAGCCCTGCAGTTCCTGCAGGAAGTTAGTTAGTTACTCTGTTACATGTTTGAGGCAATTCCTCACCTCTCTTACAGAGAGAAGCATGAACATACCCCCAGCCAACACTCTTTGTGATAGAATTCCATCCAATACAAGAGAATTATGAGATTATGCTAAAGCAAATGCATCAGTAGGAAAAAGGGTCATCTGCTGACTTGCCTACCATTTTCCTCACAGCATTTCTGTCACCCTGATTTGCTGCTCTTCTGTCTACAGAGGCAAAGGGTAATCCTGTTGTGCAATTACCTCCTTCTCCCATAATTAATTTGTTGCTTGAAGGAACAAAGCTAAATGACTTTTAATTTTATTTTGAAATAAACTGTGCTTTGCAACTTCTTTTGCAGAAACGAGAAAAGAGCTGATTTTCTTCTGGATTGTATTGTTCTTCATTAGCATTGTGTGCTTGGTAAATTATATTAGCACAGCATGAAGCTGGCACAAGATATGTGATGCAGTCTTAACTGTAAAATCAAAATTGCTTGGCTAGAAGAATAAAGGATATTTCCTCCTCCCCCTCTATCCACAATGTTCAGGGAAGAGGAAAGGCATAGCTTGGCTATGTTTCTTAAATTGTCATTAAAACATATAGATATGTCCTACAGCAAATTCCTTTTGAGTGATGCTAAATGTTTGACTAATTCTGTAGGCTGAGATAAGAAGTGACAAACCTACAAAATTTTCATTAAGTCAGTTTCAACATGACATATATTATGCTTTCCTTTCCTGGACCAGAAGCTGCTCACAGATATCACTTTAAAGAGTTTTCCTCAACCACTGCAAAGAGTTCTGCAAACTGTATTGACTGAAAGGCCAATAAAAAATCCAAGATAATTGATTCAGGATCTAGGCTCTACATATTCCCTGTCAAAAGAAACAATTTCAACACTTTCTTAGGAGAGGGACCTCTTTAGTTTGCCTCACTGAATAAATTTGGCCAAGATAGTCAGTCCACTCAAGAGGCATGTTGCCATGAAACACCTCTTTTGCTGCTCCCGTAAGGCATGTCTGGATTTCAGAAAAGTTCAGAAGCCCCAAAGAAAAAGATTTCCTTTTAAATAGCCCAAATTTTCTTTTGTTGATTTTAATTGATGTTGAATAAGTATATTTCCTGTTAAATTTTTCAATGGACAGGAGGAGTGGATATGATGAAATGTCAAGCAAAAAGCATTAAAGGAGCTTTATATCACTTTTTGTGAAGTTGTCTTTGAAATCCTCTACTCCTTATTTAACTCCAGCTTTGAAGCTTATTCAGTGCTGAGTATTTCACATGGCAGAGCTTCATTCATGTTGAAGATCATAAAATTGCAGTTATCTTAAAGGGACTCTCTACCTTATCTTTTTTACCCTAGCAATAAGCAAACCCTAGAAAAGTATTAGCTGAAGTTAGCTATGGCATTGAGCCCCAAACTCACCTGTTTTAGCTCTGAAATAAACTCATGCTAAAAAAACCCTGCAGTTTTTGGATTTGGATGAAGACCTTTGATACCCTTCTTTCTATATCTTGAACACTTATGGATCATGTTAAAACAGAGTAGGGCAGAAGACTCCAGAATCTGGTGGGAAGAAGTGAGGATTTGGCTTCACTTCAGGTGGCACCCTGCAAAGAAGCTTCCCCACTTTGGGTGAGGGAACAAAGGTGAGTCAACCAAAGATGCTCCACAAGCAGCTTCCCTCCCACAGGTGAGCATACACATGAGCCCAGTGGTGCTTCTTCCTAAAAGACAGCAACCTGTGAGTGGTTTTTGGACAGGGAGACTCCAAGAAGTCCTACAGTTTTGACACTAGAAATAAGGATATTAAGGAAAATCTATGGAGAGAAAAAAATGGATGAAATAAGAACACAGTCGCCAGGGTAAGACACTTCAATGGCTACAGTGTAGAGGTAGTGAAGAATACTTCTTCACCACCACAGCTGTGAAAAGTTGCAAGAGTTTAAATCTGCTCAAAGATAAGTAAAATAAAAAGGAAAAATAATTAAGGTATGTGTAGTCATAGTGTTACTGCTTCTGCTACATGATAGCACATGGTGATAAAGTGAGGTTAAAAATAAAAAAAAAGAAAGCAGTTAATATGATTCACTCAGTAGATGGGTGGTATCTAAGTCATAAAAGGCCTTCAGAACCAATGAATTTCTAGGAAAACAGTTAAAGAGTACACTGAAGTGCTCTAGAATTTCCTAGGTGTCTCATCTTTTTTTTTTTTTTTTTTTTTTTTTTTTTTTTTTTTTTTTTTTTTTTTTGCTAGCATTCTTCAAGAAAAAAAAGCCTCACTTATTTTGACAGTCTTGCCCTTATTTTTAAACCTCAGCTTATTCACTAGAGAGGAACAATTAACCTTCCAGCACAAGTACCAATTCATATACTTAACAAATTGCATTGAATGAATGATGTGCAGTCTGAAATTAGACCACACAAATGTTTTAAGCTCTTGAGCAGACTAATAAAGGTAATTATTAGGACAGAAAGGCATTCTCTGAGGGAGCCTGCTGAACTGAAGGCACCAGTCTAGCCTCCTCATTATGTACCACAACATGGCACAATAAACTGGCATCCACTGAAGTAGAGAACTTCAGCCCAAAATACTTCAAAAAGATGTAGCTGTTCTGAAGAACTTCTTTCAGACTATGCCTTTCTATTAACCTGCAAAGCAATAAGGTCAAATAGTGTAACTGAGCAGATTAAATGAGGCATCTGACAATACCCTCAATCCCATGGCAGTTAAGTAGTTTACTAGAACTTGGCAAGAAATACAGGGAGCTTAGGCTGGAGTGCAGCTTGGAGTCCCATCAGCACAGCCAGTCAGGGCATTTCCAGAAAAACGCTGTGGGGCTTGACAAGAGCTACATGTACTGCAGGGACCACCAGCAGTGAAGGCATTTTTGTCCTTCAGAAAATCACTTAATGCTGCTCATGTGCATGTCTTTTAAGAAAGCTCAGGCTGATTTTTTTTTCTTGTCTAGTCTTAGAGTAGCACTTTCCCAACAGTGTTATGCCACAGTCAGGGAGAGTTTGAAAAAAAAAATCCATATCTGTTTATTTGCAACACTTTTACAGAAGATTAGCAGCAGTTGCCTACAAAACCCTGAAGAATTTTGTGTCAGAAGGAGATCTAATAAAATACATATTGAATTTTGAATTCAGGCAAGTGCATTTTTCATCTTCCCCAAGAGGGGAAACAAAGCTGCTGTGGCAGCAGAATGCAGAATGTGTTGGGGTTCCATTTCAGAGCTATATGCAGAGAGACTAATGTTATCTTTGCAGAAGCATCATTAGGAAGCTGCCCAGAAGATAGAAAAATAGAGCTTATGTGGGGCTGCACACACAAACATAAAAATTTAAATTGCAAAAAGCCTTAAGAAAACTGGCTGCATTCAATTTTAAGTAGAAAAATAAATTCCACAGACTAGACAATTATTCTCACAGGCTGAAGGCTGGAAATTTTTCTGTATTTTCATGCAATATTTTCTAAACTTCTCTTATTGTTCTGAAAGATGACAGAGGGCAGAAATGTTTCAGCGTATGCTTGATATCATTATTAATGACAAAGAAACTGAAGAAAATACTACATTAGTGCATTCTGATGGACTCTGGGAGCATGGTTTGGGTATCAATTTGATTAAAAGACTGAATCTTGGCCTAATTCAATTACTAGAAGGAACTTAATTACTCTCTCTTGCTAGAGAGGGTATGCAAAATTGTGGAACAGACTTATCTCCATAGTCAACTCCCACAGTTAGGTGAGAAGACATCACCTAAAGTATGCCCTACCTGAAACTATATATTAATCAAAACTTAAATACTTAGAGCAAGGACTAAATAAAAGATATTGAAACAAAGAGATCTTCACATGAGTTACTGAAATTCGACATCAGTCACATCAGCTAGACAATCCAGGTCAGTTGGACTTGATTTAAGATACCACAGCTAGGTGTGAACTATATGCAGTCTGTTTAATGTGAGTGCAGAATTTGCTGTAATAAAACAAAGTAGAAAGTTTTTGAGGGCACTAGAAGGTTTTGAGACTTTGATCAACTTTTTTTTTTCTTCTGCTGCTTTTACAAATCAAAATAATATATGGTACCTTTTCCTTAAATTGAAGCTCCCCCAGAAGGTTGTTTAGAAACTTCCTTCTCAGAGGGAGCTGCTGAGCATTTCAATGCCAGGTACTTCCTTTGCTCTGAGCTTTGGATACTTTTTATAAATCTTCAGATCAAGTTCTTTGAAAGAGATGTGAAAGATAAACAGGTTTAAAAAAAAAAGGTAAATATATTTATCAAATTTTTGAAAGTTGCTTAACAATCTCACTCACTCTCCAAGTATCGGACACTAAGTTACATTTTCATGGCTCTCAAATTAGACACATTAACTAAATTCTGAACTTCATCATCACTTCAGTTAGACTCATTTTGTGCTGATGCCTCTAAGCCACTCTATGCTGCTGGGAATCTGACTCCTTGTTTGCAGGGTACAATGTCCTTCCCTCTCCCTCTCCATTAGTTCCCCCACTGAGTCCCTGGAGGAGAAGTCAAACAGCATCAGGCTCACCTGGAGCACACATGTCCAAGCAGTGGGACTCTCTTGGCACAGTAAGACAGCAGCACACAGAGCTGAGTGCCTGAGGAGCTTGCTACAGCCACATTGGGATACACCCTGGCTATGGGCAGTTGCTTTCTGCAGCCACCTAAAGCTTCACCCTTGGAGGCCAGAGGTGCATCAGCTCCTCTTCCCGGCTTCTGCTGCCCTCTTACATTGACTGCATGTTTCCATTCTGGGTGGGAATTTAGTACTATGGGAATACAAATATAAACTGGTGATGACAGGGATTAATATCACATGTCACACAATCCCACACTTCGAGACACTACTTGCAGTTAGAGTGTATTTTGCTGACACTGGTGGGACAAGTCAGGATGGGACAGCCCAGCAAACATGCCAGGATTAGCAGAATAGACAGAGCTGCTGCCTATATCATGTACACCAGAGTCAAGTTAGCCAGGAGGAACAGGGTGTGTGGAGGACTAGGTCTTGCCAGGAAGGGGAAGCAATGAGCATGCCTGCATCCAAGGATGCTTCAAGACCTGAGACAGTGGGAAAGATCAGTGTTCAACACGTGCACCCAGACAGAACAGCTAAAAATGGACAACCTACATACTTCAAAGTAACTGTTTAAGAATCACTATCAAGGTCTACCTGTACCTAACTTTTCCAATGAATAACAATAAAGAAATTGATAACTCCTCTATCCCTTCACCCAGACAAAAAACTGGTACCACTGATGGGAAAAGTGGAGCAGGGTGGAAGACAGATTCTAGTCTTTCTCTCATTGGGTTTGCAATGGAAATCACAACTATTGATAAATGTGTTGCCAAACAGGCAATATATATTTACTAATTTTGGTTCATTTGTCTTCATGGAACCCATCAGAGAAAATTAATCTCCTGGCTGGAAGTATGCCACCGCCAGAGCCAAACTCCTCCAGATTGCCTTCAGGGGATTCCTCGCCTTTCACAATGATTGAAGGCCTGTGCTGCACCACTGAGCTGCACCTCATTAAATTAGCACTGAGCAGACTTCACAGAGCTGCTTCCTTTCTAGCACCATTTCTAGCTCTAGCACCAGAGCTTGCTGCTGCCATGAGGAATGAGCTGCTGAATGCCATGAAAACATCAACATCTAGCTGTAATGAGGAGACACACAGGTAAATAATTTCCACGCCTCCTCCTCCTAATGAATCAGAAAGAGATAATGTTCAAATTTTGGTTTCAGCAGTCTGGCTTGCTCTCGCTTGTTCTAGGGGACTTCTACCAACTTCGAGAAAAATCGGGCACAAGCAAAATATTTTGACTCAGACTTGGGTCAGTGTGAAAGGCTTTATTAGCAAAGCCCACCTCTTGCCACAGTGTCCATGCACTTTGCAGTGAGGCCCATATTTAAATATATCTGCAGATTTCACTCCACTGATTTTGCAGAGCATGGTGGAAGGAAAGAAATGAAATGTTGAAGGCATAGCCTTTAAAAAAATGCTCATCTTTGGATGTTTTTCCTTTACAAATAAAAGGAAATAATGAACAGCTACTGAGAGCAAGGATAAGGCAAAGCAGTTCCCTGGTAATCCTGTTTCCAAATTCAAGTATAAAACCCATTGTTTAGCAGAAAGTAGCAGATAAAAACTGTTTTTACCAATTGCTATTCAGTGTGTTGTCTGAGCTTAGAGAAGTGAAGCTGGACAGCCTGTAAGGAAAAGGATTTCCGAATAAGTGATGCAAGGATTACTGCTGGCCTTGGGAGTTTAAGCTGAGCTCTTATCACACTCTTCCTCGACAAATGCCCACACTTCAAATGGTAATGCAAGCAGTGTATGAGGGTGAGGTGCTGACTATCATCATCATCATTCAGTGCTGAGATCAAGCCTGCCATGGGAGAGTCAGATCAGTCTGTCAGAGCTCTGCAGTGGGTACAAGCAGTTCAGTGCAGCTCTCAGTGCAGCAGATCTGGAGGCCAGGCCGCTCATTTTGTGTCCCCTTCCAAGCATACCAGAGTACACCACTGAGAGGTTTAAAAGACAGTTCTAGAGACAGAAACTGTCATATCATATCCCATGTTAGTGTCCCATGTTCATGTCATATCCCATGTTAGTGTCCAGTTTGCTTTCTGCTCTGACACTTGGAGCCCCTCTACGTATCTGAGAGGCCTGTGAAGTGAGATACTCTGGCCCTGCATTTATGAGTCTCAATAGGAATTTCTTCTGAAGGAATCAACTCAGCTGCAAACAGATGTTTCCACTTGGCCTAAAAACACAGCATTAGCGTGTCTCACTGCAAATTGCTGCCTCCCTGCTAGAGCACAACTCAACCTGGAAGGTTTGTCACAAGAAATGCTGAAGTTTTCTTGCTGTTAAACATTGTCCTCATCCAATCAGAAAGATTAGAGAGGTCTTGAACACCTTCAGAATATCCGGAGATTTATCCTTTCAAGCTGTGACATCTCCTTCCTGCAATTAAGCTACAGTGTGTTAGTGCTGGTCACACCAGACCTTGCTGTGCAGCCAAGGACAGACAACCAAACACTGAGCCACATTCAGGCTGCGAAAAATGAACATGCCCTTTTTACTTCTACTTCATCTGAAAGACCACATCCACAACTCAAAAACTGCTCTTGCTGAACAGCCCAGCTGTTACCTCTGATCCTTTTATCAGACCAGGCATTCTGACATTTTCCCCATCTATTGGGAAGGAGATGGACTGTGAAGGGCATCCTGCCTTATCTGAACTGCAGCAACAGCAATGCCTTCAGGGGTCTTCCCCCCAGCTGGACTGAACTGAGCACATTAAACACAAATGGAAACTGAGGAGTAGAAACAGACATTATCCATCAAAAAGGCATAACCTCACATTTAAAGAGAGAGCAAAGAAACAGCCATGGGAAGAACTTTACTCATATCCTGACCTGTGGCAATTACTGCCTCTCTAGTGCTTTGGGAGCACATCTTTTTATATTACTTGAGATGACTTCTGCTGTTTCATTCACTTCTCACCAATTTACTGACTAGCAAGCAGCAACTTGAGCACTTTCTGAAGATCAGCAAAAACACATTTCTGCATTGCCTACTATACTACTGCTTAAAAATAAAATAAAAGAAAAGAAATAAGAGGGACCCTTCAACAAAAGCTAGAGAGACAGCTCAGCCAGTGTGGGCTGCAAATCACATTTGGACCTGCAACAAACCCAGCTGAATTACACTTATCTCTCTGCCTCACTGGCACAATGCCGAAGAGGGAAATTGCCTTGGTCTCATTGGGGCTGTTTACTATTCAGAAGTTAGGACTAAATGGCTCATATTTAAGTTTTATCTTTCTCACTAAATTCCTAAGTGCCTTTGCTCAGCTAGCTCACTGCTTTCAGTAAATGGGCTACTTGAAACTGGCTGAAACTTAAGTTGGGGTAAGACTAAGGCATCTGCACAGAAAAGGCTTTGAGCAGACATTTTTTTAAAAAGCTTTAAACCAGAGTGTTAAATTAATAGTTTGATCAGTTTTTGAGATGCTTCCTCACTGGCAGAAAAGAAAAATCTTTCAGTGGGAAAGTGAGCTTTTTCTAGACTCCTTTCAAAAATGTTGCTGATACAAGCCACAGCTCTTTGGAGTCTCCTGGAAAAGAAGTTGTGAGCTTGGCTCTTCTCACCAGAGCCCTGTTCAGTATAAAGTGAACATCACACACAGGATCTTTCCTGCATTGTTTCAGTCAGCCTTGGTAACTCAGGGTATGTCAGCAGCACCCCCATGCACCATGGCCAAGCCACCAGCAAGGCATAGGTCTAATGCAGAAGGTTGAATCCTCACCTATTTTGGCACAGTAACAGGTACTGGGTTCCAGATCATCCCAGATCCCCTGCTCTCATCTCCTTGTTCTTATCCTGAAGCACATTAGTTCAGCAATTCACTTTTTTTTTCCCTTTTTTTTTTTAAGCAGAAATCTCATGCTGTACTAATAATTTCACAGGGTCAAAACCATGACACCACTAAAACACATCCAAGCTGGAAGGTGAGAGCCAACTTCACAGCTGCAGAGAAAGGAACATTTGCCAAGAGACTCTGCAGTTTTGAAGAGGACCATAGGACACAAGGAGCAGACATTAGAGCTTTCCTCCAACAGCCACTGCACAGCCAGTGGCACAGAACTCTTTCTCCTTCCTGTAGCACCACACAGCAGTCTGCCTTCTGCCATGATATATGCCAGCAGTTCCACAGAATCCATACAGCCTAAAATGGTACCTAAAATATGAAACACTGCATTTCTAGAAGCATATTTCTCTAAGGATGAAGACCCTTCCACACCCACTTACCCTGGTTTCCTTCAGGAAATGTATTTCAGAGACACCTTAAATGCCTGTAATTAGCTACTTTCTTATAAAACTCTATTGCTGTAAGCATGTGAAAAATAGGGTATAATTTTTCTCGAAGTTGATAGAAGTAAGCATGTGAAAAATAGGGTATAATTTAGTCAGCACATCTAACATGCAGAACAACGCCCTCACTAACACTAGGTAAAACTTACTATGCAAATCACAGTTTTATAAATTTAACTACCCATTCATACCATAGCACATTTCTTGCTGGACAAAGACTCTATGATAGAGTAAAATATGTTGGAAGCAGAAAAAAAAACAACTGTGCTGTCTTTAAAAAAAAAAAATAAAGAGGAAATTTGCACGAAATAAATGCTTCATAAACATGCATTAAGAGGGATTTATTGGACAAAAAGAAAAAGATTTCTGAGGAAAAAGTTACGAAATATGAACATGTCTTAATATATGCTTATTATAATGCATAGTACACTCCCAAGGTTATAGACACTTGTAATATATAGCATTTGCAAGTATCTAGAAGAAATTACTATATCAAAAGGAATATAATTGGGCAATTATGATGCATTTTGAAAGACTGAACTTTTATGACACAGTTACTTTGAATGATCTTGTGCTGTTCTTGTAATGAACATTTTACAGGTCTTTTTTGACTTTCTAATGCTCCTTTATGAGGCTTCAGAAAAAATCTCTCCTCCCTTCAGGATTCCCCATCTAGTTGGAATATCATGCTCTCCCTGCATAGCCAATATTGGTTAAGAACAGATAACTACAAACACCGAATTTCTCAAGGAACAGACATGTTCAGTATGACAGGACACCTCTCATCATTTCAAATGGACAAGTTCCATTTAGAAAAAATACAAAGGAAGAGATATCAGAGGCTTCCTTCCTTCACCTAATGGGACCATGGTGCCTATGCTCCATGGGGAAGTCTGTAATAGCTTTGAAGGCTTAATTGACAGGCTACTAATTCCATATTTTACACATCAGCTGCTTAAATATTTACTCTGTTAACGCTTCTTAATGGCACTGCTGACTGCTGCTTTTTCTGAAGCACTTACTGCTGCCCAGCACCCTGCTGTGGAAGTCCAAGTGGAGTCCTGTGGGAAGCCAGCAACCAAGGAGTTAAAGCTGGAGATGAGGAGTGTAACACAATAATTGTAACTAGCCCTCGTTTGGGCCTGCTTAACAAGCATAGCAGATCATGTGTGACACAACCTCAAGCCAGTAAAAAACCCCAAATGAATTTGATGCATTCCTATATGGCATGGCTAAGCACAGGGGCTTTAGCAAGTTTAAGGAGAAATGTGAGAAGGCAAATTGGGTTAAACAGCTTAGATGGCAGCTGTTCTTGTCCCTGAAAAGAAAATGTGTTCAATTATTCATGTTCAGCTTAAACTAACAATGAGGCCAGCTTCAACAGAGCAATCCTTCTGCATTATTCATACCATGGGGAGGGCAGAGTCTCTGCAATGAGGTGTTTTTGCAGATGGATGAAGCCTACAAATGGTTCAGAAGCTAGGCTTGTTCATAAACTCAGTGGAGAGAGAGAAAGTGTATGTGGTATTTAAATATAACAACAACAAAAAAAAACTATTCCACTGAATACTCCTGGGAGCAAATAGATAAAGCTTACATCATGTGGAAACTAGAGAGGCTTAGAAACATTACTGAAGCAAATTTGAAACCATCACAGAATGGTTTAGGTTGGAAGGGACCTTAAAGCTGATCTAGCTCCAATCCCCTTTCCATGAGCACACCTTACACTAGACCAGATAGCTCAAAACCCTGTCCAACACTTCCAGGGATGTGGCATCTAAACTTCTCTGGACAAACTTCTCTGTTCCAGTGCCTCCACACCCTCACAGTAAAGAATGTCTTCTTAACATCTAATCTAAACCAACCTTCTTTCAGTTTAAAGCCATTTCTCCTTGTCCTACCTCCTTGTCCTGCCATTATAAAAGGCTCCTCTTCAGCTCTCTCGCAGTTCCCTTTAGGTACTGGAAGATGCTGTAAATTCTCCCTGGAGCTGTCTCTTCTCCAGGCTATCAACTGCAATTCTCTCAGTCTTTCCACACAGGAGAGGTGTTCCATCACCCTCACCATCTTCATGGCCTTTGGGCTCATTTGAGCAGGTCCATGTGGTTCTAAAGTTGGATGCAGCACTCTGGGGTGTCACCAGAGCAAAGCAGAGGGGCAGAATCCCCTCCCTCCATCTGTCAGCTGCACTTCTTCAGATGCAGCCCAGGGCACTATCAGCAAGCATCACCAGGAGGAAACAATGAAGTTTACATCTCAGGTGTGTGGTCATTGTATCTGTTATTCTGCAGGAAGCACCAGAGAAAAATCCATTTAATGTGGTGGTTCTTGCCTCCCAGCAGGTCTTCTGTGGTCACTTATGCTTAACTGAAGGGCCAGAAGTTCTCAGTTTCTCCAAAGACTCCAGCTAACCTTCAGACCAGCTTCAGCAGACAGCTGCATATCCTTGCTATGTCTCAAGGAATTCCAACAGCTGAGCTCTTCTAGCTGTCAGCAGCTGTAGAAACTGCTCAGGTCTCTAAAAATTACATGAGGGGGCAGTCAAGGTAGTACACTGGAAAAGGAAATTCTTCAGAGGTTATTTTGTAAATAGAAAATTTAAAGAAGTCTGGAAGTATCACATCACTTGCTCATGACAGCAGAGCAGAGCTGTCCTGCAAAAATTACAGGGTCTTATTTGATGGGAGCACCACACAATCCTTAGGGCTTCCTCACTCTATCACCCAAAGCAGAACCTGCACCTATCACAGTCATCCCTTCCATTCCTCTCCGAGCTTGTTCTGCAGAGTAACATCCTACACGGATGCACTCATTAGACCTCAAAGTTCCTGACAAAAGTTGTTTGGTTTAGCCACAGAGTCAGGAGGACTCTGAGCAAGCCACACTGAGCTCTGCTCTGCAGGCAAATGCTCAGAAATCCTGTCAGCAGAGCTGAGAAGACAATTTTCAAGGATGGTATCCCTCCACGTGGTGTAGGCTGAGATGGCTTCCTTTCATTCCAGCTGATTTTTCCAAACACCACCATAACTCTGCATGAGAAACCCCCAATTTCTAGTCTGATGAAAACAACAGTATAACAAAACCTGATCAGTAAATCCCACCACGCTTTGCAAGCCAATACAGCCTCTCTGGGATATTCCATTTATTTATAACCACAGGTGTGCAAACTCAGCTACAGATATGTATCTGAGGCAAGCAAGGAGCCTTTAACTCCATAAAGGAAAGAAATTTGGATGAAAACAGACCACTGACTACAGTCACGTGGGACTGAGCATCAACACAGCCCTCGAGGTGCATGGAGAAATGTGTCCTACCATAAATAGGTATCCAAACCAGTGAACTCAAAAAATCTTACTTGCTGCTGCAATGGAGTGAGAATAGTGACAACCTGTAATGATTTATCAGACCACAGATGAGAGCAGCTCCCTTTGGTAATTCATGTTCTGTGAGAGACCAGAGCCAGAGATAGTGTAGTCTGTAATCCAGAGTGGAAATTTTAAGCTGACCTCCTGCAGCCAGTGGATGCCACTGCACAGCCAACAAGGCACAGCAGAAACTGCACTGCCTCCTCTGCAATCCTCAGCTCCAGGGAACACCACTGTGCACGTTTTAGTGACTGATGTCACCATGCAAAACTCATATTATCATCCATGTCACACAATTCCTTACTCTTACTCAGTTCCTACACAACCACACTTCTTACCAACTCTGAAGTTGCTCTTATAGAATTGCTTTATTTCAGAGGCTGAAGCTCGCCCTCTGCAGAGTAGACCTAAAATGTCTGTGGAAATCACAGCCCAAGCCCAGTCTTTGAGATGCAAAGCACTTTGAGAGTGAGAGCCAGGATTTTAATCAAGATTTAAGTCACAGAACTCATGCCCTCCCTGCAATTAGTCACCCCATTAACCAATTATCCTCACTGCTGGGAGCTGAAACTCAATTTTTTGCCAGATTTTGTCTCACTTCAGGTGCCAACCGCTGTGCATCACAATTTTCTCTTGGGTTAGAGAGCCATCTAGCAGTGGACTCATTGCCTTGCAGATTCCAACAGCACATTAATCCTTTTTCATACAAGCTTACTAAGCATGGATTTTGCTACATTACATTTTCCAGAATTAACCTCAAACATTGTCTGAACTTTCCTGACCTCCTCCACCACCAATTATCCTTTTGGAAATGTAGGCAACATAGACTGATGAAATAAAAGCATTCAGGGACTTAAAAAGAGGTGACAGCATTACTGTTTTATAGGTTATCATTTTACTGACCTGTTAATTGCTGGATTGCTGCTCACTACCCAAACCAATTGATTTTAAGAGCTTTTTGCATTTTCGCATCATATGTTCCCACCATGCTACACAGTAGTTTGATCTTTCACTACATTCTTTATTGGAATCACAGTATTGTGGATGGGTTTTCAACATTCCACCTGAAGTTTGTGCAAGATATTTTACAGAAAGTGTTTTATTGCCAAGAGGAACCCAAGCTAAACATAGCAACATCCTGTCTTTGCATGTGTACTGCAGGAAAGAGCACACCCTTCCCTCAAGGGCTTCTAGACCTGCCTTCTCTTCCCCACCAGCCTTGGCATAAACCAGAGCACTGAAACACAGTGGCAGAGCACGACATGTCGGGAACAGAGGCTTTCATCCCCCAGCAGAACACACACTTGTTTTAGCAGCATGACTACAGTAGCAGGAAAGTAAGCACCAGAGGAAGAGGAAAAGGAGAAGGAAAATAGGTCAAAATCAAGAACAGGGCTGAGCCCTGGTGCAGTGAGACATGCTCAAACACATATCTGTTTTGCAGATGTATTTGTTGGACAAGTGGCAGACCCATTCTGGCTTTATTCCTAATCTTTGGGTATACTCATTGATGTAGGTAACATCAGGTAACTTACATGAGCCAGAATCTGTCGTTGAGCATTTAAGACATATTTCTGACAATACACCAGTCCTCAGGCAGGAACAGACCTGATATGAACAGCAAAGCAGAGGGCAATGCAGCTCTTCCCCTCCTGGGCCTCCATCCATTCCCACACTCTCCACATCCCTGCTTCCTCCACTACCGAAGACGACACGAGCTGGCAACGCTGCCACAGAGGAGAAAGGGACAGTGACTGTAGAAAAGTAAATTCATTGTGCCCCCACAGTCAGAAGGTCAGACTCAGACTTGTGATAGGCATCCAAGACACAAGTCTGGGCTACTCTGACCACAATTTTATTATTTATTTTAACCAAGAAAGACTCTAGGCCTTCAATTTTTTTACAGACCAAACTGATATTTTGATGGAAGGTTATGGGTCCAGGAAATGCAAATATTCTTTTAAAATTTAAAAAAAAATGTGTAGGGTGATGTTTAAGCTGCTCAAAAGTAACTTTTTTTTCCTGATAGATGTGATGATCCTAATTTTTTTGCTTTTGTTTTAGCTAATATCGTTACTACAAACATAACTGTACTCCAGCTCTTTTGGATATACTTCTCACTACACTTGGTTTATTAATGGAATAATTTAAGTCCTTCAGATCATTAACAGGCCACAGGATGCAGGGATCACCTCTGCACCCATGATTCACCTAATTGCATGGTCTTCTTGCAAGTATGAATTTCCTTTTATGCTGAAAGGAAAAAACCCCACAGTTTACACAGAACCAAAAGTTCTCTCTAAAGCATCTTTTCTTCTTTGGGGGAGCTCACATAACAGAGGTTTAATGCTTAGGCATCTTTTAAGGAAGAAAACAAAGCAATTTTCACTGGCCGTTCCAAGGGACAGCTCTGCATGTCCAGGTGAGTGTGCACTGCCTGCCTTGATCCCAGGCAGGACCAAGCCCTTTGGTGCTGCCTCAGCTGTGCAATTCACTCCACTCACCTCCATGGAATCATAGAAGAGTTAGGGTTGGAAGGGACCTTCAAAAGTAATCTAGTCCAGCCCTGCCCTGCAATGAACAGGGACATCTTCAACAAGATCAAATGCTCAGAGCCCCATCCAACCTGGCCTTGAACGTTTTCAGGCATCCATCCACCCCTCTGAGCAACCTATTTCATTGTTTTACCACCTTCACCATAAAAAAAGTATTCCTTCTCTAAATTTACTCTCTTTTTGTTTAAAACTATTGTCTCTCATCCTGCTGCAACAGGTCCTCCCAAAACATTTGTCTGCATCTTTTTTACCTGTCCCCTGTCAGTACTGAACTGCTGCTATAATATCTCCCAGATCCTCCTCTGCTGCAGTATGAACAATCCCAGCTCCCAGCCTATCCTCACAGGAGAAGGGCTCCAGCCCTCTGATTATCCTCACTGCTCTCCTCTGGACCAGCTCCCACAGGACCATGTCCTGCTTGTGCTGGGGGCCCCAGAGCTGGATGCAGCACCACAGGAGGGATTTCACCAGAGCAGAACAGAGGGGCAGAATCCCCTCCCTAAACGTGCTGGCCACGCAGCTGCTTGTTTTCCTGGATTAGCATCACTGGTTCCCAGGATTAGCGATCCAGAGGCACCATCTAGTGGTGTCTAGAAAATGCAGTCTCTCATTTAGTTTCAGGTTCTGAGTCCTACAGAAACAATTTGTGTCATCTGCTAAGCGTGCACCCTCCACCTCCTTTCCAGACAGGGAAGGAAACCTAACACAGGATAGACAGGAAGCCCTGCAGAAAGAGGTTTGACAAGCAATTGCTCACCAGAGTCACAGACTGGCTCTAGACTAAACTAAGCTTCATAAAAATCTGAGTACAAGGACTCTGCTGGGTGTTCATTTGAGGGAGTATAGCACAGGGGTGTTGCTCCTGGACCCTGACCTGGCTCCAGAGCCACAAATGGTGCTCTTAGACACAAGATCTCCATTGGGCTTGCAAATAAAGTGGCATTTTCATACCAGATCCTGACATCAAAACCCAGGTGGTTTTGTCAAAAGGAGCAACTCCATTTGAAAATGTGGCCATATAATGCAGAATTCAGTATGAAGACCATATGATTCCTATAGTCTTCCCCTTTAAAAGCTACTTGCATTCCTCATCCTATCTGTCTTCGGAAAGCAAAAAAAAGCAGATGCTGATAGAAAGTAAGAAACTGCACCTCACCTAATTCTTAGTATTTGCAATTTATATGTAGTATTTATTTGCAATTTATATGTAGGCATCAGCAGTCAAACAAGTTACCTCTTTCCTGCATTCAAAGCACTCTGTACAACAGGCATTTAGTCCCCAATGCGTTTGCCTTTTATAGCCATGAGTATGTCACATACAAGCCTTTTTGAGCTGAAGAAAACATACTGCTCTATAATTACATGACCCTGCACAGTACTGGAAACAAAGTTTTCACACGTATTTGTTTACCTATGGTATTCTCATATCATCCAGGGACAATAATGCCCAGCTTCTTTCAGTAATGCTGGAGCCAAGAAAAGGATGAAGAGTTTTCTTGCAGGCATTTGTCTCACTTTGTGTCTCAGTGCAGAGTCGAGCAGGTTTTGTGTACCTACATCTCTGAGTTCTCCACCACTCCTCTCCTCTCAGTGGTTTAACTTTTTCTGGCACTGTACATTCAGCTACCAGCTCTGTACTCTGGCCCTTACTCTCCATACAGGCAAGAAAGCAGCTCCTTTACTCTTTATGCTGTCTCTCCAAAGACACTTTCATCCTGTAGACATATTTATTTAAGGAATATAAAATAAACAACATTTCTTCGCCTGTAAGAATGAATACAAATTTTTCATTTATTTTCAGTGTTCTCTGCAGATTCTGTACTAGAAGCACTCTCCCAGGTTCATCACGCTTTTGTCAAGAAATCTTCCAAAATTATTGAACTATCAGGGTACCACTACAGCCACACTTTGACCTGACTTGAGTCAGACTGGGCTCCCTACCAGAGCCTGCAAGGAGCCCTTCAGTGTCAGCCACTGTGACCAGCAAGGGCAGGACCCCAGCACAGCCAGACTGGGAGGAGCACAGAGATTCTGGGTGGTGCCAGTGTGAGAGCTGAGCCCAGTGATTGGCTCCAAACTCAAGACAGGAGGAGCACAGACTATGCAGTGAGCACTTACAACTCCATCTTTGGCTTGTTGACAGGCACTGACGTGGCTTTCATCTCCACACTAGCAAGGATGATGTGTCTGGACCATGGTTGTACTGGGAGCCCTCTTTGGTATTAAACTGTGGTCAAAAGCAGGACTACTTCAGTAACTGTGGGTGCTAAAAATAATAAACAGCTTTACAGGGCTGTATCTTTAACTTCAGATTGAAAATAACCCAGACCCCAAAACTGAAAAAAAACCCCCCAAATCCTGCAGATGTTTTCCTTAGGATGGCAAAGTGCAGGTCCAGGACTGCTGCCCTCCTACTCTTCTGCAAAGGATTTGAAATAGTTGGGCTGATCCTGTCTGGAGTATATTCAGCCAGAGGCAGGTACCCACCACAGAAAACAGCAGCTTAAACAACCTATTGATGCTGAAAGCAACAGAAAACATGCAGATGGGAATATCAAGAAAATTCAGCAATAGTTGTTATTCCCTATACAGCCTATAATTAGATACTTGGGCAGTACCTTATACATGCTTAAGATCCAAGCCAGACTACATTTTGCTTATTTTTCCATCTCTGCATTCCCATCTGGGCTCCTTGTGTTGATGCTTGCCAGCTTTCTGACAAAGCAATATATCTGTGGCTGATAGTGGATAGGAACCCTTGTGAAATATGTTTGCTTCAAAACCAAAATGCTATTAATTTTTTTTTCACTAAATAAGTGCTGAGAACAGTAAGGTTTAATTTCCTGCCTCCCCCCTTTGCTGACTTCTCTTGTTAACCTCAATTTATTTTTTCACCTCAACCTGTAAGAGAGCTTGACAAACCATGGTGTTATTTCAACACTTATTTTTCATTCTGGTGCCTGGCTTGGGAAGACATCAAACTGAGTATTCTACATTTGTTCTTAAAAAAATACCCTTTTTTGATGCCTAAGCACACCCTGAGAAGCTTGACTTTAGACAGCCATTTTTGGGTACCATCCCCTAGGAAAAGTGCTGCTCAGACTCTTAAGTCTAAAGGATGACTATGGCCCTTCTTGGATGTCAAGAAACACAGCTGCTGTTTCAGGACACATTTTCAGTCCTGCTCTCTAACCCCTCAGCAGGGAGGCCCCAGAGGTTGTGTGTGGGCAAGGGCTGCTCCTGTGCACAGCCCACAGTGCCCTTGGCATTTGCAGGTGAGGGCAAAGGGAGAATCTGGCTAGAACATGCTTGTACCTGTCTATGCCCAGCTGGGATTCTGGTCTGAAAGTGCCTTGGGGAGTCCATACAACATCATATTGCCAGGTTAGTGACAGCAAAACGGCATCAACACTCACAGGCCACTGCTTGGGAAAGCGGGTGGTGTACAGGCTGGGAGGAAACCTACCCTATATCCCCTCTGAAACAGCAGGCATCGGGCTGTCTCTCATTTCTTCTTCTATCTTTTAACAACTCACTTTGGTTAGTGTAGGCTTGAAAGGGAGAATTTAACCAGCTGATCAAGTGTTACTTCTTGTTGGCTTGAGACAAGATAATATAGTCCTATGGTAATGCAAGTACTTATTTTCCAAGTGTCTGAGTCATGAAACCATTTTACCTGTCTTGGATCTCTCAGAGAGTTGGTATAGTAGAAAAATGCTAAAAGGCATCTGAAAAAGTCACTGCACCTGATAAAAACGGTGGTGCTGTTTTGGGATAGTAGCAGAGAGTACAGCAGGAACTGACTTGATATTCAGCTCACAAACCTGCTGAAAAGGCAGTGAGCATATAGAAGATCTGACTGAGCATTTTCCTCTTTATGTGACCTAGTGTCAGGTACAAAGTTCAGAGAAGCATACCACAGTGAAGCAGCAGTGAAGATGGATATTTCCACACCAGTCATAACAGCACAGAAAAACCCCTCAGCGCCTTCACTAAAAATCAGTGGATCTGTGCCTACGCTGGGCCATAAGCTTTCATCTGACTTAAAAAAGCCAGAACTACCTAAAGCAAGTGAAGTCTGTGTTGAAGGACAACACTGCTCTCTCCCATTTCTAAGAAAATAAAATCAGTTTTAAGGTTGTTTCACACTTCATGGAAGAAATCTGCAGCCAGACCCCAGCCCAAGAGCTCTGTATGACCCACAGAGTCACAGAATGGCAGAGATGCTAAGTTTGGAAGTTGCCTCTGCAGACAGTTTTGTTCAGCTTTCCCACCCAGACCAGAGCAGAAAAGTTTCTCAGGGCCAAGCTTGATGGGGTTTTGAATATCTCAAAGGGCGAAGACTCTACAACCTGTTCCAGTGGCCAACCACCCTCACAACAAAAGAGTAGGGTAGGGTAGGGTGGGGTAGGGGAGGGTGGGATAGGGTAGGGTAGTTAGAGTTTGGAAGGGACCTACAATGCTCGTCTAGTCCAGTGGCAGAGTGTGGGCCATGTGCCTCACCTGACAGATGCTGATCTCTGCTGTGATGCAGCAGTTGTAGGGCTGCCTGTAGGACAGGCTGGGTACAGCCAGAATAACTTCTGATGAAACTTCCCGGCAGGCTTCATCTGTGACACAACTTCTGTTGAAGCACCGTCACCAGGTTCTGGATGTGATTGTTTTGATGAATAACATTCATACATCACCTCCCTGCTGGAATTTAATTGACATAAGGAACAGAACATGGAAGAAATCTGTGCTGCACAGTGACCCAAAGATATATGGAGGCCTACTTACAAGCTCAGGTGAAAAATGGGAGAATAATAACACCTATTTCACAAGGTATTTGACTTATAGGCTTATAACTCTCAAATCTTGGCAAACGTGCTCCAGAATGAGCTGGAAATATGAGAAATTTACTGCACAGTAAGCATTCTCCCCCTAATGAAAGCAGCAGGGCTTCCCACTCCTCCTATTGCCTCCTCCTGCTATTCATCACTGAGCAGGGAAAAGACAGAACTCCAAAGCTCATAGGTAGAAATATGATCCTCACACCAGGTTTTACACCTCAATGAACCCCTTATTTCAGCAAAGGCTGCTTTACACCATCAGCCTATCCATCAGTCCAGTTCACATGATAGAGGATGCAAAGAGGAGGGAAGAGACAGGATGTCAAGAAAGGTCTGTTTCTGAGGAGGTGTGAGGGAAGAGTAATTTGGGCAAAGCAGTTTGTAATTGTGGTGCAGGACTGCTGTTGGTTGGGAGCATAAGTGACACACACCCCAATTATTCATGCTAGCCAAAAGCACAGGACATGAAGCCCAATCCCTTTTGCTGCTGTTGCTACCACCACTGGCTCCTCAAAGGGGCTTCAAACACTGCCAGGGATGGCACCCAACCAAGCTGGCTGGGTCTAGAGAGGACAAAGGTCTGTGCTGGGAGACAGCCAAGGAAAGTGGTCTGAAAAAGCTCTGTGAAAGCATTTAGAGATGGAAAAACTGTAGATACCTCTTCGGAAATTGGAACCAGTAAAAGTGAGATGTGAGGCCATAGTGAGAGGAACAGAGTGAAAAGGTGAGTGAGTGCAGGCAGAATGAAGATTTGTTTGCTCTGAATTAATGAAGTATTTTGTCTGCACAGAGCCAAAGGACTATAAAGTTTCAGTCTGCACTTGTTTTTAACGCTTATTATTTCTTGCCTTTATAGCAAGAGGCCTTTATAGCTTGACAGCAGAAATAAAGCAGTCTACCAGAAAACAAGCGAGGCGTGAACCGTGATAAGAACAAGGGGAGATCTGTTTACCAGGCAGGATGAAAATATAAGTAATTAGCTTACCAACAGGCAGGGACTGCTCAATCAAAAGGCAACATGATGCACAGAAGACGTTTACTGATAGACACATAAGAAACTATTTCAAGGAGATCAAATTTAAACTCAGCTAACAAGAATTTAATGATGCTGTCATTAGTAATTCAGATCGCTGTTACAAAAGATATCACTTCCATTATCCAAACTTTCCAAACCATTTTACTATTCATAAACTATTCATCTCGCCCTTTGCAGTGAACCCCTGGCTGACTGGAGACGCTACTGGTTAATGAACATCCTGTTCAGACTTACTGTGGATGAGAGACAGCCTTAGCCAGAGTCACAAAAGCAATGCTGTGATCTTAAAAAGGATTTTTTCAGCTGAAAAAGAAGTGTGGATGAAGGTCAAAACACAGGTCAGGATGTAGAAGTTCAGAGACTCTCTGTTCTGATCTACCAGCGTTCTGTTTGATGCTCAGTAAAGTATGATCTCCACATGTATTCATTTCAAAAGCTGAAATAATGGTAATAGCTACTTAATTCAAAAGGCCACTCTCATGACTAATGACAAAAAAATGTTTATAGAACACTATCAAATTCTTGGGCATAACACATCACAGAAATGCAAAGTGTTGTTTACAATCACAGAGACAAGGTTGCAAATTCAAGCATTAGAAAGCTGGAGATTTTCAAAACTAAGGGTATAGCTAAAATCTTAGTTTGACTTCTCTATTTGCATGTACAATCATAGAATTGTTAAGGCCAGAAAAAACCTCCAAAATCATGAAGTTCAACTTTTGACTAAAAATCACCATGCCAACTAAACCATATTGTGAAGTGCCACATCTACTCATTTTTTGAGCACTTCCAGGGACCCTACCACTTCCCTGAAGAGCCTGTTGCAATGTTTAACCATTTCTTTCAGTGCAGAACTTTTCCTAATTTTCCTAAGCTTGAACCTCCCCAGTACAACTTAAGGCCACTTCTCCTTGTCCTGTCACTACTTGTCTGGGAGAAGAAGCTAGCCACCACCTGGCTACAGCATCCTTTCAGGGAGTTGTGGAGAGTGATCAGGTCCCTCTTGAGTCTCATTTTTTCAAAGGAAACACCCCCAGCTCCCTCAGCTGCTCCTCCCAGAACCTGTGCTTTAGACCTTTTACCATCTTCACTGCCCTTCTCTGGAGACCCTCCAGCACCTCAGCGTTCCTGCAGTGAGGGGCTCAGCACTGGACACAGGGTGGAGGTGCAGCCCCACCAGTGCTGAGTACAGTGGGACAATCACTGCCCTGGTCCTGCTGGCCACATTACTGCTGATACAGGCCACAATGTCTTTGGCCTTCTTGGCTGCCTGAGAACACCTGGCTCGTGTTCTGCTTGTGTCAACCAGCACCCCCAGGTTCTTTCCTGAAGGGCAACTTTCCAGCCACTCTTCCCCTAGCTTGTAGCACTGCATGGAGTTATTGTGACCCAAGTGCAGGATGTGGCACTCCACCTTGATGAACCTCATACCAGTGGCCTTGTCCCATCAATCCAATCTGTCCAGATCCCTCTGCAACACCTTCCTACCCTCCAGCAGGTCAACACTCTCACCCAACCTAATGTCTTCTTCAAACTGACTGAGGGTACGCTTGATCCCCTGTTTGGATCATCAGTGAAGCTATTTAACTGGACTGGACCCAAAGCAGCCCTGGGGAACACTCCTCATCACTGGCTGCCATCTGGATTTAAGTCCCTTCACCACAAAGCTCTGGGCTCGAGCAGTGCATTACAAGGCACTTTGGAAACACAAGTCATTTCAGGACAGTACCTGGCAGCAGCAGAGCAAACGCTCTCCCTCTATCAGCACACACACAAGAGCCATCATGTAGCAAGGGAACAGACTCACTCGTGAGGATGTGAGCAGAGCTGGCCAAAAGCCTAAATAGCCACAACCCCCACAGCTTTCTATAGACAAAGAATGAAGTATTTAAGGGTGTGTGATAAGAAATTATGTTAGAAGTATCTGTCCTGGAGAGTGTGTGTTACACCTATGGAACACAATATAACATCCATTCAGTGTTATGTACAATGGTAGCACTTTGACATTCAACTTTGTTAGAATTTGTTTTTTACTACCTCATCTTGATGTTGCTTTTCCTTCTATTGGATAACTTTTGCCTTGTTTGTGGCATCCCATAGTGCTGTGTCTTGATTTCTGTATTTCTGCTTCTACTCCTTTCATCCATTCTGGTTGTCCTTCCTTCTTTTTGTCTCTGATTTTTCCTCACACATTTCCAGTTTTTCCTCAAAAAAACTTTCTCCTCTGTTTTCCTCATATGCATTTAATCATTACTGTGTTATCTTACTGTCATCTCTGCAAGAGCCCCATGAATGCCCTTCCACTTCCACAGCCCAGTACCTTCAGTTAAAAACCAATTTACTGGCAAGAACTGAGGCAACAAATTAGCAGAACTTTGATTACAAACTGCTCCATGAAAGTGAGAGAAAATCCAAACTAAGAGAGGAACAAACAACAGATAGCAGAGGCCAAAAGGGTTTGTGGTTACCACAGAGCTCAATGAAGCATCTACCTGCAGCCCTGGCAGTTTTGCAGCCTAAACAACTCTGTGGCAGCCTGTACAAACTACAAGGAGGCTGCCCAGAGCTCTGCCTCCTCTTCCTCCTCAATAAGATTTCTATATGGAATTACCCAGAGGAAAATCAGGCTCCTAGAGAAGAAATACAACTCAAAATTGGGCATGTAGTGAGCAAACTTGATAAGAAATATTGCAGGGGAAATGTAATTTCAAAGAGAGAAATGGATTAGTGATAAACCTCTCACACCTGAGCAAATTTTTCATGTCAATTAAGCTTGGGATAGGTCTATTAGATTTCATAGGACTTGCAACACTGTACGTGAGATCTGAATTGTCCTATGGTATTTTATATATTATCCCCTCTTCCCTGCCCTGTTCTCTCTACAGCATGAAAGTGTCTGTCTAAAGGACAAGAGTCACATTTGCATGACCCAAGTAAGAGGATTCAAAGTGTGCTAATGATCCAAGCAGTTGCATTTGGCATTTTGAAAGGGCAATGCTAGGATCTGAGATTATGGGCACAAAGACAGATTTAAGCAAATCAAATTCTCACAACTAGTCCCATATAGGCCACTTACTTGAATTACAATGTTTCCAGAGGTGACATTTCACTATAGCATTTGGAGCAAAAGGACATGCCTTCCTAAGACAACTTTTTCTTTGTCATCCTGAAATGATGTGCACGCCCAGGACAGAAAGAGAGAGAGCCCACTCTCTGATAAATGAAGTGGAAAATTCAGTTAAAAACATCAGGTAGTTTCACACAGAATTAAACATTACTGTTTTGAGAAGACTACTGACTTTTGTGCAGGCAGAGAAATCAAACTGGGTCTGAGATAAAACATTTATTACATTGGGCCACCTGCAGAATTATCTGGGAACAACAACTGCAATTTAGATTCACAGCCTGTCTTAGCTTACTTACTCAAGGCATGCAAGTCACTAGAGAGCAGCACAAAGCATATTTGCATTCCCAGTCTTGTGTGCCCTTCAGCCAAGCCCACTGCAGAACTCTTGTCTTTCAATCATGAGTAAAGTTTCTGTCAATTGTACAAGCTAACCTAGCTGTGCTATATACAGTTTTATTTGGTCTGCCTGTGGAGGTAGGAATTAGTTCATTTGGCTGGTTGGAAATCCTGATTGCCTCAGTTTCCCCCAGGGCATTTCCACAATAACCTGTAAAACATGTGGCAATCACTGCTTGAAGTACCTGTGGCTTCATGCTATCTGCAGATAATCCAAGCAAACAACATATAAATGATATAAATAGCTTGGGACACCCTCATCTGGAGAGGTGTGCTGTCACTGTGCCACCATGTATCTAAGACAGACAGGCAGAATGACTGAACCTGATCCTCTTTTCTTTTTCTGAGAGAAAAAACTGAGACAAGGCTCTGTAAAGTCTTCCCTGGTCAGGACATCCAGAACCCCATTTCTAAGTACTTCCTTATTCCCACAAAAAAAAGCTCCTGGCTAGTGGTTCTGAAAAGACTTTGTTGGACTTGGCCAACAGAACTTAGTCTTCTCCCTTTGTTCCACCAGAAGAAGCAACAGCACAAACTCCCCTGGTTACCTCATTCCAGAAACACCCTCCTTATTGTGGCACAGAACTTTCCAAAGGTGAGGTATGGGATTGCCACCCCATGGTGGGGACAACTCCCAACAGCCTTAACATCAGAACTTCTGTCCTCTGGCCTGAAGTGAAGGAAGCATTGTGCCCTGTGAACTGTCCTGCACAAGCACAAAGGCTCGGAAATTCATTTCACCCCTGCCATGCTCCAGGCTGGGCTTCCCAAGCTACCAGTTACTTGAGAGAAAGCAGACCCATGCTCCCAGAGGAACAGATGTTCAGTCGTTGAGTCTTCTGCTAAGGATGTTTCTTGGTTAATCTTATCTCCAACAATAATGTCAGTCTGACATATTACTGACCCTCTTCCAAGTGTTTCCAAAGATTCCTCAGAGATTTCAATACGTGATACATACTTTCACCTTGTTTGAGTTGTTAAACCAGTTGTGACTGCTATGAGGTACTCAGGAAGGTGACTGATACTTTCCAGGAGTCTCTAGTGGTAGAACAGTGGCTATAATTAACCATAACTTGTTTTCCCTCCTTCTGCCTCTCACTCTCAGAGTGCACAGAGCAATGCATATCATAAGCGTGCAATGAAGTGTGACTCCAGATGAAACTGTGTTCTCTGCTGAAAACAAAAACCAACCCCAAATGTAAAACAGGCAAATAAAGTTTCAGATAAAACAAAACAAAACAAAACAACCTCATCAGACCCATGATTTCTCCAACAGTGCTATTTCCTGCTCCCCAAGGAACAGCTCTTTTCAGACTAGATTAGCATCTCTCTACTGATGACCCTTCAGAGTAACGTTTCAGGGCAGCAGCTTCTCAAGTTCTACACAATTTACCATCTATATTTTTGTTGTTGTTGCCAAGCATCTTTGCAAGGGCAAAATAACACTGCTCATTCTTGCTCAGCATGAGAGGCATCACCCATCTCCAGGCATCCCTGTCACATAGGCAACCATAGAAGGGAACCTAAGCTGAAAGCAGTACAGAAACAGCAAAATGCAATGCCTGAAATGTAATATGGAAAGAAGCACTGAAGACTCTTCTTAGGGTTGTTCGGGATGTGAGCTTTGTTTTTATTTAATGTGATGCCTCTAAAGGCAATGGGCTTGTGCCCATCAGGGAATTGTGTCCCAGGAATTTAGGCAAGAGCAGAAAAAGTCATTAATCAGTACACTGTAAGTAAGCAAAACAGGAAAGTCTTTCAGCTTCCTGATTCTTTCCCTCCAAAGGTCTCCTACCCTGTTCATCCAACATTTTACACTGCAATGCTTAAAATTTACTAGATGTTTATTAAAAACACTTGCTAGCATTTCCACACTGTTTCTATCACAGTACCATGGATATTCCTTACACAGAGTAATCTCTGTGTACATCTCTACCCCAAACTTTTGTATTGAGAGAGGGAAGAGGAAGACAAGACCACAACTACCCCCAGAGGAGAAAAGTAAGTGGGAAAAGGCATCATATACAAAGGGGTGAAGTTGCATCCTGCCCAGCTGCCACCAAAGAAGCAGGAAAGCACAACAGCTGTTAGGCTATGTATCATAAAGAGGGAAGGAGAGACTGAAGAGCAGGACAAGAAAGCTGGCAGTCTCCCTGTGTGCCCATCATCACCCACTCGGGGCAGCAGCCAGCAGAGGGCAATGCCAGCCCATGTACACACCACTCCAAAAGCAAACAGGACGGCCCTGTCTGCCAGCCAGTGTCCCAACACCATCTGAAAAGTGTGAATTAAATAGGATATTTCCCCTTTGCAGACCTGTGGCACTCTAGCAGTGATTGTGCTTGCCCTTTTACTGATGCAGGTTTGACAGCTCTGTGTGCCATGGCATGGGGAAACAGGGACCTGAAAGTGCATGTCTGGCCCATTCAATACAAAACCTTTTTATTTTTCATCAGCCCCACAGCCATGCAATTAGCTTTCCTGAATCAATTGCTATGCACAATGGTCTGAGCTGTTATCCACTGCCTTTCAGCTGTGAGGCAGGTAAATGATAAGCAGTTTTGTGCTGCATGATTTCTCTGTACTCTGAAGTATGCCTGGTTGAGCCCCTGACACTGGACTGTGCAGCTTGACATCCTTAATACCTTCCAGAAAGGTAGATACTGGAAGCAGAACTGCAGTCCCAACTAACACAGCACAGAAAAGGTGGGTGTCAACTCACCTAGGAGCTACAGCCATGGTCATTGTTTCAGGTTATTGCCTCTCCTGTCAGCTGTCCCTCAAAGAAGTCAAGTTTTGTATTGTTGAATGGTTTTCAGGCATTACATAATAAAATATTGCCTGTGTATTGCCAGAAGCTTCAGGTCACGGCAATATGGACTGCTTTATGTAGTGATAGGAACAGAGCACAGCTAAGAGAGACAAGGGCAGGAGAGCTGCTGTGCAGGGAGAGCACTTGAAATAGCAGGGGAGTGTCTGGGCTTGCTGAACTGCCAGAAGGAGTTGGGACTGAGGTGCCAACAGAGAAGAAATTCAGGCAGGTACTTGGGCAGAGTAGGGTGGTGATGGGTGGGAGCTGCAGGAATTTCTCTATGGGTTGGATGAGTTTAAATGAATCAAATAATTGTTCAGGTTGGAAAGGAGCTTAAAAGGTGTTTAGGTCTAGTTCAAACCCCCCTGCCATGGTTTGGGACACCTTCCACTAGATCAGGTTGCTTGAAGCCCCATCCATACTGGCCCTGAACACTTCCAGTGATGAAGCATCCACAGCTTCTCTGTGCAGCCTGTTCCAGTGTCTCACCACCCTCACAGTTTGCAACCACTACCTCAACTTGCTTCAGATAACTCAGCTCTTTCCTACATCAAGGACTCCATACAAAGGATGAATGTTCAGAGGACACAAAATATTACAGCATGGGGTTTCAGCATTTGCTTCTCGTCTTGATCCCTCTTGTCTTGATCCCATCTGAACTTTGCAGTTGGGATGGGTACAGGAATGAAAGTACCTACAAAATCCCCCTCCACAATATCTCCATCTTGGCAGTCAGCAGACCACTACTTCTTGGAAAATTTGGCATGGCATCTTTACCCCAAAAGGAGAGACTCATGCATGTCTCATCTTGTCACAACACATGAACATACACAGCCCTGCACCTCTCTTTTCTAGTCAAAGTCAAGCAGAGATGTGACAGGCTGAAATATTTTCCCTGTCAATAACCAAATGCTCCAGTTCCTGTGCCTTCAGCTTTGCAGCAGCTTGTAAAGCAAACTGCATTGACTGCTGGAATCTGCAGTAGAATCCCATTCATTTTTTTTTTCCACACAACAGCTGGGTTAAAAATCTTTGACTAACATGGTTTCCCTGCCATACTAATCACTTTTCTTAATCAAACCAATGAACCATCCAATTTAAATCTGTTTCTCATAAAACAGACATTTCACAAAGATTCAGGTGTGATTAATAAGCACACAACTCATGACACTGAGCTGAAAGGGGCCTCCAGCTCCCAGTTCCTGCCTTTCCTGACAGCCAGAGATGTGAAGAAAGCAGTCACCCAGCTCAGGGTCAGGGCTGTGACAGCCCCTCAGCCTGCTGGGAAAGGACAGATAAACTGCTGGGTCTCTGTTGTGTTGTAGCTGAGGGGAGTAGCTGTAGTACTGCAGCAGAAGGACTTTTAAAGGCTCCAGCTGAAAATTAAGCATCTTGTTATTTTAAAGGATGTTTGAAGTTAAAGTCCTATGCCTCACACTCAGCTGCAATGAACAGAACAGGTGGACTGTTTCTAAAAAACTTCCTCACTGCAGGGGGAATAAAATGAAATTAAGCCAGACCACACATAGGCAGATGTTCCTACAGCAAGGCAATTCCCAGACAGAGAAGTTCTGATCCATGAACTGCTTCAATGCATGGTACCAAACCCCCCATCTGTGCTGGAGAAAAAAGCATGATGCTGCTTTGTTAATGGGTTCACTGTACAGGAACACAGTGACACAGGTTTGTGCTGCTGCTCTCTCCCTTCCTAGTAATCCCAGGGAAACCATGGAGCCTCACTGAAATAACTCAAGGTTTCCCACACTCTGCCAGCCAGCAGCACCTCAGAGGGACATTGTGCAAAAACCACCTCCGTGAGTGCAGTAGCACATAGAGCAAGGAGGAATTTGCCATGAGAGCTGTCCACAGCTTGAAATGGCCTGTGGTTTGTAGGCTTGCAGCTTACCCATATGAGAGCACACAGCCCCCCCACCCAAGCAGCCACTGCATAATGGGAAAACACAAAGAGAAGTGAAGAAAGGCTGAAGACAGCATCACTAAAACAAGAAATGAGCTCCAAGGAAGAATGCTGCTTGAGAATAGGCAGTGTTAGGTTCAAAAAAATTTTAATAGAGGAATAAATAAATGCTGTCAGTACAAAGTGACATTTCTAGTCCTTGAAAGCTGTCTCTGCTGTTTGATGGAGCACTGTGGCAGCCCTCTGAGTGTGATGCTTATACACTATTATGACTGTTATTTTGGAACTGAGTTGACTGATTTGTGTTAGGGAGCATCTCATCTATGTTTCCTTCAGCTGATCCTTTGAGGACTGACAGACACACATCTATGCAGTCTCAACCAGTGTTTTGCCTGTGAGTGCCTTGATGTTGCTTTGTTCCTTTAAGATTCCCTTATGGTTTGTCCAGGCAATCCTGATGGGCGAACCCAACTTGACAAACTTCCTCCAGATTACCACAAACCAGCACATCAGTAAGATACAGCAGTAGTACAGATCTCCCAATTTCTTCACCACAAACCTAAGTAAAGGTTTCACACTTGTTGCAAACATTGCCCAGCCTGAGAAGGTAATGAGCAGGTCTGTGGGTTTGCACATGAGCTCCCCCAGAAATGAGAAAGAGTAGCCAGGTGAAGAAAGGACAAGGACTTGGGTCTTTTCAGGAGCAGTGATGAGACTAACAGGGTCGTAACATGTGGGCTGCTCCCTAAAAACAACATGAAAGAGCTCTTCTCAGCAAGAAATACATGGGAGTTCTCCAGTGCAAGACAAATCCAAGGACATGATAAAGGAAAGGCAACTGTACATGGAATCTCACACTTGCCTTTGCAGTTCAGGAAAGAGGAACAATTGCTTCTAAGAAATGCTGTTATGCCCTGAAGCAGAGGATGAATTGAACCCATTAGAGTTGTTCAATATGCTCTCTGGTGGCCACTTCAAAACAGTGGCTTTTGTTTAGCAAAATGTGTACAGCAGTTATAATTGCAAAATTAACCTTCAAAATCAGAAACCAGCATAACTGAAGGAGCTGTATCAGCAAAACCTTCGAACAAGAACTCTGAGGGGTTGTTGCCATTTACCACCTGAAATTGCCAGCTCTGGAGCTAGACTGGGGGGTAAATGTCAGCAAAATGCTATTTTTTTCCTGGAATACAAAGACCGTTCAGTGACCAGCTGATACGTGTGGTTTCACCACAGGCAGTACTTGGGACAACTGACACCCCCTTTTCAGCTTCGCTGTGAATAAGCTATGCTTTTATTTATGCTGCAACACAAAATTACCGAGGCTCAAGTTTTTAAGACATCCCAGCATCTGGGTTGTGAAATCCACACTTTGGCAGGTGAATGAGGTTTTTATTTTTGTTTTCTGCACAGGCTCTGGGTACCTTACTGTACAAGTCAAGGTAGAGCATGTGACTCATACTACCATCATGCAAGATTATTCTTATGGTATAATTTGGGCAGGGGGAGAAAGGAAAGAAATCGTAGACTGTGCTGCTGTGTGGCCGGAAAATGAAGGAACTGTAATAAGATTTGGTCTGTGGAAACCTGAGATGGAAACTCAAGTAGCAAATTAGGGAGATATATAGCCCTCTTTCACGCCACTTGAATGCCTAAATGTGTGGCAGAATTCTCATCAACATCTCCATCCTCACACCTGGCTCTTGAGCTGTGCAACATACCTCGAGGCAGCTAGCACACACACATCCCACATCTGTCTGTCCCTCCCAGTCACCAGCTGACTCCTCTTTCTAAACAGCTTGAAGATGAATGTAGTTACACAGACCACCAGAAATCACACAGATGGAGAGAGAGAGCCTGGAGGAGAGTTGGCATGGAATGCCCCATCACTGCTTCAGTCTTGGGAACTCAACTTCCCCCTTCTGATGAAATGTAACTTTTGAGCCCAGGCTGAACACTCTAATCTGCCCTACTGCACCTGTCCTGCAGTATTAATAACCAACATAAATCCTAAAGGAAGCACTGTTCTTTATTCCTGATTTGTCAAAGGTGGATGGATTGGAAGGGTTGTGGGTAATATGGAAATGGCATAGGCAGAGGATCCCTTCTGGGAGCCTGATTATTGAAAAGCGGCTGCTATTTACACAGTTAATGCCATTCACTTCCTGCACCTGCTCAATCATTCATTTCCCAGTGCAAGCTAGCTTTGCCTTGCTGCAAAGTCAGGGAATTTAAGGGAGCTACACCTGCAGGTTTTCTTTTTCTGTGCAATGATTGCGGAGTTGAGCTTGTAAAACTCCCATTTGTACATTTCCAGTCCTTCATCTTCCTTTTCTGTCAATTATTTTCCCACCCACTTATATGTATATATGCTTTTCCAATTATTTATATTTCTGATAATGAATCCAAAGCCCTCTTTTTCTAACTCCTGTTGGACTCTCAGCCTATTCATGTACTACAAAAAAACCCATTTCATTCTGCAATTGTCCAAAAACACCCAAAAAATGAGCTAGCTTCCTCACTTATACTAGTTTTTCTTCATATTCTATCCAATCTTTGAGAGAGGCTCCATGCCCTGTATCCAGGGACATCCAATTTTTTATTATGTCCCTATGAATGTAAATTCTGTGTTGTCACCCCCAGCAAACACACTTTTTATTGTTGAATCTACTTTGAATTCTGGTTTAAAAGAAGACCAAAACAAACCACAAAGAATTATGCAGCTGACATTTCTTCCCATTCTTGCCCCAGTCTCCTTTCTTAATGAATAATGAATGATAATGAATGTCTGCAGAGAGGCTGTAGGCCACCAAGTAGAAAGGAAGCAGGGAGAGAGCTGTAGCCCCATGGTTCTGCCTATTAGTGCTTAAGCATACACCAGCTGTCTAAGTTACATTAGGGGAGGGGCAGTTGCAGCTCTGAGCACCTGGAAAACCCATCAGCAAGGGTTAAGTAATAGAAAAGTGGAAGGCTTCTGGTTTTTGGTTAGTTTTTTTTTTTTTCCATTATCAAGAGAAGGACTCCTACATAATGTAAAATCCATGCTGCTACACAGCACATAAAGCCTTTGCAATACTAACCTGTTAAGATTTGATGCCATGGTGGTGGTGAGCTGTCATCCATCGTGGAGTATCCATCTGCTTGTTGTCATACTTACACAGGATCTGAATAAACTGCCCCCATCTGCCCAAGTTTTGGCTTTGGTTACAACAGCAGGAAGAAGGTCAAGGTCAAGTAAAGCAGATAAACACGATTAACTGTGAGCAGATGATGACTCACCTGTTTTCAGTGGGAACAGCCTGGTACTAATGCATCTGATTGAACCAGGGTTGGAGGGATAAACCAACTTAAAGGGAATGACAATGCAAAAATTAAAAAGTAATAAAAAGCGTAAGGTTGAAAGCAAAACAGCTCATGACCTCTTTCTTTTTGTTCCCATCTGAAGAAACAACGGAATACTCTTAAAATCAGCATGTGTCAAGTCAGACGCTGGAAAGGAATTGAGAGGATTATTTCACAATTTTATTGCACAATTGAAAATTAACCTTTTCTTTTTTAATATTTACAAGCCATTTACTTTGCACACACAATCTAAACAGCATTTTCCCCGATAAAATTGTCACCTAGAAAACTTACACACAGACTGAAGCATATGTGTAAATTAAGTGGTTTGTGTTAAATGCAAATTGCCTCAGTCTGGAGGGGGAGGTGCTTGGGAGATGGGGCAGCATAAGGAAAGAAGACACATTTTTTCTCTTTCCTGAAACATTACTTAAAAATCTTTCCCCAAGCTGGGGAGAGAAACAGAAGAGTTGAAGCAGAAGGACAGCCAGTCAGGTGATATATTAGGAAATTCAAGGTGCTGAGTTGGAGAGTCAGAATCTTCAGTGCCACAAGCCTTGTTTCATGCATAGCTCACCCTAAAGGTCATGGCACTCCAGTTTTCCCCTGGAGAATGTAGAATCACCTTGGCCATGAGAGAAAAAGAATGAGGTTTGAGTCTTAAAAAGAAACACACATGAAAAGCCATTGTTGGGGGATTTTACCCTTTCTCAGAGTTTCTTACCTGCACTGTTGGAAATGTGCTGGCTGACACACTGCCACAAACCTGGCACAACCTGACACCAATGCCAGGGGTAATATTTTACCCACCATTATGAAGCCTGCGGTTTTGGGCTGAAAATGAGTGCTTTCCTGGCTGTTAGCACAAGCTGCCTGTCACAACACTCAGCACAGTCTCTGGAGTCCACAAATCACCCCCTCCCGTGGCTGATCCACCCACACCTTTTCTGTCACTTGGATTGTTGTTCTCAAGTTTGTCAGCTAATATTGAATATAAAGCCTTGCAGCACTTACTGCTCAGTTTCCAGGGGATTTTGACACCTGCAATCTTAAACGAGTAGGTGGCAACTCTAAAACTGATGCTCACCACCAGCACTGTAACCTTTTCTGCTGCTCACAGAGCAAGGGGTGAAGTGGTGCTGAAGTGAACTGAAATGCCCTCTTCTGAAGTCCTGCTCACTCCATTGATTCAAAGGAAACAAAGGGGACTGAAAAGGATGACAATCACCAGAAAAAGCTGCCCAGGAAGCGTCACCATCCCTGGAGGCATTTAAAAGATGAGTAGGTGTGGCCCTTAGGGACATGGCTTAGTGGTGGACTTGATCATAGATGTCTCTTCCAACCTAAATCATTCCATGACTCTATGACCAGCTCCCACACCACGGGTCTCAAGAGAGCTGCCAAGTTGTATGGACTGAATCAGGGCCTGGATGGTTCTAGCTGGGCACCTAAGAACTAAGGGTTCTGGCACTGTGAGATTCCTTTGGTATTCAGATCACTTTGGTGCTACCTTTCATCAAGTTTTGGGTACCCTAGGGAGGAGAAGTGGATTAAGTTTTGTTTTTGCATTAATGGCATTAGAGGCCTAAGTCCTCTCTCCTCTCCTCTCCTCTCCTCTCCTCTCCTCTCCTCTCCTCTCTCACTTTTTAAAATGAATATGTTATTGATAGTTTAAGGGAGCCAGCAATGGAGAGATGTCTTTTCTCTATGTAATAGTTATCATCAGATCTCAGCACTGTGGATGTTGTACATATAGTCTTTAAAATGCCTGTAAACACCAGCCTAAGGTAGATATAAAGATGGATTTAGGGCTGCAGCAGATGGCAACATGGAGAAAAAGTGGAAAACACAAGAATGGTCTGGCTAAAGAAGGATCCTGAAATGGAACCCTACAGAAATAGGGGGAAATTTGTAAATACTGGAAACCTGTGCTAAAATTCCTGGCTTGAATAGATTACTAACCCTCATAGTGCTGCTGATTCCAGCCACACAGGACTATTTACAATTACTCTTCCTCTCAAAACAGTATTTTTCTGGAAGGTCTATGGATGTAGTAGACAGAAAACTTTGAACAAAATGAGTATGTTAAAAATAAACCAAAACATAGTGAACCCATTTTTACAGCTTTAAAATGATGAATTTTTTATCAGGTGTAGCTTGAAGATTAAAATTGAAAAAATCCCCGCAGAATAAATTTGTGTGGAGGCTCAGGTGCCATGTGAGAAACACTGCTCTAGTACTGAACTCATGCAGTGGTCTGGTATGAGCCAGCAGACTTTCATACTTATTGGAAGAGACATAGCTAGGTAGAAATAAAACCTGTGATAGCACAAACTAATAAAGAAGAATACCCCAGGCTACAGGAAAGATTTTCCCTGCACTAACATGGAGGACAACTCAATGACCGCTCAGTTCTGTTCTTCTCCACAGACAATGCTGTACTGTAATGTTTTCAAGTCTGACAGATGCAGAAGCAAGCTGCAACCTATTAAAATAAACAGAACATACTGAGTTGGAAAAGACCCACAAGGATCACCAAGTCCAGCTCCTGGCCCTGGACAGGACCATGCCCAAGAATCACACCATGTGCCTGAGAATATTGTCCAAATGCTTTTTGATCTTTGTCAGGCACAGTGCTGTGACCATTTCCCTGGGGAGCCTGTTCCAGTGCCCAACTACCCCCTGGGTGAAGAACTTCTACTGATATCAAACCTAAACCTCCCCTGACACAACTTCAGGCCATTCCTGGGTTCTGTCACTGGTCACCACAGAGATGAGATCAGTGCCTGCCCCTCCTCTTTCCCTCATGAGGAAGTTGTAATTGTAGTGAGGTCTCTTCCCAAGTTTCTTCTTCTCCAGGTTGAAAAAGCCCAATTATCTCAGACACACCTCCTATGGCTTCCCCTCTAAAGCCTTCAGCATCTTTCTGGATGCTGAATCTAAAGCTGAGAGCTTTAGATCTTTATTATACTGGGGTGCCCAAAACTGCCCCCAGCACTGAGGCTGCTCCAGTGCAGAGCAGAGCAGGACAATCCCCTTCTTTGCCCAGCTGATAATGCTGTGTCTGATGTCCCCAGGACAGGGCTGGCCCTTCTAGCTGCCGGGGTACTGCTGGCTCATATTCAACTTTGAATATGAATATCTAAATATCTTAATTTCACTCATGAAATGGAAATGAAAGCAATAAAATTTAGAAAATATTTGTGTCTTGGGTGATCTGATTCAGAGTTGTTTTTTACTACAACCCTTTTTTTTGCTCTATGAAGTGTAAACAGAAAGATGATGATAGTGCCTGTATTCTCTGCATTTATGACAGAAGCTGTAAGGTTAACTTGGTGGATATTTTATATTGATGACTTGCTGTGAATGTTAATCCTTGTGGGTCCTTACAGTACTCAATAGCTTTTTTATTTTTTAAATTGCCTTTGCTGTTCCTTGAAGAAGCCTTAACAGTGAAAAATAGAAGATGTAAACTCTCTGGAAGCCATTTGAACCTGTATGGAAATACTCATTGATATTATGGATGGAAAACATAATTTTGCATATCTGTCTATTCTCTTATCAACACAGCAGAAGGTTGAACACTGGCCTGAACACTGAGTCTCAGGTCAGCTGGATTAATTGGTGCTAATATAATTAGTAAACACTGAGCAAGGTGTCAAGGGAAAATACACACATCTCTTCTTCGCATTCTGGACCAGCAAACTGCTGAGTCCCAACTTTTCCTCACCCCAAGGGGCCTCTGTCACTCACAGCAAGTGTACATCGAAAATGCAGAAAAGCTCAGCAAAGTCAGTCATCAGAATAAGAGATTTCATACTGAACTCACTATTTCAATCTACAATCACAGGTGGTGGTGCCCCTTCTTTCCTGCTGCTGGTGGTTAGGTCTGACTGGATGAAGAATTCATGGATCAATCTGCATTGGACAGCTCTTCCTTCCCTTACAGCATCACTGGAGAGCACTGCTGGAACAAGAGTTCCACAGGCAGATCAAAAGAAGAAATTCTATGAACCTCACTAACTCTAGCTTTGCCCCAGCCGTTGACCTTAGTGCTGACAATTTAAGAAAGGCTGGATAGTCAAGACTCCTACTGTTATCAAGCTTCTATTATCTTTTTTTTTTTCATTTTTTGTTAAGGGCACCAAAGGATCAGTGTGGGAATCCAAAGAATTGAAACAAATTAAATAACTTTGAGCTGAGAATGGTTTACTCGCAGTGCTTTCAGGAATTTTACAATCCATAGAATTTACTGCAGGTGGGCCACATTGGCCAGTGTTGGTTAAGAAATGCCACAAATCCAGAATGGGGTTAGTCCAGCCCACACATCCTATGAACAGATCTTCTGAGGGACTTCAAAATGCTCATGTCTTCCTCATTCCTCTGAAAATCTGGCTACTTAAAATAAACCCATCATACCCCCACCTGCAATTATTTACTCCATATTTCTTTCCTTACCTGACAGACTGCTCATAGTCCTTAGAGTGATCCCAGTGATGGAGCAGACATGCCTGGACAGAGCTGGGATTCATCACTCTTGCAAATTCAGCTGTTTGCATTTGTAGCCTGGGGGTGAGTGCTACAAGGCCTCTGAATGTGTGATTTCCATCAGCTTCATAGGACCCCCTCCACATGAGAAAAGCCTGCAGAACTGCAGGTGTTCTGTTCAGAACAGAACTGCAGGTGTTCTGCTTTGAAAGCCTGAGAGCATGGGGGATAGTTGATTTTCCTAAATCACAGATTATACCTATCCTTTGGGGGAAAAAAAAAAGTCTGTCTTTGCTCAAAATTAAGACTGCTATCGTATTATGAAAACCTCAATAAAAGAAGAAGTAAAAAGAAGTATCATACACCCAGCTGCTTCATTCACCCAAATATTATGCATTCTGTGCAGAGAAAGAAAGAGAACTCCCTCAAAAAAACCTGGACAAAGACTTGTGCACAGGCCACGTCCTACTATATATGTGTGAGGGGACAGAAAGAAGTTTTATGAGCAAATCACCAACTCCACCACCAACTTAAAATTTCATATCCTCTAACTTACATGTGATTGAATTTGCAGCCTTATCACAAGCCTCGTGACGTAGTTGTTAATGTTGAAAATGCACACTTCTGTTGACTGACAATTATGTTGCTATAATACTCAGAAATAGGCTAAGCTTGGCTTGAATCACCTGGCCTAATACGTTTGGGGACCTCTTCTTGAACATATATGGTAAGGGTGTCTAAATCTCTGGTCAGAGAATTACCCTCAGGTCAGAACCATTTCTTTTAGAATGAAATTTTGTGTCTTGTGGCAATGGACATGGAGCTCTCAAATGCAGCCTTTTCTGCCTGTGCAGTGACTTCCACTTCCATGCTGCAGAGATTTAAGACATTTTAACCCTACAGAAATAGTAATGTGCTGGAAGCAAGGAAGCTGCTCTTACCATATGTGGAGAAGCCACACACAATGCCTGAACAGATACTAAACTCTAAGCCTGGGCTTCAGACTGCATCCTGACACTTTAGTGACCTAACACTTCCACTGGAGTATCCACTAACACGTCTGAACAAATATGCTCATATCACTGGCCACATAAATAAATATTTGGCTGGCTTTCTAATTCCCTGATTATTTTTTTTTCAACTCAACATCATAATTCTACTCTGTAAACAATCCCCAAATCCCAAATAAGGGTACGAGGAAAATGTTCCAGCCAACTGATGCAGACACAGCTCCTTTTGAAATTCTCAAGGACTTTATGTTCTCTTTTGGGAATGTATAACTACTCATAAAACTAAACTCTTATAAAAGCAAGATTTTTCTAAATCCAGGTTTGTAAGCATTTCCTGAGAAATAATTTCTGTGCACAGCCAGCAGCTTTTCCAAGCAATTTCATATAGTAAAACAATATACAATATTCAAATAATCCACAATACACCTAAGTGTTTGGATGTAAACACACCATCTAAATATACATTATTAATTACTACTGTGAAAATGACTTCATTGAGCTATCAATGCTTCTGCATTTTCAATGCTGCAGTGGGAATACCTGATTACTGGCTGGCATTTTCTACTAGTGACTTATTTGTTCCAGTTTCACCTAGTGGAGTTGCAGAAACTTAGCTGTTTTTTTTCCCCTAATATTGAAATATCTTTTGAGGTAACAATGATACATTCCCTTTCTAGCACTCCCACCACTGAAAGTGTTAGACCTGGTTGAAGTTCATAAATAATGACACTCACCCCACTTGCTGATCTTGCTGTGTTCTGCTGCTGCTGCCCTGAAACCTGAGGAACACCCATACAGTATCTGGCAGAGCAGGAAGGAATGTCCTGAGCAATGCCTAAGAGTAATATCTCTGCTGATTTGCCAGGACTCCCAGTGCTTCTGGCCATTAATCTTTCTCAGCCGAAAACAGATGGGGCTATTAGGCAGGCTGGAGTAATGGGGGAAACTGGCAAGATGGAGAAGGAAATGCATTATCTTCTGGGTAGAACTGCACATAAAAATGAGAACATTAAAAATGTATTTTTCATATTTAATTGGACGATGTATGATTATACCTACCAGAAAATGATGTGCAATGTGCTTTGTGCAGGGCATTTATAAAACTGTTCAGCTGTGCTAGGGCCTTATTTTCCTCTGTGGAGAGAAACAGCAGCTACGGTTCTGACAAGCTTTTTGTGCTTTTCCCTCTAACACAGGGCTTATTCTGCTGCAACAGCTACTGCAAATAACACTACAAAGTGCCTCTGCTTGTTGCAGTAAAAGAAAAATGCATCTTACGATTTACCAACAAACCACATGAAGCTAACCAGGTAAAAAATCAGAACTTTACGAGTAATGGGAGCATATGTCATATTCAGTCTAACTGAGGTGATGGAACTGCAGGTACAGCTGCTAATTCCTTTATGCTATGACATCCAAGATAATGATTACAAACAGAAAAAAAATAGCAAATTAGGAAGTGGGACCAGATTGTTTACACAGGAAACTAGCAAGGCTGGAAGGAATTACTACAACTAGGACTTGGGGAAAAGCCTGATAGATACTAAGAACTATCCCAGATAAACAGAGACATTTTCTATGCAGGTAAATGGTAGGTGATCCTTAGCGAGAAAGTGATAGGATGGAAACCACAGCTAAACTTTTGAAGGTGTGTGTATGTGTGTGTATTTATCTCTATATATAGATATATCTACATATAGATATATCTATTGTGACAAGAAGTGGAAACATATCAGAAGGGTATAAAGGGTATGATAAGGAAGTGTTTCACCCAAAACTTGCACTTGCAGAGCCTGTTACATCACAGGAAGAAACATGAAAACAAAAATAGGAGGACTAGTGCCAGGCACCAGGTTATTATTTGGCATAATAATTATGTCTGAAAGTGATGGGATGTCAAAAGATGCTGGAAAATACACAATTCTGGCTTTGGGACTTGAAAAGTTTACAATGACTCTTAAATGTCAATGTTTAGTAGTGGAGAGGGAAAAGGGAGACACAGAACAAAATATGTCAAGATAAGAACCCAATTTCTGTAATACTTTATTTCTGATCCCCTAATTAGGAAAAGGTGAGCATTTAGGAAGGTGAAAGAGGAAAATACCCTCAAAACCTAGTAGGGTGACATTAAAGGTAAATTTAAAACCAAAAACCTCTTTTTCTTTTTAAAGAATCAATAGCTCTAAGAAAACCTGAAATCCTCAGATTAAAATAGAAAGGGCTGATAGACAGCCATGGAGTATGGTACCCCTTGGACAAATGGAAGACAAAGACAAGGAAATGTTGATATGACTAAATGGGAAATTTCAGAAGTTATTGAGGCCAAACAGGAAACCTCCAGAGAATGGAAATAAAACTGTGTAAAGATGGAAGAAGGTATGTAACAGTTAAGATGGAGTTTGAGGAAGCTAAGAGGGAATCTGAAGAGCAAACAGTAGGAAGTTAAAACTGAAAATGAACATTTGCTCAGTACACCAAAAGCAGGAAGTGAAGATAACAGGCAGGCCACCCCAAGCAAGTAGAAGAAACAATTAAAGACAATAAGAACATTGCCAAGAATCTAAATGATTTATTTGCATCAGTCTTCACTGAGAGGGTGCTGGAGTGGTATCTAAACGAGAGACTCACACTTTCCAAATATCAAAGATAAGGAGATTGAGGACTCAAGAGAGAAGTTGGTGGAACAAATCAATAAATCAAAGGCATTAAGTTACCAGGTTTATCAGCTACTTCTGGAAGATTTCAGGAGAAAACTGAGAATTAAGTAACAAAGTTCCTAGCAAATACTTACTACAGCAGAGGACTGGAAGACAGCCAGTGTTGTAACTGAATTGGGAATTTTTTTTGTTGTCAGTGGTGGATTTTTTCATGGTGTTGGAGGAGCCCTGGCAGTTACAGACTGATATGTAATCCTAACTTGCCATCAGGTAAATTGTTTGAAATGTGCTAAAAACCCTCAAGACCCCCACCTCTCAAATTATGAAGCACAGAGACAAATATGACATGATAGATACAAGTCAGTACAGTGTCTATAAGGACAAAACAAGGGACTCTTTGCACCTACTACCAATCTCTCAGCTGATTGCACTAGCCAGCACACCTAAGCCTACCCAGGAGGTCCCAAGACTCATTCAACAGGCAAGTAGCAAATCATTACCTCCCTGCTCCCCCATCCTTCACCACTGAGAAGAGAATAATGAGAAGAATACTGATAATGGAACAGCCAAATAACGTACAGGTTATGCTGCTTAGGGCAATCCAGTCTATCCTTGGGAACATTGTTAAGCCAAGGAGAAATGTACATCTGGAAATGAAATTTTTTTTTTATATATGGAACATAATGGTGGCCACACTGAAGCTCTGACTGGAGATTTCATGTAGGTACAATGAATGGTAGCCTTTCTTAGATCAGCTTTTGGGATCTTCCTGCACACTGGCTAATCAACAGCCTCTGTGCAGCAGGGTTCTTCTCAATTCTCAATCAGCACAATGACCTGTGCCTTTAATGGTAATACAGGACTTGGGCAGTTAAGACTATGATGTTTTTAGAAGAATGTATCTTAGCCAGAACTGAGCACTAATATCACTTCTTCTCAGCTCTCTCCAGCTTTTTATGTAAATCTTTGCATAAAGCCATTAAGAACAGAAAAAAAAAGCTCTTTGGAAAATTATTCAGTGATGTATTCTTATGCAGCTAACACTCCCAGGGGAAGAAGTGAAAACTACACACAGCCTCCCGCCCCTTTTTATTTCTTGTCAAAGACATTGCCTTTTTGGGCTTTTCTTATATATACACAGAATGATGAACTGATATTTGTAGTTTAAATGTCTGGTTTAACTGCGTGGTTTCCACCGTAACAGAAATCTCTCACAAATGTCAGGTTAGAAATAAAACCAAGCTCTAGAGGGATGAGGTGGGGAGGAAAGTAGAAGGTCCAGTGGCTGAAAAACAAAATGGAAAAATGTGAGCAGAACACAATATGGATCCGTTTCCCAGCTCAGGCAGTGGTATTGGTACATGTGGTTGTTTGGGGCAGGGAGACAGACACATTGCTCACTGAGTTGTTTCTGCTTTCTCTATTAACATTGCAACAGAAATTACAAATAGCCCTGAAAGGGGTAGTGCACCGTATCTCTTCCTCCCATGTAAACACAACATTAATACTGCAGATAAAGAAAATGGCAAAAAGTCCAGTGTCTTGTTTTCTGCATTTTGCTTGTTAGGTTCCTGTTCGACCTCCAGCAAATTCCTGTGTGTACCGATGTTGTGAACTTGACCAGTCCACGTTCAAGCAAACACTCACTCAGATTCCCAACACATTCTTTTCTCCCCGTCCAATGGGGAGTTTATTCCTAACAGTTCTGCTCCTTTAATTATAAACTCCTTTAACGAAGTAGTTCTGAGACCTTGCAGCAGGCAGCAGGAGAGCACCAAGGCTACTAGTTGCCCTTTTACTCATTTATATTCACTGTTCAGCAGAGAAGTCCACTTAAAGCCTAAGGCCCAGTGCCTTCACGGATGGGCAGCACTGAAATGAGCCTACAAATCAGTATTCCCCAGGCACAATGTGCCTTATAGGTAAAATCCAATTCTTGCCTAAAAAAGATAAAAGGTTAGAGCCAGGCCCTTCATCTTATGAGACACAAGTGAACAAGTTGCTCTGATGAAAACAGACTTTAAAGTGACAAGTTTTGTTCACTTTCTGGCGGAGCTACTGATCTTCTTTACTGGACCACCAAAACTGAAGATGGCAAAGAAACACAAGGGAGATATTTCCTTGGCAAGGAAAGGAGCAGCATTTAGGACTGGGGCCAAGGCAGGGTGGGATATAGGGGATTTTCCTGATAAAAAAATTGATTTGAGAAAAAAAGACCAACCAATATCATGTATACAACTGAACCAGTAACACACCTTCTCAGGAGTGCAGTATTGTATAAGTGTCCCCTGTGTTTTCAAGGCTAATTCAGACCTTTGGCTCATCCTGCATTAACAAGGTCATCCATGTTAACAGGGCCCCTGTGAAAGTTCACAGGTGAAAGTTCCCTTTTAGAGTAGTGCAGATTTGAAATTCACAGGACAGCGACCCGAAGATCTTCCTTTACAGATAAAAAGCATGTCAAATTATTAAATAGCAACATGAAATCCTATATTCTGAAGGTCTGGCTGTGCTCTGCAGTCAAGAGAGCGGAGTGCAATCCCAGCCCCTGCCCAGTCCCCACCTTCGGTGGCTTGGAGGGCGCCCGGCCGGCCCTGCTCGCAGACACCTCACGAACGCTAAAGCCGACAGACCTGGGGCAGTCGGGGAAGGGATGAACGAGCATAGTCTGAAGAGATGTCACTTCAAATTTCTACTGTTAGAACTGCCAAGTATGATATAAAAACAAAAAGTGTTTCTCAGTTAGGAGTTCGAAGCCTAGGCCCCAGACGCTGAGCGGCTCTTGCCTCAGTGTCCCTGCTGGCCAGGCACGGGCTCCACGGTGCTAACTGTTGTTCTCTGCCGTGAGATATTTGAGGGCCGCGAAGCCGTAGTGGCGCGACATGTCCTGCTGGAACTCCTCCTTGAGCGTCTTGAGGCAGATGCGGTATTGCTTGTTGGAGCGGAACTTGGTGATGTCGAAGCTGGGCGCGTGCGGCATGTGGATCATGTAGGCGTTGGGCAGCACCGTGAACTCGTACTCCTGCGGGACAAAGGCACGGCTGTCAGGGGGATCCCAGCCTCCCCCAAGGCACCTCCCCTGCACCTCCATAGCCAAACGTGCTCCATGGCGTAATGGCGCGGTTTGTGTCTCAGCAACAGCAAACCCATCGGGGATCTCAAACAAGCTGCCTTTGTTTTTTCAGGTAGCTTTTTCTTGGTTTTTTGAAAGATCTACTTAATCTTTTTGTAAAATAGAATTTTTTGCGTTGGAAGGCACCTTTAAAGACAATCTAGATCAACCTTCCTGCCATGAGCAGGGACATCTTCAACTAGATCAGGTTGTCAGAGCCCCATCCAACCTGACCTTGCATGTTTCCAGCGATAGGGTGTACACCTTCCCTCTGGATAATCTCCCCCAGTATTTTACTACCCTCATGGTAAAAAAACCCCAACAATTTTAAAAGATTTTATCCCATATAAGCCAAATAATGGGGAAATAGTACAAAAGGCACACCTGAAGCTATGTCTGCCACACAGATTTTTCAGCAGCGTGATTGCAACAACACAGCTGTGACTACATAGCATGAGTCTTAAGCGTTCATTCCAAAACATGGCTTAGCCCCTAAAATTTATTTTGCTTGGGATACTAGAATAAGCTACATTTACAAAGGCAAAACCCCATGACAAATGTTGCTTTGCCTATATGCCAAGATACTTACAGAGACAAAACTGTCCAAAATTATTTATAAGCCTGAAATAAGGGGAGAATATGGTATAATTTAGAGGCAATATGTGAAAATGAACCTGCTAATTCCATATGCTTTGAGACATTTTTACTCAAATTAAATTCTCCCTCACAAAGTTTGAGATACTGTGCTAACTCTCTTTCTCCTGTAAAACTACTTCAATTATTCTCTTAATATCTGACCAAGTTCTTTGACAATTTTTGTTGTTAAAAAAATGATGGCTGATTTAAGTGTCCATTATTCCTCTAAGATTCATTCAATTTTTACAGGTAAATACATGAGGATTAGAGCAAAGCTTGAAAAAGCCTGATTCTTAGACAAGCTGAAAGTTCACTAGTACAGGATATACAACAAGCAGGTATCTTCTGCAAGGAACTGGGTAAGAGATATGAACCTCATTATTCTGTAGCCAAATTAAGTGCCCTAACCACTTTTTTCCTACGCAATTTCAAGGAGTTGTATGGATGCAAATTACAAAGAAACTTTGAAGCCTCCACAGGCAAATTTCCTATTTTCTCACACAGTTTCTATCTGCAGCTGTTGCTGGATTCACTCATTAACCCATTAAAAAAAGAAACTGGCCAGGGAAGGAACAGCCACAGAGCATGCTGGCTTTATAGGAAGTGGTGCACAACTCCCCCTGGTTTGTAATGCCCAGTGACTTGTAGATTTGGGAGTCTGTTGAAAGGCAAAGAGTATCTGCTGCAGAGAGGCAGAGTACTCCAAAATATTTTAGCAGGGAAATAGATTTATGGGAAAAAACACACCTGTGCTGAGAAACCTGAGTGTTTCACCTGTATGTGCTGGACAGCTAAGTGCAGATGCAGCTCCTTCTTCCTGATGAGAATGCCTGTTCCCTGACAGACAGTGCTAAAATGGTAAATCTTTGTGCTAATTTACAATGTTGTCATATACAGGAATGGGGTCCTCTGAACTTCTGTTTAGGGTGAAAAATGTATAGAAAGAGCAAAATAATCTGATGCTCGCAGGCAGAATTTATGTACCTGGAAGATGCTTAGGACTAATGAGGAACCAAATGTGAAACCAAAGGCTGGCACCATGGAGTGAGGAGAGCTGATAAACTACCAACGACAGAAAACAACTCTAAAGGACCTTAAAACTATGGGCTGGAGCTGCAGAGGAAGATGGATGCCCCTCATACAACCTTTTCTTTGTTCTCTGTTTTCATCTCAAGTCTGTAATGCTGCAGGTCAGGGACTGTCTATACTCTGCAGTGCTAACTGTTCAGCACAGCAGCGTTCTCATCCCTCTGAATGGCCTTCAGGCACATAAAGCCTTTCAAAAAACTGTGAGTCTACTGCTAATAATTCCCTTTGAAATAGGCTGGGCTAGGGTTCTGGGAAATGGGACACTCATAGTCTAGTAGCACAGTCACTGGAAAGGTAGGGAAAGGTGTCCTAATGACCTCACCCTACTACATGGAAGCTTCTGTTGAGAAGGTAATGCATTTGCAGGAACCTCTGTCCCTATCTCCTAGCTTACAAATTCTTTAGATGGAAACTAGCATTATCTGTGCATTTGTACAGCATCCAGCTCAGTGGACACCTGCATGCTCCCAGAATAACAATGATGATTATCTCTATGCCATGTCCTGCTCTGAGGGATGGCAGTGGCACAGGCTCTTGGAAAGGATCTGGAACAGACCTCTTGACAGCCACTGCAGTCATGAGGAGCAGCAAAACAACTGAGAAGCTGCTCTGTCTGCTGATAATGAAGCCAGCCAAGCAGCTGGCAGCAACCTGATCTGTGCACACCCAAAGCAGAGGAATGCCACAGGGGAAGTAGCTGTGCCATCCCACGTCTCCTCTAGGCTCATTTGTGGGAGAACATGCCAATATCCAAATTGTTACAGAGGAAAATGAAACTTCTTTTACATGTGATACTGTGCTCAAGGCTGGAAGAGTGAGAAGAACAATTTCCCAGAGTTAATTCCAACCCAATGGTCATTTAAAATAATTGCGCTATGATCAACTTTGAAAACGGTTTCCATTTCCCATGGGTGAATCTCTGTGCTGAGCAGACACCTCTGAACAGAAGAGTTAAATCCTGAATGCTACATAAGAGCTGCCACTGGGAACATAAGCCTTGTTACCCATACTAACAAATAATAAACCATTACACTGGCACTCTCCACAATTGATGGTTAATTAATTAGTGCTTGGAAAGTGCACTGGAAAATTACAGTGCTATAGCAAAGTATTATTAACATTACTATAAGGGAAAATGTTTTTTTCTAGTCTATAATAATTTTTTGTCATATAAGTAGGTACAAATTTGTTGGGAATGCCCTTGGCAAACTGAGGGCAAGTGGCTGCCAGCCCAAGGTGACCATATGGTTTTGTGAGCAGAAGTAGAAAATATCCTTCCCACACAAATACACTGCAGCCCACACCCCAGGGACACAATCTCCCTCTAACTTGCTCCAAGCCTTGAGCTTCTCTGCTTCACATAAACTGGTAGAGCTTGAGCAAAGAAGGATCTGCTGTATTCCAGATTGATAGCAGAAGCTATCACAGAAGGATAAAGATCACCAAACCCTGTTTTTTTTGTTAGCATGAAATGCTACTAGTTCAAACATTGGGATTGAAACCAAACTGAAAAAAACTACAACAAACCCAAACTAAAAAGAAATGCCATGACCCAGACCTTACTGATGAGCACAGTCCTCATCTAAGAACAGCAGGGTGATGCAAATCCTGCCATTTCAGTAAGCAGCAGCACAGGGCTCCCATGGAGCCATAGTCATTGCCAGCCTCTAAGATTTAGGTTGGCAGCAGGGACCCTGGCAAGCTCTGGTGCCAGTCTGGGACTTCTGAGCTTTCTCGGCATCCTTATTATTACAAATTCTGCCCAGCAGCTTCATCCCAAGTCACAGATCCAAGAAGCAGGTAGCCCAAGGCTCAAGTACCTGGATCCTTCAGAGTCAGCACCACAGCCCCAGACTTTGGAAATGTAAACACTGGCTTTGCAGAAATGTGCTGTAAATTCCAGCCAGAAATTAAAGATGCTTGCCTTGAATTCAACTGAAGACTACTTTCTGAATTGCAAATCAGTATTTGGGACTCACAAACCTCAATTTAATGGAAAAAAATCCAGCTAGGTCTACATGTTTCTTAATAAGTGATGGGATTGGCAAAAACTGCTGCAATGCTTTGGTCAGGAGGAGAGCACTACAGGGGTTGAGCCTCTGCAAAACAATGAATTTCTTAGAACTGAAAAATAAATGAACTCAGGCTCAGCTGTTCATTTAATACTCAACAAGCATTAAACAGAGTGTTCCCAACTCAAGAAGCACTCATTAAGGAGCTCAATAAGGCCAGATGAACACTTTGGTGATGCAAAGCGTGACGCCGCCGTCTACAGGACACAGATTTGGTTGTAACAACCTTGCTGCAGAGCCCTGGGTGAGATACTTGTGTGTCATCTCCTCACCTGTGCATCCAGTTCCATGATGTGAGCTACTTTGTTCCAGCCAAATCCCACAAAGCGCCTGTCATACTCTGGGCAGTCCTTCCTCACCACGACGTATGGCTCAAAGTCTGCTTCCCACTCCACACGGTAGGGGGTGGTGGCTGTTCGCCACTTGGCAAAATTTGTTGGCGCGTGCCCTTTCGTCCAGACGTGGTACCTGAGACAGACATAAGCAGCAGGGACATGGGGAGGCAATTAGATAGAAAGCATCTTGGCGAGGCAACACAGTATTACCTGTTAGATGAAATGTTCAAAAATAAGGACATTAGCTTACAGTTCACATCATCATTTTCAGGACGCGTCGGAGGCAATTTCTAGGACTATTTCCAGCACGCCTCCCAGAGCTCAATGCTTAAACACATCTAGTTGGTGAAGGATAGTGTGAAAACAGTACCTCATGCTAATGTGAGAAACCATTACACAGTACCCTGTCAGTTCATCTACACTACAAGTGCTGTGTCTTATTCCTAGCAACCAAGCAGCTGCATCGGTCGGTGCTCTAAAATCGGTGTGGAAATCTGCAGCTCAGATAAAGTTCCTAAAATTAGCTATTTCCCCACCATGGTGACATTCACGATCTGTTTTATAGGCAATTTTATAATTTGCATGAGAGACACCTGCAGCTCTGGATAGATGTTCCATTTTATTAATTACGGTTATTACTACGGCAAGAACCAAGCTGCATAATTACATTAATAAGTAAAATATTACATAAAGGCTTTCTGTTCTAAGTTCTACATTGTGGGGAGTACTCTGTGATCTTCAGTAAGGTAATCAATTTGATTTACAGAAAAAGATCCTTTTGTATTTTGCTAATCTTGTTTAGGTCACAGCAGGTCTTTTCCTAGCACAGCTTGAATGCACCCCATTAGTGCCAGGGTCAATGACTCTCTCGCCCACTTATTCTAACACTTTCCAAAAATCAATGAGACAAGTTCTTTCTGCAGATTCACAGATTAATTAATGAAACAAAGGCATAGCAGGTATCTGTATTACAACAGTGAGATAGATAGGCAACAGAAGGGACAAAACAAATATCCTGCCAATTTGTCAAGTAAGGTACATTGAATTCACAGGGATGACTCACATGCTAAAAGTGAAGGGATTTGAGCATTAAATATTGCAAAGTTACAGCATGACGTAATGTTTAAATCCCAGAAATTCTCATAACATTGTAAGCCATTGCTAAAAACAGGAATATAAAATCACTGCCTAGGAGTTTTCATTTGGGCATATTTGTATGGCTTGTTACAGGAGAATCAGAGGTGTTCAGCTTTGCTGACTCTCTCTTTAGGGCAGGTCAGGAAGACTGAATTATTACCATGGTATTGGGGTCACAGGTAATGTATGGTCCTTTGTATGCTGCATTTCTAAATTGTAAACAGGTTTTACCACTTTCAGATATCTCACTTAGGGACCAGGAAAAAACAAAACCCTTCTGTATTAAAAACCAGTGAAATAATGACAGTGACAGTGAAACAATTCTCCAAAGATTATTAGAAAGCAGTGCCATATTCACAAAGATGCTTATAACTGTTAATGCCCTTTGGAATCATCACCAAAAAACCTCCCCCTTTTCTTGGCCTCTTTTGAAATGAGTGGCTAACCTAGCCAGTCACTAATGTGCAGCTATCTATGCTGGAAATAAAAAAAACCTAAACAACCCAACAGTCATAATGTGGGGTTTAAAATGATATAAGATTGTGGAGGGTGCTGTATCTTCTAAAATCCTACCTCCGGCATTCTGAAATTAATGATGATGATTATAATAATAATAATGACTGCTAAACACTTATGAAGTGATTTGTATCTTCAAAGCCCCATACAAACTTTGGTTAATTGAGAGATTCCTGCAGAGAAGCAGCCAAATGCTGCTGTTATTCTAGAGACACTCTCCCACTGATTTAAACAGGGGGTAACAAGATACTAACCATAAAAATAATTCCATTTCTTTCCACTCATTTTGGAAGTATCAGTGTAAGCACCTACAGTGGCTCAAGTATAACCTCTGTGAGTCAAGAGAGCAAACTACCAGGGCAAAATAAATAATTGGGAAAAGACAATTAAGGGAAAATATGAAATTGGGGTTGCAGAGACAAAAAAAAAAAACCCCAAACAAAAAGCAAAAAACAACAACAAAACAAAAAAGAAAAACAAACCCAGAGAAAAAACAGAAAGGAAGGAGTAGATTTGATTGTACAAAACCAAATAACAAAAACATTTTTTTATTTACCTCTTCAGAGTGATTGATGTGAGTAGAAGGAAAGAGAAAGGCAAAAGGACAGCTAAGGTCCTGACAAAGAGGTAAATGAATATTTAATGCTCAAATGAGGTGTAAACACAATAGTGATGGAGAAGTAATTAGACTGAAAACAGCCAAATTGTGAGAACATTAAAAGAATTGTGAGAGCATTATTGGATTACATATGTATCTGTTCATACAATATATATGGGTTCATACACAGATCTGCTGGAGCTAGGTCTTGGTCAGTGGCTGACTACATGAACTGTACTGCAAAGAAAGAGAAGCAGACACCCTTCCGTGGAGATCCATAGAGAGGAAGCTCCCATTAAAAGATGAGCCATTTCCAACAGACTTTACTATTGGTGATGCAGTTGTGAGAAGAGGTTCGCTGTCTATACTGGTATTCCATCTCACAGGACAAATGAATAAATGTAATTTTCTGCTCAGGCCCTTCTCACTCAAGATTTAAATACACATTGAATTTTAAGGCCACACTCAATCTGACAATTCCTGAAGAACATTATGAAAATTGGGAACAATGTGTTTTTCACTATCCTTGACATAGCGCTCATCTCCCTAAAATCATGATAAGTTTCTTTCTCACAGTTCATGGAAAACAACTGGAATATATCATATTCCCTCTTGCTCCACTTTGGATCCAATGCTTTATTTTACTTGTGTTCCTGACTGCTTTTATTTAAAATAAAATTTCAGAACTATACTAAGCTTTGCTAAAGTTAGCAAAATGAAGCAGTTATTCTTCTCAGAGTGGTCTTCCTCCCTTCCTTCTCTAAGTTTCCCATTTTAGTGAGAAAGATGAGTGAAAGAAGAACTTTCCCACTTCTGTTCTTAGATGCTTCAACATTTCGCTGGATTGTGGATGCAATCAGTTAACTAGTTAATCAGGTGTTGTTTTTTATGTTTTCTCCCTACAATGATGTGTCTCCTGCCAGCTGTGGTTTCCCCTGTGCCTGGATGTGTGTGGGGAGTACATTTGTGCCCATCAGCTCTTACCCAGGCCCTGAGCAGGCACATCCTTGGGAGCCAGGCACAGAGCCCCCGCTGTGGCACAGGGTTTCACACAGCACACCTTGCCAGCCACAGATGCTCACTTGTCTTCTCTTTTCTTCTGCTGGTGACTGAGGGATGTAATTGAGAGCCGTTGTGTACTTCTTAGCTGCCCAGAGGTAGAAAAGGTCACCATTTCAAAAAGAGGTGACAAAAGCAATTTCAGTGAGGGAAAGATTGTAATCTACCGTGTGGTGTGAGGGACTGGGATGCTGCAGGCACTCTCAGCAATCACTGTCACGCCAGTTCTCCCCAGCTCACTCCCACCAGCTCAGCGTCAAATTGCAGCATTATTAAAGCACCTTGAAGGTGGAGGTGGAAATTCTCAGCCCTGAGCTGAGAGCCCAGATGCTCTGTGGCTGTCTACAGATTTGAGCAATGAAATGAGCCAAAACAAACTGAGGAAGCATTTGTAAAATGTATCCTACATTAATATGTACACCAGCTGCAGACTGTATGTCCTTCAAGTCTTACTTAACCTTGCTTTGGAAAAACTCCCACTGGTGTTAAAGACATTTTTGCCTGAGTGAGACTCGAAAAAGGATTTGCAGATCTGGCTGTGTATGAAACACACCAACATGCTGTTTAGCTTGAAGATGAAATCTGTAGTGGAAGGCTACCACTGTGCAGCTGACTGCTGGTGGAATGCAACATGTGAAAATCCCGAGGGTGTTATTTTCCACTGGAAAGACTTTTTCTCTCAACTACTGGAGAGGAAACTATTTTTTATCAGATCTCTTGTTAATTTTTATGTCTTTTGTATGTTAAAGAATGATGACAGAGGGAAAAGCACTTACTTTATCAGTATCCTTAAGTAACTTTCCAGAGGCATGCCTCTCTCAGTCACCTCAAATTTCTGTTTTAAGGCAGTCACTGGTAGAATTCTGACACTGATCAGAATTATGTTTTCCAGACTCACATTGTCTGACTCAGGCTGTCTGCTATGATATGTACATGCAACCATATGAGGGAAGGGTGGCTACTGCAATGAGAGAGGTGTGTAATATAGGGAAAAGTGCGACGAAAGCTCTAAAGTAAGAGAAGAATGAGAGAGGTATGATCATGGAGCTCCTCCAACCATGGATAATTCCTAACTTTTTCATAGATTTTACCTCTAGATCTCAAAATACTGCAAAAAGGAGAGGTGAACATTGTTACCTGCATTTCAGAGACAGGGAACAGAGATGTAAGGAAGAAAAGTGATTCGTGTAGCACCTCTCGGCAGGGGAGCAGTGGAGCTGAGAAGAGAACCGAGTCTCCTAAGCCCCCTCTGTGCAACATCATAAGGCCACATTGTACTCTTCCCATAGCTGAGATGCTTTACAAATGTCTGCTAATCAGACCTTACCACACACACCCAAGAGATGGTTAACCCCTGGTAGTTGCATTTTAAAACTGAAGAGTCTGACAGGTAATAGAAGTGACTTGTTCACAGCCACAAAAGAAGTCTGCTTCAGAGAGGAACTCCAAATTTAGGTGTTCTTTGCTTCTTAGCCTCTAGTCAGAGTACTCTCTTACCTCTGCACGGAGGAACTCTAGGTATTTAAGCAGCTGTTTCACACTTTAAAAGGGCATAAGACAAGCCTGTGTTTGTTTTTCCAGTAAGGACGAGAACCAGTGGACAGAGATACATTACTTTTGGTCACATGAGAAGACACATCTACCCAGATAGTATTTGGCAGCCAAAAAGTAAATTACATGCACTTGAGTGTAATCGTCACGCTTGATTTTGTAGCACAGTAAAAAATGATGAAAATAAAACAAATTCGATTTAACAACTGAAGTCCTTCAGTAGAGGACTGCAATATGAGATAAAATGCTGAGCTTACAGACAGAATATATCCACATGATTCTGTTCACTGCCTCTCTACGAAAAGGGAAAAGAATTCCGATAAGTTTCTTAATGCAGCTGACAGTGAAAGAGAAGAACCAAATACTCAGAAGAACATAAAAACCAGAGATAATGACCACAGGTTGAAGAGCACTTTCCATTACCTGAATGTAAAGAGGGTTCCCATGTCCAACATAGATAACAGGTCTGCTTTTGACTTGGGGAAGGAGAGGCGGTAGCGCAGGGTCTCAAAGGCAGGAACAATCAGAGCTTTCTTGGTGTTAGCTAGGTCTAGTTGGATGACAGACTTCCTGGCAAATGAGAAACAATAAATAAAAGCAGGAAAATTTTCAACTGAGCAAATCACTGAGCTTTTCAAAATAAAGTGCAAAAAATGGGCAGTTAGGATACTATAAATGTAACTATGGCCCATATCTTTTCCTACAGGTGCTTCAATTTTTTCTTCTCCTTTTGGTCTGCTGCTCTAAGAGCAGAGAGAGCAGCACAACTACAAATGAGCTTGTGTATTTGACTGATCAATGCTGATCAGACTGTTGGCAGCAGAGAAGTGCTCTACACTTGAATGGACTGGGATGCCTCTTTTTCCTCCTTTTTGCTGCAAGTTGTTCAGTGCAGAGACTGTTTTGGTGTGTGAGTGTGTGTGCACATATGCATTTCACACAGGACTCTTTTCCAGGCAGGGGCCTTGGGATGACTGCTGCAGCAGAGGAGCAGCTTAGCAATCTCTCATCCTGCCTGACAGAGATGTTCAGCCTATTCTTTCCTAACAAACTAAAATTCAAAGAAAAAGAAGTTATTTTTCCATCCCCCAACTGAATCTTACCATACCTGTCATTAAAAATAACTCTGTCTCAATTTTTTAATTCATTATCTCCATAATTCATAGCAGAAATATGCCTCTTTCTCCCTGTCAAAGTCAGTTCCCCTTAACAGAATTCACTGTCCTGACTTTTATGTTACTACAACAAGCAATCAAGGAGAATGTTGACAAGCAGCAAACCCTCTACAGCCTTTTAAGTTGAAGGAATTGGGATCACTGTCCTAATAACAGAAGAACCAAACAAACAATTTTTCTAAGCCCAGAATACCTAGAATTCATTTATACTGCTGTGACAGAAAAAGGCGATGAGCACAACTACTTCATAAAATCTGAATTTTAGGGAATTCATATCACCCTATAGGCCTGTTCTATATTAAGCAATATGTTCTCAGCTCCTTACTGCAAAGTTTGCATTGTTTAAAGAGCCCCTGACACATTCCAGTTAACTTTTCACAACTGAAGGGTTTTAACAGCATCTTATCAAAAATGGTTTTGTACCATTGGCCAAGATATCTGCATGTTAATAGCAGACTCCTTCACCATCAGCATTTGTGACCTTCCAAAGTTGTTGAGCAGCACCAGTATACAGTTTTTATGATGTTTAAAAATGTTTCTTCCTTTTCTCCCCATCTGAGAGCATGGGATACTAATATAGTTTCTCTTCCAAAATCTGAGTCTTTCTGGTCTCTGTGCAATCTATCAGCCTTGAGCAGTATAGCTTTGGGGATTCAGTTCTAGGAAGGAGTAGGTAACATTTGTAGTGATGCTCATCCTTTGGGCTCTGCAAGGAAACAACAGCTTTTATGGCTGCTACTATAACTTTGTTTTATGGAGAGCTCAAAAGGCCCAGGCAAAATTTCAGGCCTTGCTGTGCTTGGCACTGTCCAAGAGTAGGAAACAATCCTGCCCACCAAAGTTTACAGTCTGAAGCTGACCAAAGCTGCAGCAGGCACAGGTATCAAGCACAAATAACAGCAGAAACTGCCAGACAGAGCAACTTGTGTTGAATCTAGTGCTGAATGTGACTTAGTCTCTAATATATGGGATACAACCACAAAAATGCTGTCGATACCAGTGATCCTTTCTGCACACTCCCTGCTGCTCCTGTCACCTGCAAATTTCATACAGTTGTCAATGCCTGAACTCTAAGAAAGAATAAATGATAGCACCTTCATGAAGAAATCAAAAAGCAGAGGGAACAAACTGAGAGAACAGCCTGAAATCACTTGCACTGACAGAGGTCAACACGAAGAGTGAGGTACGCAAATTGAAACAGAGGTCTGGAAACAAGACACTTGAGGTGCACTCAGGCAAACACAAAGATGTGGAGATACTTCCAGTGAAATAAAATAGCAGGACATTCTCTGCAGAAATATTTTCAAGAGATATGCGAGCATCTGAGGTGCATGTTGATATGACAGGTTGACCTTGGCTGGACACCAAGTGCCCACCAAGCTGCTCTCAGCCCCCCATCTCTGCTGGGAACGGGAGAGAAAATAAGATGGAAAACAAGTTGTATGTTGAGATAAGGCCATTTACTAAAGCAAAACCAAAAGGTTGAGTATGCACCAACAAAGAGAAAAATAGAAGATTTTATTTTCTCCTTCCCATCAATGATGCCTGGCCACTTCCTGGGAAGCAGGGCCTCATCACACATAGTGGTTGCTCCAGAAGGCAAACATTCTAAATAACGAATGCCCTACCTTCCTCCTCCTTTTCTCAGCTTTTATATCTATCTGAGCTGACATCATTTGGCATGGATTCTTCCCGTTCAATTTGGCTCAGCTGTATTAGTTGTGTCCCCTCCCAAGATCTTGCCCACTCCCAGATGGAGGGCACAATGATGGAGAGGCAGCACTGATGCTGTGCCAGCACTGCTCAGCTGTAGCCAAAACACTGCTGTGTCATCCACACCTTTCCAGCTACCAAGGCAAAGCGCAGCACTGTGAGGGATGCTATGGGAGAAGACCTCCAGCTCAGCCACAACCAATATGGGTGGTCAGGTCAAAGTGGAGGGCTCTCCAAAACAGAGCTGGGAGTTGAGACACACTCAGACAAGAAGCCCAGCAGCACTGATCTCTGAGTAGAATTACCAGCCCTTGAGGTGGACTCAGTAACATAAAAGATGGATGCAAAGGGAAGAAGAAATCAATGCTAACATTCAGATGTTAAACTTGAGAGACAAAGGACAACAGAGGCCATTTAAACTGTGATAGTGGCAGTGAGAACGAGGACTTTAGAGAAAAAAAACAACTTCCGTTTTTTTCTCATAACTTGGCTGGTGGTCTGCTCCTTGGACAACCGGCTGAAATTCTAACTCCTTCCCACTAGAAACAAATCAACCTTTTCATTTTTCTGTAGGATGACTTTTCCTCCTGCTTTGAGTGGAGGTGCTATTTGTTGGGTGACTGGTTCTGTTACACTTTGGGAATAGGAAAATTTTGTTGGTGCTGCCAGATATGTGGAATATAATGTAAGGAATACATTTGCTTATTTTGCAAGCTAGCACTGGGTAAACTAGGTAATTCTTGCACTACCCTGATGAGGGCTGTTTTTTTTTTCTTTTGGATTCAGTAGTATTGATCCAGTATCTACTTTCCTTTCTTGTCCTTTTCCCCCAAACCTCAAAATAAGGATTTATGACTATGAAGAACTAGCTCACTTTGTGCTGGTGTTGTCCAGGAAACCATTTCCCAGCTATCTTTGTGTTCAGACCTTATGTGTGTCATTCTGACACAGTGAAGGTTGGGTTAAATTTTAAATCTAATCAACCATATTTTTCACAAAGCAGTGAAGAAATTAGTCTTAAATCACAAGGGTCTCCTCACAGGTTGAATTAACTCCAGCATGTTGATATCAATCTTCTAACCTGCATAGTTCTTTTCAAAAATTAACATAGAATTCTCATCCTCATATAAGTAGATAGTAAGATCATTCCCATTTTTGGAGGATAGAGAAGCTCAGATATAGAAAAGCTAGAAACCTAATCCTAAAGCACTACACTCAGAAAAAAAAAGGGGAAAAAAAGAGTCCATTAACTCAAATGTGCTTCCACCATCAGGATTTGGTAAGTGGTTGGTTGCAAGTTACAGATATGGCAGTCACTGAGCTTGTGGTCAGAACTGGAGAGCTGTCAACTCACTGGTATATTCATTAGAATGCTCTTCCTCTCTGCAAAAGCAATGAATTCATAGACTACAAAGGCAACCAACACAAAAACCCCAACTGAATTATCTCCCTAGCTGAGATGCTGAAAAATAAGCAGAAATACTTCACAACTCATGATATAAGAGACAGGTATAAAACCAGTGGACAGAGTTGGGATGCTGGGTCCCAATTCATGCTAAATGTGTCACTGGAAGCCAAGGGCACATTTTACACAAATGTGTCAGGAAGGAACTTCAGTGCTAGCTGTGAAACTGCAGATAAGCAGCCTGTCTCACTGTTTTGTGTTAGAAGTCATGTAGGATGACCCAAACACCTTACTTGCAGCAACCAGAAGAAGCCTTTACCTCTGAGGCTCTGACAAGATGACCTCAGTAACTATTGTAAACAGGAAATCTTTAAATGATACATTTCCTTTTGTACTGCACAGAAGACTAAAGCAGGACTAAAAGGGTGTTTGATGGAGATAAAACACTGAAATGGTTTTACTTAGCAGCTATGAAAAAGCTCAATTAGCACAAATCTAAGTGCAAAGCAACAGATAAATAATGGGATAGGTAACCACCACCTCCATCAGCTTCTCCTTCAAAACTGGTTGTAGCCTTTTTTATAGGACACCTTCAAAATACATTGAAAATATTTTTGAAAATTCCTTTCTTTCTGAGAATATATTATCAGCAGAGACATAATATGCAATATATGTAAATCAGCAAACTTTCTGTGAGAAGGGCTTGCCTGGCTTATCCTGTACAAGGTGATGTTCAAAATACCACACTATTTCCATTTGTTTATGGTTGTTCTAGCTGAGGAAATGAGGATAAAAATGTTTTACGTCTCTCTAACAAACAATTGCTGCCATTCAGACAGACAGCACTAATCAGCTATTTGCAGAGGCAGTGGGAACAGTCAATGCAGAAAGACACAGGGTATCCACATTTAAAATAATCTCAATGCAACTCCCTGCTACTTTGCTTAGAAAAATCATTACTGCAAAAGCTACAAAAGCATCTAGCCCACATGCAAACAAAAAAAAAAAAAAAAAATCCAATCACTTTTTAAAGAGCTGGTAGTAGCAGATTAGCAACTTCAATATTCCCAGGCAAGAGAGACTCTCAGCCGGAGTTAAGGTGGTACAGGCCTTAAAAAAGGCTGGCAGGGTAACACAAAGTCTCAGAGGCAGCAGCTGTCAGGGAGCATTTCTGTTTTTTTCTGAAACATCACCAATGCACCATCATGGTGCATTTAGTTCTGTAATACAATATCACCTTATGAGAATTATTTCTGTGGATGTAATATCTCAAGGAAATGGTGACACTTCATTCTGTCTTCTCTCCTCTCTTCTTCCTTTCATTGCTGGCTCCCATCCGTGCGCTGTGAAGCAGCATGAGAGAGCAAGTTCCTTTTCTAGCACTAAATGCCAGTATCAACAGCTGCCATCCTTACTGTGTCCAGCATTGATCTGAAAAAATGTACCAGTATGTAACAGTAACTGAAGAACAGAGAAATGAAGAATACCTCTTCATCCATGTATCTGGAGATAGCTAATGCGTGCAAGGAACAGAATAATTTGGAGTGCTCCTAGCACTCCAAGACATGAAAAGTCTTCAACAAAATAAGAGGGAAACAAGCTGACACAGTGTGATAATACTTCAACTAAAATTCAGCATCTTGAAAGCCATAGTTTGGGCTGGAAGGCACCTCTAAAGGTCATCTAGCCTTTTTTTTTATTTTTTTTTTATTTTTTGAAAGATCTGCTTTCTCTTTTTGTAAAATCATAGAATTTTTTGCGTTGGAAGGCACCTTTAAAGACAATCTAGCCCAACCTCCCTGCAGTGAGGAGGCACATCTAGATCAGTTTGCTCAGAGCCCCATCCAACCTGACCTTGAATATTTGAAGGCATGGGGTACCCACCACCTGTCTGGGCAACCTGTACCAGTGTTTTGCCATCCTCATTGCAAAAAACTCACTCCTCGCATCTCATCTAAATTTCCTCTCTTTCAGTTTAAAACCACTCCTCCTTGTCCTATCTCAACAGGTTCTGCTAAAAAAGATTGTTCCCATCCTTCTTATTAAGATCCCTTTAGGTACCACTCCTCGCATCTCATCTAAATTTCCTCTCTTTCAGTTTAAAACCACTCCTCCTTGTCCTGTCTCAACAGGTTCTGCTAAAAAAGATTGTCCCCATACTTATTAAGATCCCTTTAGGTACTGGAAGGCCATTATAAGGTCTCCCAGCCGTCTTCACTTCTCCAGGCTGAACAACCTTAACTCTCTGATCCCCTCCTCATAGATGAGCTACTCCACCCCTCTGAATAGTGAGTTTGGCCCTGTACATGTCTCACAGAGTTAAGCCTGAAAGAAAGAAACTCCTACATAAGTTCATGATACCAGAAAGACTATTTTCCTTTACACTCCAACGCCCCAGGCTTATGAACTGACAGGGAACACCTACAGGCAAGCCCTCACTGGAACATTTTGATCAACTTTTACCAAATTAGAATAGATATGAAGAGCAAAACTGGTCAGAATAAAGGAACTGACATCCTCCTGTCTGGCCACAGGGTGTCCTCCTTGCTCTATGCTTTGGCCTCAGATGACCAGCCTCTGCAGGGGAAAAAGGTCTTAATTAAAAAAAAAATCTCAGTTAATGGATCAGAAGTCTGGAGTTTGCTCAGCCCAGCCTGCTCACATGCAGAATGATACAATATACACTGATGCTACTCCTCCCAGTTTCCTTATGACAATTACTTTGCCTTGATAGGTGCTGGCATTGCAGTCATATTTTTGAGCTGGTCAGACTCATCACCCTCTTATCAAGATAACAACTGAATCAAGAGTGTGTCACATGGACAACAATTTCAGTAATGCTCTGCATGTTTTTTCTGTCACTGGCATTAAGAACCAGAGATGTTTAGAGAAACTGCCTCTTTTACATCTCTGCTAATAAACGATGCTCTTGGACACTTAATAATACTTAACCCAGTTCAATTTTCAAATTGGTTCTTCTGCAGCCCTGAGGAGATTATTCTAATGGCTAACAAGGCTCACATTCAGACCTGGATTTTTTCTTTCATAGCCATTTTTCTTTACTTTCCAGTTACAGTCCCTTCTTCTGCTCTAAAAATTCTTATGCCTTAATGGGCATTGTTACACCTCAGATATTTAAAAGATGCCATTTCCAGATCTGCTCAAACTGATTTGTTTTGGGAATATGTGAGAAGGGTGGGGAGTGGAGAGGGTGAAATCGTGGGTGACAGTGGGAATTCCCTCACTGTCCACTACCTGAGGTACTCGTAGAGTCCATACATGGGCAGGAAGTCGATGTCGGACAGAAACATGTATGGTGTGCTGATGTGCTTCATGGCCACGTTCCTGAGCAGGTTCACAGGGTAGAACTGCCCCTCTTTGTACACGATGTGGTAGCCAACGTTGTGGCGGCTCATCAGGACTTCCGAGCCCTGAGCGTAGCGCAGGAATTGCTGGGCTTCTGCATCAGAAAGGTAGAGTGCCAGGCTGATGGGACCTTCCCAGTGCTTGCAGATGGCTTCAAGCATCTGGAGCCTGGAAGAGGAAGGGTGAGAGTAAGAAAAAGCTATTTCCCTGTCTGGGACTCTGTGCCCGTGTTCACCTGATCAAATGCAGATATCTTTCTCTAAGTGAGACAGACTAGGGACAATTTATATGCTGTGGAAAGCAGTAAGTATTTCTACAGTGGAATTCATTATTTAAGATGATAAGTCAAGGTCTTGTCCTGGACAGATGGACTGCACACCGGATACACCAATCTCACTAAATCCAATATAGCCCAAGATGGCCCTAGATACCTAAAGCACCATCATTTTCTGTCTAAAGCTTTGATGCCGCAGGAAAACCCACATGGATAACAGGACTTATCTGGTAGGAGCTTTGAGCAATTGCAAGGATCTGTTCACATGGATCTACTTACAGGATAGGGGCTTACAAACTTCAACACTGTCTAGTGCCCAATTCACATTTCAGGTCAAGCTATTCCCACACAGTAACACACTACAGTGCTCTTCAACAAGCTTGTGGAGGACAGAGATGTACAGACCCACAGATCATTTTGCCTCCTGTCAGGAAAACCTTACCCAAATTTTTGCAAGGCAGTTAGTCAGGTCTTAAAGGCTGTTAAAAGAGACAGGTCAGTGAGATACTGACTTAGGTGAAAATGTGCAATAACTAGAAGACGACTCACTGTCAGGGGAAAGGACAAAAGGGATGACACATCGACAGAAATGGGATTTACTATTAGTAGGTAGTAAGGAGAGGAGGAATGACATTGCTGTGGAATATCAAAATAACATTTCAGACATAACCCTCATTAAAAGTACTAACATGTGTATGTTCAGCACTATCTCAAATTTCATTAAATCATTTCTTAAACAGGTTGTATTGATGTATATTTTTCTAAAAAATTCCAGCAGTTACAATACTATTAATGAAAATGACAAGGAAAGGTTTCAGACGCAAACGTAAATCAAACCCAAGTTAGTTAAAATAATTTAAACACTTTGGAAAATTTATTGCCTAGAGATTGAGATGTGTCACCCAAAAATACAGCAAGGACTGATTACAAAGCCTCTTGATTTAATATGAAGGGAAATGACCTATGCAGCCTAGCCAGATATTCTATTAAAAACTGGGAAGAGTAGATGATGCAAAATTATTATCTTCATTCCATTCCAAATCCACGTTACTGAATTTTTCCTATTAATATTTATACAAAATGCAAGAGAAGTTTTCTGCATTATCATAATCTGAGAAAATATTTTCCCCCTCCTACTACCTCCCTAAGATTTGCAAAACATAAGAATGATATACTCATACCAGTAAATGCACAGTCTGACTTCTGAATGATTGTGATGATATCAAGACGATATAATATTTTTTCTTAGAGATGAGATATTACCTTACTAGTCTACACTTGGTACATAATTTCCTTTTTATCTGTTATTGAAACAAAGGCTATTATCAACCTGAAATATACAACTGAATTTGAAACAAAAAACAATATAAAAATATCTAAAAGGTATATAAAGGGTCTAGAATTTTGTTTACAAAAATAATAAATGTGGGAAAAATACATTTTTTGCCTCTTTCCAACATAATACAGATCTGCTAATCAGGAGATTCCAATCTGTATTTGAATCTCCTGATTAGCAGCACCTAAATTTAGGGCAATGGAAAACTTGCCTAGTAAAAAATGCAGCAAAATGCCTTCTAAGGACTCCATGCAGTGGACTAATGGCATATATTACTTATTTAAACAGCACACTTGATAATGCAAACCTTTTCATGATACTGAAGTGGAAACTGCATTTTGGTGGTACAAGTTCCCAGCTGGACACCTTAGTACCCTTCAGAATACTCCATTTTACTGTGTTGTTCTCATTGACAGGCTTAACTTTCATAAATATGATACAGGGACTGCTAGGTGATCCTCCATAATCTGCTCTCTATAAGTTGATACATCTCTTTTGACTACAAAACTCAGAATTATGAGCTTCTAAGCACGACATGACCAACTTATTTTGTGGTTTTTTAGTCGTCTTGAGGAATGTGTTCTCTTAAGGACTCTAGAGAAAACAAATGTACTGCTGTACTGCATAATAATGAGATCATAATTTAGTTGGTAAATTTTTAAAGGTCTGTTCTGTAAGTGAATTTCGCTGGAATTCAATTGTTTTGTGAGATTCTTTATTTTTATTTTTCTTCTTAAGAATACTCAACTGATTTCCCACTCATTCTCAGATTCTCAGATTTCAAGCAGCGTATTGTTAATCATGTCTTTCCTTTTACCCATTCTGACCTCACATTTTTAAACTCCTACACTGATTTCTGAACGCCAGGTACATACTGAGTCTTTAAAAAAAGCCTGCCTAGCCAAAACACATGCATGAAAATCACACTGAAGCAACCAGGCCATTATTCAAGGAAACGTCACACCACTGCAAAAGATGACAATTACACAATAATGAACAACCCTGAGTGAAGTCTGTCTCAAAGCTTCCTCCTAAAGACAATAATGTCAGCTTGCAAAATGCATCCCTCTCTTCCATTCCTAAAGACTATAGGACAAGCAAACCTAAATCTGTCATGACAGTCACGTCAATCTCACCTCCAAAAGGACAAGGGGAAGTGCTGGGAGTTGTTTTTTTGCTTTTCCTCATCTCCAATAATAATTTCAAAGAATAATTCAGGAATGTAGTATACAGCACGTTGTTTATGTCCATGTCACCTTACATCTGAGACACTATTCTTAAATGCCTACAGCTGTGCTAGAGGAGTTTAATAAAAGTGGTTTAAAGAAGATGGAAAAAGATAAGGCAGTAACTGAAAGATGTGAAAGAAAACAAAGCAGCTAAGGAGTTCTTTGGTAGGTTATTATTTATTGATTTTAGCTGAAAGAAAGTATTTCCAACTCTAATCAATAATTTATAGCAACACACCAGTGAAGTAGGGAACATTTTTCCTGCACAGAATCAGGACAGCTGTTCTTCCTGAATAAAAATGTGTGGTTCTGTCTATCAATAAAAACATGTGCCCCAGTGAGGATCCAGAAAGGGAAACAGATGCTCAGACTTTGCATCAGTGCCAGTGAATCAGCACTGAGCCCCAGTTCATTCTTTTTAATTAAATTCTGGGGGGAAAAATATACCATGTGCACACACTGGCTTTAGTAATTTACTGTGGCACTCACTCAGGGTCTGGCTCAATTTATTTCTTTATTTTTTTACTCAAAGGTTTGTGAACACTTAAGAAATGTTTCCTCAATTAAAAATCAATAGAACAGACACTGATGTACAGAGCACATCATAACACAATGTGCAGTTCTGAGGCACCAGTGGAACAGAATACCCCTTATTCATTTTTGTTTATTTTAAAGACAGGCTGTAAATGTTTTGTTGATCTCAATTTCTTGTAACCCTCCTAGAAACTGCTGACCTTCTAGTGTAGCAGTGGTGTTATTCAGATGCCATGTTATATTCTGTACGTGCTATGCTGAAGCATATATAACAATATCCATATATAACAATTTGCATATATAACATATATAACAATATGCATATATAACGGTATAACATATATGACAATTCCTTCAGCATATATAACAATATGCTGAAGGAAATGATGAGTTTCTGGATAATACTCAAGGAGTTCTGATTTGTTTTGTAATCCACTCTGATAGCAATACCTACAAAATTTGGACTAGATTTGAACTGAGAAGCTGGAGAAAGAAAAAAAAAAAAGAGAGCTGACAATTACAAAATTTCACAAAGCTGGCTGATCCAGACTGCACTTTCAAGCTTCTGAAAAATTTCAGCTAATTTCAATGGTGGGCATCAGAAAGGTACATGTGGAACTTGTCACAAAATGGATTTTTTCCCCCAAATTAAATGCCAGTTAAATTCAACTTCATCTAAGAACTAAAAGCTCAAATGTTCTTCTGAGAATCAACATTTGGATAAAGATGCAATGATTCTGCTCAGACAGTGATTTTTTATTTTACACTAGCACAGAAAAAAAAAAAAAAGTATAATTTTCAACTTCCTAATTTGAAACTAGAATGTTTACTTCTGATTCTTACTGTAAGAAAAATCACTAATTGAAATTTTCTGCAAGGAAAGTGCCAATGAAAGCAAAACTAACATCCTCTAGTGCAGAAAAACACATGCAAAAACTTGGGTCAGTTACAACTGCTTGCCTAATTCTATTACAAACATCTGGGTTTTTTTCTGAGTTGCTGCAAAACTTCATGGACTAATAATGCCTGAAAATCCCAACAAGCAACAGCTTTCTCAGCTCCAGGAGTCACCCTCTCATGAACTCTACTCATGTAGAGTGTAGCACAGTGTGTGCACTGCACAGACAACATCTAGATTTCTACGGACATGCATTTCTCCTCTCTCCAAAGCACTCCACAGTCACATTTCTCTGTAACAAAAAGCTGTCTCACGCTCCCAGATGAACAAGAGGTGCTCCCTACCTGTCCATTGACAGTTGTGCCACCAGTGTCACGTCGGTGTTGTCTGAAGCAGGCTCATACTCGTAATGGAGGAAATACAGATGAGTGCGATGGACGGTGAAGCGTTCCCGACGGAATTCATAGCACAGGTCATCCTCGTCCAGCTCAGACAGCTGCTTCTGGAGCTGCAAGGAAAGAGTGGAAGTAAACATAATTTCCTTGTAATTATTTTAGCAAATCAGAGAGAACCAGGAGGCTGGGAAATTACAGAATGATGCCATGAAGAATGGAACATACAGAGTAGCAGGGTTTTCCTGATCCTCTTGTTACTGCACAAGAAATTAGAAGGAAGGGCTTGCAAGTAAATTCATAACACACACAGGACGCTCTGTTATGGTCTATATATTCTCTGTATTACATGTATTACATACTTTCAAGATCCAGACTAGCAATGAAACAGTGACCAACCACAGGCTGAATAATCATCAAGTTCAACAGTTAATGTTCCAGTGTGTTGCATAATTTCATCCTTTCTAGAAGCAGTGTTTTACACTAGTCACAGACATTCTCCACTAGCCAACCCTCAGCAGCAGATTCAGCACTGAGAGTTTCCCAGTCTGCTGCCTCTACTGGAGAACAATAACTGCTGCTACCAGCACGGACAGAGAGCTGGGAATGTAGCATCTTTAACTGATCATTACTCCTCCTCTTGAGATTTATGCTCTTTCCACTGCAGAGGTGCCAGAAGTAAGCCTTTAAATGGGATTTATGCTTCTAGATACCTAGTTTGAGAAATCTGGAGGATGGTAGATAACTTCCTGGCTCCCTTGGAAACCAAGCCTCTTCAAAGTCAAAATGGGCATCTCAAAGCAATCTAATCCCATGTCTCTTAGACGTGTAGCTTTAAGAGAAAAAACTTTAGCTCTGGGGAAAGGTAGAAGTGAAAAACTGACCAAATGTCTATGCAGATGACCAATTACATTCCTAAACTAATTATTTTTGGGGTTGCACTAGATGATCATTGAAAGGTCCCTTCCAAATCAAACTATTCTATGATTATATGATTCTGTGATTTTAAAGCCAAACATCTAGCTAGGATATTGAAAATGCATTAATTTTAAAGGAAAAAACCAGTCACACCTGCAATAAAATGTTATGAAGATAAAAATTTTTATGGTTTTAACATGTGAAATTGAGTTCAGTATCTATTGCTCTAAAATGTAGGTTACAAATAAAGTATCATTTTTTGTATCTGATTTCTTAAAAGCATCCTGTAAGAACAATAGCCAATTAATAAAACATTAATCAGCAAATGAGAAAAATGCCCATTATATAGGAATTTAGATTATTGAATTATAGACATCTTTTTGTCCTGGTCAGAATGATTAAAGTAATAGTTTAACAATCTTCAAGAAAAAAGAAAAAAGAAAATGTAGGTATTTTTTGTTCTGTGTTAAGAAGAGCTGATGTTCTTGGAACTATAAGCATAATGGTTGCCATCCACAGCAATGCTTACAACTGACTGTTTTCCTGTGAAGGCTGATGGAATAATTCCTGATATTTTCCTGTACATCACTCTATAATCTTCTTCTGAATAATGGAAATACCTACTTTGATTTCAATGAGTTTTGGATCAGGCTGTCATTCTTCCCTGCTATTGTTCTGCACAGATCTTAAAACACCCCTCAAGAGGGACTGCTATTAGAAAGATGAGAGTCTGAATCTTCACAAATCTTTACTCAGGCAAAACTTCTATTGATATCAAGATCTCTTTTAGGTGGAATAGAAATCAGGAGTTCTTTTACGTATCCTCGGAGTTTCATTCTTTCTGCTTTACAAATCATCATTCAGCTGAGCCTGCACTCTATTTTCAAAATCACATTCAAATAATATTTGAATTAAACTCAATATTTACAGCAATGACTAGAAAGCATCTTGTATCTTTCTGTTTCTTCCTTGAAAAGGGACATTAGTGTGCCCTTAAAAGAATTATTAAGAAGATGATTGAAATTTAAATAGTTAAAACAACAGCAATGCACATTTTGGGGGTACCTACTATCCTTCTGAATGTACAAATGACCAGGCCAGAAGATTTTAATTGCACAGCAGTCATTAATCAGGCAGTCACCGAATAATTATCAGATTGCATTTGGCTTGAAAGCTAAGAGGGTAAAATATTTAATTATGAGTTCAAGAATAACATTTGGAGCTAAATTACAGCTTTGTTCACTATTGAACCCTGGGTGGGAGAAGAGGAAGAGACACAGCTTCTGAGAAGTCCCCCATTTTAATTGTGAAATTCAGCAAATCACAAAGCTGGTGATGGAGGTGAATAAAATTTCTCTAATATAATATTTTCTACTGCATACATATTATGTGGATCCATTATTTAAAGACAAAGAACTCTTAGCTTGGTTTGAAGTTTGCTCCCACACTGTCTTCTTTGAAAAGATGTGTTTATAATGGGAATGCTGACAGATCTACGCCAACAGATGCTTAAATACAGTGCACAATCAAAATAAGGACTGGATTTGACAAAATCCATTGTGGATTCTTTTCCCCATTATGGATGCTTCCATTATATTGATAATGATATGCCTAACCCAGCAAAAGTTTCTCAGCTGTAGAGAAAATCTATTCTCATAAGCAAGCACCTGCTAAACAAGACTGTGTGTTTCTAGAAGAGTTTCAGTGCTAAGGCTACTTTCCACTTCGCAAGAATATGGGAAATGTCACCCCTAGGAAACACTCTCAAAGTTTAAAAATATATTATTTTCAGACTGTGTGGGGTAGATATTGTCCTAGCAAATACTGTTATGGGAAACCACACATGCCTTCATTAGCATCATGGTGCTACTTGATTCAGAAATAAAATGAACTATGGTTCAGAACTTGGTTCAGAACTTGGTTCAAAAGATAAAAATGAATTATGATATGCATAATGCCCAAACAAAGAGACAAATACATAAAAAAAAATATGGGTTATATTATTTCTCTGGGACACCAGATGTGACAGGAGATCAGGCTCCATCTCAGGAAAAGTAGTCTTTGAAGCTAGGCTATTCAGATAAATAATTTAGCCTTGACCTTCCAGGTCTACCTGTCTAACACATTTCTGTGAGGTGAGGTGTTTTGCATCCCTATGACAGATGGCAGACCCGTATGATACATGGCAACACAACACGTACCTTTCACTGGTAAACAGTTACTCTGTTCATGAATCTTCCTTCTGAAGGCTGTTCCTCATGTAAGCAAATCTGTAATTGGCTTAGTTTTTTTCCTAAATTGCTGTGTCACTGAACAATTCACTTCCCACCAAAACCCAGGACTTCATATCAGATGAGACAGATTAAAAATCCAAGATCAGAAGTATTTTCCAAGGGATTATTTATTAAAAAAAGATGAAAGCCCACCAACAAGCAATGTCATGTGTCTAGAGGCCAGTTAGATCTTGTGGAAAGGGATAAGACCCCTAATGTGGGCTCTCTCATCAAGTGTTTAAGTTGAGGTGAGGTGACGCTAGGCTTAAGTCACCTGCTCAATATCACACTAACACAACAAGAACTGAGAGCTTAGACGAAAACATAGAACTTTTAGATCATCTTTCCTTTTCCCAGGTGTGTGCAGTTAAGTTTCATAGCACAAAATCAACCCAATCAATGAAAACTGACACCAGCCCAGGATGTAATGAAAATCTGGTTATAAACTGCAGCAGTTTTATTTTCTCCTGTGTAGCTGTCCAGTTGCCACCAGTAGGCAATTTGGATTGCAACATTTAGCACTTTCAAAGTATGTGAATTAACAGTTGCCTTTAGCATGGCTTAAACAAAACAGATGATGATGTAGAGAGGAAAAAGCATTCACTGAGTCTTGTTTTGGATGACCTACATAAAGTCCTTCTGGCCTCTCCAATGATCAGTAATAAAAGCCAGACTAATCCCACGTCAATTAAACTTTTATTCCTCCCACACCATAAAATTTTGTACGTTTGCTATGGGTCAAATTGAGCCTTCTGTGAAACAAAACTGTGCTAAGGACAAAGAGGATAGTGCCTGAGTAAACCCACCTGGCAAGAGGAATTTTGCTGCAGCATGTGAAAACCACAAATATTCCTGCTAAATGGAAGTGGTGGCTTATCCTGACTGCAAATATTCAACACAACTGAGAATGCAATTTTTAGGCATATGGAGTATCTCAGACAGTTCTGTATATATCAAGTACAGCTCCCCTTGATCTTAGCTGCAGATGTCAGATTTGGTAGTACTTTTCATCTTCTTCCCCTGACCCTTGACAAACTTTTTTGGCTGAGCTGTTCCCAGACCCCCTCGCAGCACACTGTCTTGACAGGTAGGTCACCTTGCTTTTGTTGCCCCAGATCAGTCTTTGACCCATTCCTTCTTGTGTGGGAAGTTTTAGGGGTCTAAGTCAGTCCCAGTCCTGTGTCTTGTCCCATGCTCCCTATTCAAGCAGTCTGCCAGCTCCTTATACCTACAGGCACCCAGCTGTCCTTTCCTCTTCTTGGTACAAACACTCTTTCCTTTCTGCCTTCCACCTGGATCTCATCTCTTTTGTATGTGAATCTGGATTTTTTTCTCTTCCCTAATGTCTGGTCATCACTGAGGGCAATGGATGTCCTTCAGAACAGAGATCAAATACAAGTTCTTGCTCTCAGCTCTACTGTCCAGTCAGAACTGGCATGGAGGATTCAGAGGAAACAGTCACAGAAAACACCACTCTTTGTCCAGGTCTCCTGCCTGCAGTATGCCCAACCCTGCTGTGTCACTGGAATATATAATCTGGTCAGATGTATCCATGCACACTCCTAATAAAGAGTCTCCAGAGACCTGAGCCTCCTGAAAGTCAAAGCAAATGCTAGTGGCAATGTGTAAGCCATAATTTTTCTGCATTATAATTTGCCTAATTTGTCACCAGGTTTGCAAAAGACAGCTCCTTCTCTGAGGTACGTAGTATTTTCATGAAGAGGTCATCAGAACTTTTGGTGCGGGCAAACCTCAAAGCTTTCCCCCATGTTTCATGTTAAAAAATGTAAGAAAAGAAAAAAGGGCATAATAGCGTGACAAAAAAAAAAAAAATCCCAGTCCATGTGCTCCTCCACTTAATATTATAAATGGTTGAAAGCAGTATAATGGCAACTTTCAGGCAAGTAACAGGATGGTCTGCCAGCTCAGCATTTAATAACAATAACAGTTACAATAATAGAAACAACACAGCTGAGGGAGTCAGGATTTCACCTCAAAACTGCTATATACCATCTGTTATTACTAGAGAAAGACTATGACATCACAAAATAGTAACTTTAAATTGCAGTTCTACAAATGAGGCTGTACTCTTGAAATTCAGCAGGAGTAAAGGGTACTCAAAGCATCAGTCTGGCTGCAAGTTCAGGGCTGTGATACTGACTTGGAAGCTTCATTTACATGCTATTTTTAGTCACTCAGAAATTGCTAAATCTGTTAGTAGTGTTTATGCTGTGTGGTACCTTGCTAGAATCTCCCTCTTTTCTGGTGGATACTATAAGTTGGCATGTACAGCCTTTTGCTCAAATTAAGAACCTTTGGTTTTGCACAAAAGAAGTAACTAAGTAAAAACATACTTAATATGTAAGTATGCATCTAAGCAAGTGTGTTAAGGGACAGCTGGAGTTTTTTTACACTGTTTCTTTGTATTGCTGATTTGTAAATTTGAGAAGAAAAATATGCAGACATTTTTTTCTCCTGTGTTTCCTGAAAGTCTTCTCTAGTGGGATTCTACTGTCCTTTCCATAAACTTAACAGAATCAGTGATACACTTCCCACAGATCTTGCCCCAGGATTTTGGATCAGAACACAGGCTTCACTAACAGGGATGGTCCATTCAACCTTCAAATTTAATGCTTTGGCAGAAGTACCTGGTGAGAAATTTTATAAGAATGCTGAAAGGTTGAGTGTGTGCCTTGGTCTAAAATCAGGCCTACAGGAACTATCTCATAGAGTAACTATAGAGATTTGCTGGAAGATCCTGTTGAAATATTCTGGGCTCTTCAGTAGGTCCTTTAGAATAAAATGTTGGATATAAGCATTAAAAGCCAATAGAAAATATTCAAATTTGAGATTACTGTAAGCTTTGCCTTTTTGGATTTCTCAAAAATCTTCCGCATTGCCTCAAAATAAGAAAGAAGGGTGGGAAAGGGGAAATAGCATGGAATGAGTAGGATAAAGTGACTAAGGACATGCTCTAAGGCCCACTCAAGCCAATGACTGTTTGCAGGAGAGGATTTGGTTCATATTCTGGATTTTCCACCCAGAATCTGCACAGAAGACAAAGGGATGATTGTACTACCAACTTGCAGAGAAGAGTCTGCTTTGCGTGACCTCACTCAAGCACACACTGAACAAGGGGGACTTAGGGTACTCTTAGCACATGGCAGCTCCTGCTCCCAGCCTGCTCCTGACACACAGAGGGTCTTTTAGCTTGACTATTTTCAGGAAAGGATGAAGCACTCATGTACACAGAGACATACATATATGCATTTTTACATAAACAGATAAATGATCCCATTTTGTGGGGTTTTTTTGCCTCCAGTATTTCAGTTTCTGAGCTCTATCTGTTCTATCCACTCTTTTGCGATGCTTTGAAACCTAGTAACAGTCCTGTTTGGTGAAACTGAAGATCAGCATCTGATTAGATCAGAACTATGCAGTACATTATCTGAAGATGGCCTTCTGACCTCTTAAAATTCACTCTGTGGTATTATACTTTCATAGCAAACATTAGAAAAAGAAAAGTACTGGTACTTCTACATGCATATAGACATAATATATATTTAAGCATACATGTATTCACATGCATACACAGAGGAAGGATGAGAGAGACTGAAGTGAGGTCCAATTACCTTTTAAACTAATGCCCCTTTACATCTTTCTGGCACTGTTAAGAGTCCTTAAAAAGGGAAGATATGTAATTTACATTCATTTTAAGGCCATCTCTGTACTGATGAGAAGTGTAAAGGGGCCTTAGAGAAATAGAATCAGCCCAACAGTTCCCACTGTCACACTTCCTCTTCCTGTTCTACAGATATTTGCATTACAAATGGAATGCCTTAATTACAGGTTGAATTGTAAATAAAACATCACTACAAATATTAAGCTGTAGAAAAACAGTGGCTGGTATATTGGAACAAGACCTTAAGGGTATCTTTTGATACAGCCAGACTGTGAGTGAGACTCACACCAAGCCACTGCTTCTTCCACAGCAGGGCTCAGTGGATTTAGTGCTCAAGTAATTATCTCCAATTATAAACAGCAGAGCTGTTCTGACATTTTTTCCACTGCTCCACAGTGCACAGAAGGACAGGCAGCTGAAGAAGCACCTTCTGCCTATGTACACTCCCTAACGTAAGAAAGCTCCATTGTGTTTGGGGATGCCAGTCTCAATTCAAGAAAAAAAGATTGGAGAAAAAAAGGAGAAATAATAGGAAAAGAAAAGATAGCTTAATCAGCAATTCCTACCTCATACATACCTGACTTAACAGAAATTATAGCCTTTCATGTAACATACATGCTTATGAATCCTAACGGAAGCCTATCTTGTCAGACTGTAGGCTCACATGGGCCAGCATCCTCTCCCCAGCTGTGAGCTGGCTGCCTAGGGAGTGTAAAAGTGAAGATTTCTCAAAACTCTAACCTCTCTAGACCTCAACTTGTGGCTCAAGGACTTCCAGCACCAAAGCTTAAAAGCTCATGATTGATCTGCTTTCCAAGAAGAGTAACTTTTGAGGATATGTATACTTTTAGAAACATTACCCCCTGCTCAAAGCTTCATCACATTGTGAGTGAAATGTCTTTGTGTTTTGAACCTGTTACTTGCTGTTTCCACTTCAGGTCCCCTAATTCTTGTACAGGGAGGAATGACAGTGCTTTCCTCCTCACCTCACAAGATGCTCTGCTTCTGAAGATAATCCTGCAATAGATCATGGGAATGTGCTGCATTTAACAGGACACCTGCGACACTGAATATGCTACAGCAGATAGAGCAAGAGTTGTTTTCCAGATAATCCTGTTCTTAGGGTCTCATAACTTCAAAGCTGAAACTTGCCTGCTATGTTCTACAATAAAAGGACATAGTCAAATCTAGAGGGGAGTTTAAATCAAGGGCAACTAATACAAATGTCTTCTCATAAGTGACTACTCTGAAGTTTTCTGAAGTTGGATTTTTTCCTCTTTCAGATTGTTTTCATAGAAGGGATAGAAGGCTATTAACTTTTTGGTCCCTCTTGGAAAATTAGGAATCACATATTGCTGTATGTCTAACTCGTTCTTTTCCAATATCTTTAAATATATACATATATATGATTTATAAATGGAGGAATGAGTTACATTTCTTTTTCAGACACAAGCCATACCATATACCATATTGCATTCTACTTGTCCTGAATAAGAAACAGGCTTGAACAGTTAGTCATTTCCAGTGTCTGTCAACCAGATATAAGTTCAGTAAAATGTGCTGGTTTAAACTTTAGGGACTGCCATTTACAGCAAGAACTTGCATTTGCTCTGCACTGCTCCCAAGGAACTTGTTATCTGAATAAATCTGTTTATTAAGGATTTATAGAGCTCTGGAAAATACAGCAAGGAGTCTGTGACTGCATTCATGCTCTTTGAACCCACACAACATATTGTGAATTCAGTACAATTTTAACCTGCATTCTCAAAGTGTTATAAAGGTGTGTATTGCTGTCTTTCTTTTAATGTCTCATTCACCTTTTCTCTTCCTATTCTACCCTCTACTCTGTCTCTTGTATCTTGATGTCTCCAAGGGCGAGGCTCTTAGTGGCCTTTTATCACGTTGAGTTCACTTGATTGTCTAAAAGGCTCTTGCAGAGGATTTTCTTCCTCCATGTGCTTTTGCTCTGCTGGTGCACTTTTCCTCCCTCTTTCTCATTCTCTCTCTTGCTCTTCCTCACCTCCTCATCTTTCCCAGTTAAGCCCCACTTCTTTCAGAAGACAATGAGATGGTAAAATAAAGTGTCTGGGAAGCTGTGCCTTGGGTTAAAATATATCTATCCAATCTCCTAGTGCTGTATCTAAAAATATGGGAATGGCATCTCCTCTGGTCATTTTATTCACAGGCTAAGTGGAAACACTACCAACCTCAATGATGATATTGATTGTCAATTACCTCTTAATTGCTAATGTGTACACGGTACTGGCTTTGCTTAATTGATTTTTATGTAGACAATGTTGCATATTTTAGAAATATTTTTTTCCTGAATAAAGTGTTACAGATTCCTTTTTATTTCCTTTCAGACTATGTAGGCAAAATTGGTACTTGGTCTACAAATCTCCAGAAACCGTATTATACACAAGGAGTTCATATACATCTGGGTATAAACATTTCAGTTAACAGTTTTTTACTTTGGAATTATATGTACTAATGCACAGGCATACACATACACGTACATCTGTGGGTAAACATCCTTGATTTCAATCATTTTCAAAAGATTTGCTTAGTCTGAAAGGTTCTGATTGCAAATTTTATGCAGATGCACATAAATACTGCTTTGATTGGTTAAGGGATATACAGAAAAAACCTGCTGTCTCACAGCCTAAGTGTACCTTGAAGCCTTTGCTCATTCTGTAGTCTGCAGCACAGCAAAAATTCACAGACCTAAATACCAGTAGTCTTGGTATTTTCCTTTCTTCTTCATTATTTGTGCATTAGCATCTACCAGACAAAACTGACATCACTGTATATTGAACAAATACACAGCAAGAAACAAGACCTCCTGGAAAGTTACAGGTCTGCAAGACTGAATCTAAAACACAGCCCTGGCTACTAAGGAAAAAAATTAACCCTACCCCAGCTGAAACTATGACAAGATTTAAGGGTGAGATTTACAAATTGCCTAATGGAATAAGAGCCTAAAGCCTCATTTTCAGCTTGTGATGGTACCTCTGTTGGGGATTTTAAAAGGGCAAAGGAGACAAAAAAAGTAGCAAAACGCAGGGTAAAGATGGGATTAATACAATGGGTTTTACAGGTGAGGAACTGAGACACAGAGAGATTAAATGATTTGCACAGTGTCTCTCTGGGAATCTGAGCACTGCTTTTAATTCTCCTGAGTTCCACTGTCCCGCACTGCCCCCACAACCAATTCCAAGTCTTCAGAAATCCCATGCCTTATCTGAACCACCATTTGTATCACCAAGCCTTAGACATCCCACTTACATTCTCACTGTTAACATCTGCTTCACTGGGGCAGCCAAAGAGTTCCCGTCTCAGCAAATTCCCATCATATTCCAGGAATGTCAGGTAGAGGTTGCGGAAAAACTCCACATGCTTGTTTTTCACTCGCAGCTTCTTCGGTGAGTTCCAGTGAATCACCTCAGAGGGAAAAAAGAGAGAAGACATCCTGCTGTTAGAATACAGATTTGCTTTATCTGCTCTTTTTGTGTGTGCTCAGTGTGCTGCCCTCTTAAAAACAGAAGAAAAAAAATTCCCAAACTACCCAGACTTCCTGCTATCTTTTTATAGGGAAGGCTTTGCTGTGTCTTATACAAGTAACTGTACACTCTGGAGCTCATGTGCTTGGAAACTCTTCCATGGTATCACCTGCACATTCTCAACATACACTATGTTGAGAACAGCACCTTGCAAGTTCTTCCACAACTCTAATCATGGAGCTGATAGTTTATGGACTCTGCTGAAGATGGAATGACAAGGGACACAGTGATGTAGGTATTAAACATTAATCTCAGATTTCCACATGACTGTTTCTGCTAATGAAATTGATTCCCTGTTTCAGGCCAGGCAGCCTCTTTCCTGGTTAGTATTGAGAAGAAGCAACTTGAAATTAATTCCCATAACCATTTAAATAGTTCAAAAAGAACTGAATTTAATCTGTCTTCCTTTTTGCCATTGCTTCATTTAAACAAGACTGATCTCTGTTGCATTAACACAACACAGCAATGCAGTACAACTTCTCACCCTCCGAGTTCCAATTCCTACTGCTAATGGGAGATGACTGTCACAGTGGCCTAGACTTAAACTCTAATGCTGGTAAAAAGGGCCTGATCCTCATTTGCATTGAGGTAACTTTGCACTGCTGCCAGTGTGAATGGGAATGGGGCCCTAACAAAAAACCAAGAGGGAGTCAATAGTGATTTGCAGGAATGATTTCATTTTATAGAGGCTATATTTTAGACATAAGAAAGAAATCACTGAATGCTTTGTATTCAGTTTTATTCCTGTGACTTCTAAAGAGGTTAAAAATATGAGTCTCCTTTGGGAATGTTTCCAAGCTCGAAGTTCTGGAAGTTCTCTGAATCCATTAAGTTTATTGTGTGAAGACACATGCCACTCACACACAGCATAGAGCTGCAGCACCATGGTCAGCTTTGCTCTGAACATCACAGCTCAGGGAGGGAACACACTGAGCTGAAGCACAGCACACACAGCAGGAGCAGCCCAGAGAACATGAACGCAGCTCCCTTGGTGTCAGCAACACAGCTTCATGGGACCAGGGAGTTCTCTGAAACCATGGCATTTGTTGCCTAGTGAGTGAACTGGATGAGGAAAGAGCAAGACACAGCCTGAACTCTGCCTGGACTACAGCAAACAACAGGTTGCTCCACTGAGTACTTATACTGCCATAACAGCTATGGCACTCTACTCTACCTACCCAAAACCCACAAAATATCTCCTGATAAGAAAAGTTTTATCCAATACTGGGATTTCACTGCTAAGCCTACTAGGATTTCAGAAAACCACACAAGCACTTGAAGAAGAGCACCTGTAGGGAAAGAAGATAATTTCAGATACTGGCAAATTGCTTTTCCCAGTTATAGGAGAACCTTAAATAAAGATTATGATGCATCCACACATTGCATAAATTTGGGAAATTATTTGGACCAACTTAATTGGTGTAGATATTTGTCCCAGGTAATGCTACATTCTTTGCTGGTTTTACATTTGTACAGATGTTCAGAAGTGTAGCATAACTGTGCAGTAACACGTTGCTGCATCATGTGGTGAAAATATAGACCACCATATAAATGAAAAGAGCTTTGGGTAAGTAAGGACATAAACTTAAGATAACAGATTTTCTCCACTGAAAAATGGATCTTCAAAATCTCCTTTCCTTGAAAAGAACTTGACATATTTCCTCCACTGTATTTAACTGAAGCAAAAGGCATTAATGCTTGAAAAAAATCTCAGCAACTGAAACCTACCTTAGGGAAATGGGCACATGTAACAGAAGCACAGGGCTGAAGGAACCTAAAGAGCTACTTAACAGTTTTACAGGGTACCAGCATGCATTTTTACAAGCAGGCATAGAATGGAAACTGCCTGGTGGTAACTTGTACTTATTTAAGAGTGGATCAAAGAAAGCTAAGAAGGTGACAAATGGGACAAAAATACTTGTTAAGAAAAACCTTTTGTGTGCTTTCCATACTGTTCCTACTCTTCATGTGTTTCCTTTTGGATACTCACAAGCATCCTCATCTTCATAAGCATCCTAGTGCTGCTGAGCATTCTGAGCACCCAGAGACTTGGGGACCGTGAACACAGACATGGCTAATGATGATAACCTCAGAAACTCACAGGACAGGCTCCTGGGTACTGCAGGAAACTCCCATCAACACACACAGTGTCACAGCAGAGCCAGGCCTTAGCTGATGTCTCTACCCAGTTGTGTGGGAGATGATTTCAAACCCAGACAACTGCAGTTGTCAGTGCAGAGGCTCTTTGCTGCTGTGCTTCAGCATCTGTTGTGTGTGTAAGCTGGCAAGTGCCAAGGGCTTAGCTGGTGGCTCAGATCTGATCAGATTTGAAACGTGTCAGGGTGCTGCATGTACAGAGATGTCAGGAGCCTGGAGTGAGCTGCATACAGCTGAATGGAGCTGATGACTATCAAAACAAGCTGATTTTTTAATCAAAAAGGACAGCACATGGCAGTGTGTGCTAAAATGATGTGCTAAAGAACATCAAGGAACTAACTATGCAACCATCTGGATGACCCGAGGTAGAAAAACCACAAAACAGGTCTAGCAAAGAAGCAGGCTGCTTTTCAAATGTAACACAATTAAATAAATAGTATGTGATATACCAAAGCATAAAAAAGAACAGCAAGTTACAAAAAGCAACAAGACTGTTCACCCTGATATACAACACTACATCCAAAGACCATATTCTTTTTTATGTCAGCCCACAAACTCACATTCAGTTCTGGCTGTCTGATATGGTCTACTGCACCTTCAGCTACACCAGAATTTGTGCAGGCCAAGACACTCTTGTAGAAACTGTCATGGGCATCAGTGAGGAACACGATAAAGACTACACAGGTAAAAGTATGCCCACTGCATTAGAGACTTTATTGTGCACAACAGTAAATTGATTGGAGAAATAAAAAAGATCAGTTGGCAAGAGACTACAGGGAAATCAGAAGGAAAAAACCAAACAACTTTGAAGACTGTTATCTCCACATTAAAAAGAGAAAGTGAATCTAGAAACTGAAAATCTCATTACTCCAACATCCCTGTTCCAAGGCTGAATAACACCATAATACCATGTTTATTTCTTCTTCTAGTTTCTAAGTTATTTCAAAGCTGTGCTGGCTTACAGAGGAAGTTCCAGCTAGAAATATAAAATTCCACTGCCATTATCTGGGTAGACACTTCAGGATCAATGCTAGCCTTCAGGCCGACCTACAGATCTTTCCCACTCTTGATCACAGCCTCCTGAGAAGTATGAGGAAATACACTTCCTTAATCTTCATTTAGCAATTTAAGTACTGAAAGATCAGAACTTAAAATTCCACATCTATTTAACACTTGGTTAGTTGTCATTAAGCAATCTGGCACTATCCACATTTCTGTTAATACCATCCTAGTTAATCAGCAACCATTACCACTCCCTGATTACACACAGCCATCCTCCTGGAACACTTCCATACGTTTGTGGCCTAAAACAGGCTAACTGCACCCATATTTCCCATTTATCCCCCAGGTTCTGACCCAAGGCACTCAGTGAATGACACAGTGGGAACCTTGTGGACTGGCAGTGGGATCTGAGATGGGAGGGAAGAGAGGATATTTTATGCTGGGGGAGTCTAGGAACAGTTCTAAGAACAGTTATGTGGATGGAAATAAACTGAAAACAAAAATCTCAGCAAACCTCCTTACATTACCATCTGCATTTAATCTCTGGGAAGATTAAATGTTTCAAACATGATGTTCAAACCACAAAACAATAAGCATGAATACATTATTTCTATAGGTACCTTTAACCATTTTTTCCCCTGAAGCATTTTCTCTCTCAAAAATAAGTATTTAGCCAAATGTTTCCTTAACCACAATCTCTTCCATTTTGTGTCAAAAACACATCTTGATAATTTCTCACTCTGCTTCAGCCCTTCCAGAATCAGAGAGCACAGGATATCCTGTATAATGATATACCTGCTTTCCAGGCTGAAGGGAAAGAAATAAGAATAAATTAAGCTTAAATTTAAGCTTAAAGAAGTTTAATTTTGCAAGGCACTGAACAGATATCCTTAATTAAGCCCATGAGCGCTTCACAATTTAGGTAAACAAGTGGTATTTTGTAAACAGGAAGCTTTTCTGCTAAAAAAACTAGACTCCTTGCTTAGGCAACCAGACCCATCCCACTGAAATCAGTAGGAGTTAAACATTTGGCAAATCTGCACAGTAAAGCCACCTTTATATGTCACTTTAATGCCATATCAATAGGTATTTTTTGAAGCTTAAATATGCCCCAAACCACATTGCAAATATGCACCACATGTGTAACTTATGCCATGATTAGAGATGTCTGGAAACTTTTTAAACTGTGTTTTATCAGAAATGAATGGTTTAATAGAAGAACCAATTTCCTCAGAAAGCGTATACTTCATAAGAATGTCATCACAGAGATTTTAATGTGATCTTTCTAAACCATGTAAGTGGAAGACACTTGGGTTGGTTGGACATGGGACTCAAATCCCTGACTAGTTTGGTGCCCATGGTCCCAGGGATTACTTTACTGCCCTGCTTACTGCCACTGCTGTATGGCACTACATTGTGCTTTTCAAAGGTCTTTATTTGTCTTCTGAAGGATTCTTCTACTTCTTTTCCTTTGGCTCCTGTGCCAGTGTTTAATGAGAGGCCCCCTGCCTGCAAGAGCACCCCTGTACCACCATGGTGCTTCCTGTTTGGCAGGACAGAAACACCTGACTGCTCCAATGCTCGCTCAAAGGAGAAGCGTTGTCTAACTCTCTCGAGCTCTCACCCCTCTCACTGCAGCTCTTCCTTCCTTGGCATTAAAAGGTGCAGAGCTGCAGAATGCCAGAAGTGCTGCAGATTAGAGCAGAAGTGCTTGGACAGCATGGGGCAGCTCAGGGACTGGAACACAAAGAGGTGAAATGGGTCATGTCTGAGGCAGAGCTGAAATGATGTACTACAGTTATGGAAAAGAAGCTGTTTAAACTTCTGTAAGCAATACCACAAAGTCCTCCCAGTGTGGAGGACATTCCCAGGGAGGACACGGTGAATCACAGAGCACAAGTTCCCAATGAGGAATTTATGAGGTTCATTATTTATCTATCTGCTGATTTAGTATCAGCTGGATTCAAAACCAGTTTGAAAAGCCATCAATAGGTTGTAAAGCATTTTTCCATGTTAGAGTGTGTGTAAATTCTAATAATTTGATACATTCCCATTGAAGAGTCCAGCATCTGATTTCTGCGATTGTGAATTACCAGATTGTCTGCATGTAAATAGCATCTGTATCCTTGACAACCAGACTTTATGACTGACTCATTCAATGAGGTCATGATTCATTGTCAGAGGTATCAAAATTCATTACCCTCTTTCACAGTACTTTTCCTGCCATTAGGTTTGTGCCAAATCATAGTAACTGAGATTTCCTTACAGACATGAACAAAGTACTAACCAAGAAGCAAGCAAAAGCAGGGACTAATCCAGCAAAAGCAATACATAAATGAACCTCACATTCACACCAATCCCCAATGAAAAGAAAAAAAATCAGTTAAATGGATAGAGATGCAATTTGACACGATCTAAAAAGAGAAAAAGGTGATTAGAATCCTCTTCAGGAAATATGAAATATTCAACTGCTCCCTCAGCCTTGCACAAATGTGAAGAAAGCAGCAAAGAAGTGTCTGGACACACATGCACACAGAGATCCCTGAACAGCCCTGGGGGTACAAGTTTACTTGACACAATGCTGTGTATAAGAGATGACAAATCCTCAACTCCCATGGACTTTGAGGACAGATGGAATCAAATCAACACCTTTCCACTCTGACAGGAGAAATGCACTCTGTTTGGGCTGAGGAATCCTTGACTGGGTCAGCTTCATCTTTGAATTTAAATCTCTCCATTCACTTCGTTCTTTCCTATGCTATTCTTCTTTATCCCCCAGTGCAAACTTCGAAATCTGTCTTTCTTTCCCTCTTACCCTGGAGGTTTGTTTTACCTTGTTTCTCATTCCAGTCTTACCACGCAATACAGAATGTGCCAAATCTGTTGTGTTGCACCATTTATATTAAATGCCATGGAACTGACTAACTTGGGTGACTTTAAGAGTGAAATTTTTAACTTGGGGTAATGACATTTGTTAATTTTTTGTGAGACTCATATACCTAACCACCTGGTTTCTTTACAGAACTAGAATTTTGATAATTTTCATAATCCAAATTTACAACTTTAATTGGTCTATGCCTTTTTAAATTTTTATTAATTGTATGAAGAATTTTAAACAGTGCTGCCCGAGGGCCAGTTCTTTAACTGCTCAATATGGGAAAAGCTTTATTGAAACCATGGGGTTTTATGTGCACTAGATAAGGCTCTGGCCTCTCTTTCAAGGCAAAGAATTTCAGCCCTAATTTAGTATGTAGGGGATAATTTTAGTAGTGTGAATAAGTCCAGCTTAGCTCAAGAAATTGCTTATGTGTCTGCCCCCCTTGTTGAGTTAAAATACCTCAGACTAGAAGATCAGTGAAGAGTATTACACATCTTAGACTTCACTGCCTATGCTGTAATGGAACTGACAGTGTGACACAATATACAGTAATAAACAACCAAACCTGAATTACAGTTGTAAAGATAAATCTGTTAATTGACAAGAAAGAAAGATTTTCTTTGTTTTTAAAATACTTCTGTCATATGCTTACTTGCAGGTGTTATAAAGAAATTACATGTCCCACACCTGAAGCAGATTAGTAAATACTGGACTCAGAAGATCAGACATCTGCTCTGAGATGAGCTCCACCAGCCTCCAAACCCACTCATAAAGATGACACTTTGGCTGCCTAAATCGAGATTACAGCAACCTTGAAAGCACCTTACAGCTATCCTGCCTGCCCATCAGCTGCCTTGCCAAGAGGACATCTCTTGTAGGTCTGTGTTTTATCTGCCACTCCTAGATGGATACTGCAGAGTCCCTATGGTGACTCAAACCATGTTTAGACAATGGAAACAAACCCTTGATCCTTGTTACCAGCTTCAGAATCTTTTCCTCATGTAAATGGCAGTGTCTTTACCTTGTGCTGAGTCCAATCGGACTGTCTCAATTACATAAATTAATCTCAGCCTCTAATTCACAGCAAAATACTGTGGTATGTCACAGGTGGGAGGTGTATTTTCCTGAAGTACATCTTTTAGGAAACATTTTCCCCGTTACACATCTTTCTTTTGGTTTCAGGCCCTGCAATCACTATCATATATGATTCTCAATATGAATGCAGTACTAAAATCTCTACCAGCACTTTGTTTCAAGGCATAAAACCATGAAGCTTTTAAAGTGCCTGTGTTGATCCTGCTCTACAAACAGGTGATGTAAATGGTGATATAAACCATTTAGTGACTAGTGTACACACACTACAGTGATTTAACTTTAAAAACTGTCCTCTATGGATCACACCTGAATAGACAGTTGTAAGTAAGTAAGAATACTTAATATATGAAATTCAGTCAGTGATGGCCAATTTTGACAGGTCAGTTAACCCATGTAGAAGAACTTTTGTCTCTTGGAAGCACAGCTTTTTCAATCAGTGTGTTGAGAGTGATTGATTTTCTATATTCATCCTGCATCTGGTGTTCGTATTGAACACTCCTGCTGTTACTCCACCAATTGCTACAAGGGAAATCTTGGTTAGATTTAGGCTATATGTTGTACAAAAAGGGTGGCCAAACTCTAGAACATGGGGCCAGGGAGCATGTGAAACCTCAGTGTTTGGAGACTCGACGCTCATCTGTACAAGGTGCTGAGCAACTGGGTCTGCGTTGGTCCTGCATTAAATGAGTTTGGATGGTGTCCAGAGAGCCCCTGCAATCCCTTCCATCCTTTTGTGCCTTTTTTTTTAGACCTCATTTACATTCTCAAAACAGAAGACCAAATATACAAACCTTAACTGAATTCTAAAATCAGTCACTGAAAACTACCTAATATTTACTCTGTTCTGATGCCACTAGTCCGCTCTGATAGAATCTACTGCTGCACAATCTTACTCTACACCTGGACAAAGCTCTTCAAGCTTCAATTCTGAGCTTCCTGCATGCTTGAGTCTCTGAGTCCAGTCTTTCAAAATGGCCACAGCACAATTGATGTCTATTTACTCATATCTGTTATAATTCATCCTGCTTTTATACTCTACTTGTTAATAGTGAAAAATATGCTATTACACTGACATTATAGCTTCATTTTATTGAATTAATAGGTTTTTACTCAGCCTTCTTTTCTTCAGGACAAAACATGGAAAAATGAGTGGCAACATGACTGGGTAAAGTGTATGCAAAGGCTAAATATGAAGTGAGCAAGGTCTTTACATTTCTCCCTAACGCACAGGGAGAAATCCTCCCTGAATGTCACTCCATTAAGTGATGTTCAATAAAGAGTTTCAAGCTTGTCCAGTACAAAAAGGGAAGGTTTTGTATTCTTTGTCTAGGAAGAGCTAAGACTGGGAAAGCAATAAGAATTCAGTAGTAAGCTGTACTGGCATAGGTGGCAGGTAAAGAATGTAAGAAGGCAAAGCCCTTCTTTAACACCTTGCCAAATCCCAAAGCAGCATCTATATTGAATTTTCTCTTAGTAGTCAAAATGCACAAAACCAAAGTCACACTTTCTTTCCCCATCTGGGTGTCTTTATAAAACATATGTGTTAGCTTCCCCCCTAGTTAAGGCAGTTCATCTTTTTCTGACAGCAATCCCGCATTCTCTGTCCCAAAGGACACTACCCTTCCAACCTCCTGTGCAACATACCTTCAGGTCAGATACATCTCTGTAGCACTGCTCAGAACGGGTGTGATCAGAAAGCTGCACATTCCAGAAACATGGGAGCTGGTAGACAAGGAAGGGATTTTGTTTGATGACTGCATTGAAGATATCCTAGCAGAAAAAAAACAAAACAGAGAAACATTTGTGTTTGTTGTTTCTACTGCGTGAGGTGATCTCAACTTCTGCCCCAGCTGACTCTCCTTCTCCCCTTCACAGGCAGAAATTCCAATGGTGATAAAAGGTGGAGTCTGTAAACCTTTCTCCATAATTCTGTTGCCTTGGAGGGTGATGTTAATCTAAGGGATGATATATAGATCCAGACAAGAGGAACAAGCTCTCCTGACGCACAGAGCTAAGGGACTACAGTAAAGTTTTCTAACATTCATCTTGTACTGCTGGCATGAGGTGTGGCTCCTGTTCTAGTCACCAGGGAGAGTAACAGGCAGTAAAAGACACAGTGCCAGCTGGTACTGATTACTGCACCACTTTTTAACAAAGGGGAGGAAAGCGAATCTGGCAGCTAAATTGGTTCAAGGTGAATGACTAGACGTGACTTTAGCTAGCACTTTATTGTTGCAACAAGTACTCCAGGTACTTTATGGATAAGGCATGTAGGACAGATTGCAGAGCCGCCTACACCATGAGGGACAGAAAGTGTTTTGCCCCTAAGCAGCCATTCTGTTGGAGAAGTATGTTAAAAGGACAATCTGAGGGTAAGGTATTAAGGAGAAGACACAAGCAGCCCTCCCCTGCTCTGCAAAATTCTGCCCCATGCAGGTATTAGACAGCAACTCAGGATCTGACTGAAAAAACAGTGAAGTTGCAAGAATTTTTTTAATGATCCTCAGGAGTTGTTGGATCACCCTGCAGAGATGCTGTACAAAGTGCACACCTCCATGTACACAATAAGGAGCGTGTCTCCTTTGTGGTGACTGGTCAGGAGCCAGAGGTAACTCAGAAGGAGAACAAATATCTAAATACGATGCTGGACTGAGTTAACATGTTCAAGCTGTTGAGCAAGAATTATTGGTTCAGGTCTAGTAGTATGTTAACAGCGTTTCTGGGTTTAAACTGAGAGCTGGCAAGAAGCACAAATTGAAAAACTATTTCTATGTTTAGGCACACTATTTCTTCTCTAGGCCTCAGTTTCCTATCTGTAGCAGGGAGACAGCAGCACTTTTGTCTTTACAGGGCTGCTGTGGCAAGGAGTACATTAAAAGACATCTGGGACTCATCTGCCAGAAACAGTAAAGAAATATCAGGAGACTTAAAACTAAAGTCTGATTAGACAATAACCAGTGGGGAAAGACACAGTTTATTTGGACTTCTGGTGCCTGGAGAGTTCTGTGTTAAAGAAGGGAGAACAGAAAATGAAAGCTTGAAAACCCCTTTTGTCCCTCTTATGAATCATCTGAGCAGAGGAGGTAAAAATGCCAGTGTTGTAAGAGGAATCAAACTTTGTGACTAAATCTCCATTCTCTTCCACATTTTGCCCAGAATGATTCAACAGATGTTGACTACAGGCACAACAGCTTTCCCTTGCCTTTTCCCACATCTCATCCTCTCTCTACTTCTTTCCTTCCCCAACCCATGGCTCAGTGCTTGTCCTGCAGTCCTGCAATGTCCTACTCACCTGGTCAGCCAGTGAAGTGGACAGCATGCTCATCAGCTCCCGCTCCGCCGTCAGTCTCCACATCTGCTCCCACTTCATCTTCCGCAATTTATCGAGGAGCAGCAAGATCACCCCTGAAGGGAAACATGGGGCAGAGACAAAGGGAACCCATGATGTCATGTACCTGCCAAGGCCCACCCTGCCCATGTGCTGATTCAGCAGCTAAAACACGACATGAAGTTATCTGACACATCTGATTGCAATCCTTGAAACTTCTCTGAGAAACAGATTATCAGTGCTGGTTACAACCTAGACCTCGAGAGGGCCAGCCATTAAGGCACCAAGTCTGCACAGAACAGGATCCTCAAATGGGAAATTTTAAGTTGGAAGAAAGGTACCTCAACATGCATTGTATTCCTCAGTTGCTTTTTGGCTGGCCAAAATTCCTAGTGCACAAGAAGGGAAAACAGCAGAAGCAATGATGCTGGATTGAAACATCAGCAAAACCTTTCCTACAGTGTCTTAGAAAAATCTGCTTGAAAAATGAATTTGGAAAGGCTTAGATAAGAGTGCTGTCATGGGGAATGAATGCAGACTGAAGGACCACAAAGAAGGAGTACAGATAAACAGCAGCCTTGCAGGCTGACAGAAACCACCTAGTAAAATCAATGATGGGTTCTGTGTTGTTTCATATCTTCATTAGTGGAGGGAGGAAGTAAACAGAACAGTAACGACATCTGCAAATGACATTTAACAAGAGGTCTTACAAAAAAATATCACGGCAACTGTAGAGAACCATAGCAGCTACACAGAAGAATACGAAATGACAAAAAGCAGGCACAGGGAAAAGCTGCCTCAGGGAGTCCAAGTTGATAAAACTAAAAGTAATGAGAAAAAGAAAGGAAATGTAGTCTGAATGCTTAAGAAAAACTCTCCTAAAACCGCTGCGGTGAAATAACTAAAAATGGCAGATAAACTACTTTATTTCATGAGTCTTTCCAAATCAGACCACACCAGGATTAGAAAATGTACTTGGAAAAGTGCTGCTCTGGTTGGGAGAGGACATAGGTGGTTTCAGTTACTTCCTATATTTAGTTTCTATGACATGGCAAGTTTCTTTCTAGTAAAACCTGGCACTGCTATGAATAAAAAGCAAACCTCTTCTGGCCATGCATTTGGTGGCCTATTTTAGTTATGTTTTCTGTTTAGTCCATCTGGTTCCCAAGGATGCTGGAACCTGTGATGGAGGGATCCCCTTTCATCTTCAGTCAACCTTTCTGCTTCCAGCAGTTGGATTGCAAAGGGACACACTGTCACAGCATGCTACAGTCTATTTATGCCAGTGTGTTTGTCTTCTCTCCAGCATAAGGAAAGTCTATTTTGGAGTATGTAATGTGCATGCATGAGCTTCTAAGAGAGCATTATGCATTGTCTGAATCAGTGTGAAAGAGGTTCCTTGTGCTGCAGCAATAAACTGGGTGGGAGATCACCTCTCTGGGAGAGGATTTTTTCCAGCTGGAAAGAACTGTCAGCTTTGCAGTGAAATGCAACTGAGAAGGTTCTTTATTAAGAAAAATAAAGAATAATGGTAAGATTCAGTTAACTGCAATAAGATAGTTTTTATAATTCATAGACAATAGGCCAATTTTTCTTAATTTCTCTAAGCCTCCTGTCTGAGGAAGAAAAGGGTAAATATTTTAATATGTGCAGTATTCTCTTTTTTTTTGACTTCCACTTTTATGCTAGCAGCAGATTATGGCATTGCAGCTAACAAGATTATGCTGTCCTGAGGGGCTATCATGGTAACATCTGAGAGTGGAAGAGGCAGATGGAGTGAAAAAACTGGAATATATGTGAGAAAGGATGTACTAAATTATAATGCAATCATGGCTACTGAAAATTTTCACAAAGTTTTACTGTTTCACCATCAAAACTAATTTCAGTGTGACTTCTATTTTAATTCACCTGTAGGCTTGAGTTTAACACCTTTGTACAGTTGCTATTTAGGCTTCTAATTTACTGCTGCCGGAGAATACTTATAGCAAGTTTAAATATTTACTCATTAGTATTAGTGAAAATAAGATATTTCTACTAAGAGGAGAATTTAATACTACTCAGTGTTATTGAGTCCAACAGCAAAGCAAAAGCATGTGTTTTGGGAACTTTTAAAACAGTTCACACAGAAGAAAAATTAGGTTTTTTTCAGAACCGTGAACTTCAGGTTCTCCTCTATATTGTTGTGCTGTCAAAAGCAAACAAGTAACAAATGAACTAACTTCAATCTACACAATTAGTGTGCAGGCAAAGTGTCTGAAATAAGGAAAGGAAAATATTTGCCTCAGGAACCGCTTCCCTCAGAGTCAAATTGAGTGAAATCTCAGACTAAATTCAAGATGACATACAGCTGAACATAAGGGGAAAAGGGACTCACTCTCATCTGCTGTGCTGGGAGAAGAAGAGACTGGAGGAAAAACAAGAAATGAAAGGAATATTTTATTAACATCTGGCCCCAGGCAGCAGGGCTTCTGATTTTTTGAGAAGTGCAGCATCTTCCTGCCTTAACCTACCTGAGAAAAACAGAAGGAAAGCTTGGCAGCAAACAAAGAACAAGAGAAAAGTGGCAACCCAAACATCTCATGAGTATTAAACAAATTATGATCGGCCACAGAACACCCTATTTTCTTTGTCCTGAGGAAATAGTTCAGGCATATCCAGAGATGTAAATATCTCAAAGATCTAGGAGAAAAAGAATGCTTTATTACTAAATTTGTGGAAAACATCCTCGTCTTGTTATAACTTGAATGGCATTTCTCTCCTGCTGCTTGATGAGATTTTGCTTGAACTACCAAAATTTGACAGATTCTGAACTGCTCAAACAGGCAAACAAACAAGAAAGCAAACAAACAAACAAAGCAGTTTCTCAAAAATGTCATTTAAGGACACACTAAAAACACAGCTCCAAAAGCAAAAAAAACCACCAAACACCTCCCCCTAAGAACAAAAAAAAATATACTGGTGAATAAATTGAATAAAACAGGGCAATAAAGCTGAATTAACATATTAGGATTAAAATGTTTCAGGTGGAAAGCACTGCATAATTTTTTTGGTACATTTTAGAACTCAATTTACTTGAAAATAATTTTATTCTCAAAATTGATACAAATTAAAAATGTTATTGAAAATTATTATAAGATCTGAAAAGGAAAATAAATTTTCTATTTATTTAAACTAACCAAAGTTTGGGAGTCATCTTTTCCATCCTTTTCCCATTTTTTGATTCAATCGAAAACAACTTTTTTGTTCTTCCAATGTTTTCACTAAGCAATGGTTTCCAGACATGCTTTAAGACATGTCAGCAAATTTGTTCTTTTTTGTTTGCTTTTGTTAATCTGCTCCAGTACACAATATTTTATTTCATTTTTCTGAACAGTAAATTGAAAGTCTGCAGAAAGATCAGCCATTTCCCTTGGAATACTACCAAGCATCCCCTTCTCTTGCTTCTGGAACAAAGACAATGGCTCCTCCTGAAATTCAGAGAGGAACATATAGTAGAGCTGGAAGCAATAAACAACATTTTAAGACAGAACAGAATCACTTAGAGATGTTATAGTGAAACTGGACAAGCTTTCAAACTCAATCAATTTATTACAATGGGCCTTTTAAGGTGCCTGAAAATACTACTCAGTGCTGTGGGAGAAGAAAATGTAGTTCCTAAGAAACCATTTTATATAGGATCTTGGCTGTTCCTTTTGGGTGGAACAGGATGTTTTTGTGAGCCTTTGAGGCAATGCCATCTTATATGAGCAGCACCTCATCTATCCCTGTCAGGTTTTTAAAAATTCTTCTTGAAATTAGGCCTGCAACAGTGAACCAGCTAGACAAACAACAAGTAGATATCATCGTAATATCCAAAACAGATAGGTAAGACATGCTTCAAAATACATCATAAAGCAATAGTGAGTTTTAAAAAAATGGCTGGGATTTTGCTATAGCTCAGCAGCACACTGAAGACCACACACCAAACCACTGAGTCTGAGAGAAATAATGAACTTACTGAGCCTGTAAGAAATAATGTTTAAAAGGCCTGAAATTATTCAGATTTTGTAATACATATCTGAGTCAGACATTTAGGGCATGCTTTGTGAAAGAGATGTGGCACCAAAAATTTGAATGCATAGGAGCTATGGAAGAGCCTTGTAGCTCTGCTGTCCTAGGAGATGCTCCATGATAGTGCTGACTGCTGAGTACTCTAGCAAATACTTGCAACTTCTTTTAATTCTGATTGTACCTAAAGTCAATGGAAACTGTCCCAGTGCATAATGCTAGGAATGTGACTGTGCCTTGCTGGTCAGGGCTCCAATGACCAGTTTTGTTAAGGACTGCATTTGGAATCCACTGAGCCACAGCTTCACACCACTGACTGTGGCCTCTGTTTTCCACCCACAGCACCAAGAGCAAACAGAAAAACACAAGTGTATGGCTTTTAGGGATTAAAACATTAAATTAAATTAAAGCTATAATTCCAAAACAAGCCACTGCACACATTTTAAAATTTACGTCTTTGTGTGGTTGAAATTCCCAGCATTTATCTCACTTGGTTTACAGACTATCTGTTGCTCATAATTTGACCAGCCATATCATTAATGTAATAAAGCCATATTTTTCTACAGCTTTTAATATGATGTGACTGAAGGACTGTCATTCTAGCACATTTCTGGAGCACCCTGATACATTATTTAACCATGAACTTACATGTTCCAGCCTTCTTTTCTCAAAAAAGCTTTTCACCATCTAAAATACCCAAACTAATACAAACTTGCAGGGATGTACAATGTGTTCATTGAGAATAAGTGATGATTCCACGTTGGAACTTTTCTCTCACAAAACTGAACAGGGCTGAGAAGCTGTTTTGAAACAAAGTGTGTGTCCCTCCAGGCACAGTGACACAATGCAATAGTCCTTGTTCTCTGCACATGTATTAAAAGTGAAGTTGTCATAGGGCACATTTTGAAATGTTGTGCAGTCACTCTGTTGGGAGGCTGGTTCCTCCTGAAGCATTATAAGCATTTTGCTTATACTTCCTGATGACCATTTAATGAAATAGAAGACTTTTACTGTATTTATGCTCTTCTTTCCAAGTATGCTACTTTTCCTTAGGCAGAATTAAGATGAATGTTTTACTCAAGCATAGTTCTAACTTCTTATTATTGAGCTGCTCACTGTAGCTCAGAATGTCCCAGTTTTCTGGTTCTTTACTGCTTAGATGCTATTTTTCCTGAGCAATTTGGAAGAAGATAAACATGTTTTCTATCTTCTATTTTATGACTTCCACTTCTGGGGGAATTTCTCCAACTTTCTTAAAGCCTCAAAGCTGCTACAGAGGAATTTTCTTGATTCCAGAGTCTAGAAGGTCTGGAGGAGAGGAATCATGAACCATAAAACTTTGAGCAGGTCTATGGAGGAAAACCTCTGCTACTTAGAGACCATCCTGCTCAGTAATGCTCTCTCCTTTTATCTCCCAGAGTCTAGTGAAGAGAACTAACAGTTCCACAGGCCTTTCAGAGGTCAGCAAAGAATAATCATCTCTAGACCTGAAGAAATTGGCCTTCTCTCACACAGATCCCAAGCATATAAAGTCCCAAGCAGTAAAAATTCACACACTTAACAGCCCAAATTGCTGAGAAGATTTGTCTAACGTGGAAAACAACATGGCTGGAAAATAACCAAAATATTAGGAAAGCAAAAAATGGAAACTAGGGGTTCTTCCCAGCTCCTGTACTTGCTTGGGCATCAAGGAAGACATTAAGGATAGTAACTTTCCTCAAAAGTCTGTATCCTGAACTCTCTGCAAAGGGTTGTTGGAGACAAAAACCATCTGTGAAGAAGCTCCTTACATGGCTTTTAAAAAACTCCTGCTTACTCACAGCCTTTGTACCCTGTGACCCTTGTGAGTATATAGCACAGAGAAATTGCATTTTAGAGGCAAAAAAGAAATATTCCAGGGAGTTCTCTTTTGGTAAGCTATGGAAATGGCTTCTAAGAAGGGAAAAAACCCTGTAAGAGGCACATCATTAAAATCTCATAAAATTCAAAAGAATGGAAAGTTTTTGCTGAGCACCTTTAAATCTCAGAGAGTGTGCTCTAACCTCAGCCCTGCAAAGGGAGAGAGGAGGGAGGTTTCAGCCTTTATACACTGCAGCACCACGGCAGTGGCCACACGAAGCTGAGATCTGTCTCAAGGACATTTCACACCACTGCCCTGCACAAGGATCAGCTGACACTGCTCCGTGTGCATCTCTGCACATGTCTGAAGCACATCTGAAGGTGCCAAAGTGGCCACTAGCTAAAAGATGGCCAGGTACACATCTTATTATAAAGCATTTTGAAATGTGAGATTTAAAAAGAAAAGTGATATTGGGTGGGGGAGGGGTATGAATGTAGAAAATTTCTACGAAGTTTTAAAGAACTTTTCCTCTCTGCAATATTAAAACTGCAGTAAATTCTTACACACAAGATTAGCTGTGGTTTCATTTGCCTGTGTGCTTAGGTGGCTTCAACAGAAAAACAAAGTCCTGATTAAATACTTATTTAGGTGATAAAGTCAGAAAGGATAATTTTTCACTCTTGCATAACAGAGGTCAGAGGATTTTTCAAAATCAGTTTGGGGCCTACTAGAGCACAACTTCTAGAAAAAAAAAATCAGTCTTTATTTAAAGATTTACAATAATGGATAGTCTAACACAAACTTTGATAAGTTATTCCAATGCATAATTACCCTGATGAAGGGTGCTTCCCTTATTCTAATTTGAACATCTCTTTGAACTTTCAGTCATTTGATCTTGCTGAACCTTTGCTAAATTGGCAAGACCTCCATTAAGAAATGTTATTTTTTCCTCCAAACATTAATAACCTAGGATCAAATTATCCTTTGACTTGCTCCCAGATAACCTCCTGGAGCCATTTTTCCAAACTTAATGAGAAATTTTCCAGTATTATCGCTGAATTTTGCAAATTTTTAAGTGGTCATCTTTGACCTGTGGAGCTTAGCCCTGGACAAGTAGTTAAATCTACATTTTAAAATATATACAGTCCAAGAACTGGTCCCCAGCACCCAGAGCACCAAAGCCCTGGGGGTGTGTGTACACCTGGGGTTGTGCATGCACTGCTCAGGGTCTGGCTCTTTCCTGAGCACACCCTGCTGGCCACATTCATCCTGCTCAGCACTTGTCTCTGAGGTCTAGTTTATGCTCCTTCAGTTGTTAGACAGAATGATTATTCTGTTTGCATTTCTCAGTGTGGATAACATTATGAGAGAGCCATGTCACAGTTTGCTAGACTGGAGTGGTTTTAGCAAGGAACAGAGGGTCTGTGTTGCGTGCACTGGAGAATGTCATCAGGACATGCTTGGAATAGTAATCTTCTGATGTCACACTTAAGGACTGGAAAGAGGTGACAAATGGAGTGTAGTCCTATCCATGCTAGAAATACTTACTGAACTGTGAACAAATTACAATAAATATTATTAGTTTTATATTTTTTTTTTAATGAAAGACAGTTTGGTTCCTCAGAAAGATAGGATACCAACTAACTTCTGTGTCCTGTGGATAAACAGGGAGCCAAGATTGAAGGATGAACTGGGCAGCTAAGTTACCTGGCAGTGTAGATATCAGGTATGACAGGAGTAAAAAGCTTCCATCCCATACAAAACAAATGCATCTCCTGTACTCATACTTGAAATGACTCTGGTTGTACATCCAATGATCACACAAAGTATTTTGTCAATCATAACAGACCTGGAGTTCATCTAATTATTCATCCTGGACTGATTGTCATACATCTCTTAATTCTTCCAGAACGTAGAATTCTTCATGTCAGTGCCTCAAAACACAGAATTGTGAGTGAGTGTCACAACTCTACAAAAAGGCAAAGGAACTGGACTTTGGGTGAGCTGTGCTGAAGAGGAATCACAGAAGAATACAGACTGTATAGGGTTACTGTGCAGGAGGTCCAGTCATTGGATCTCCGTGTGCAGGTATGTTTGGAAAAAGGGATCACACATGGATAAAAACTGAGGAAGTCTGCTGAAATTTGTTGACTATTTACCCTGTTGAAAGAAAGTATGTCTTCCAAAAGTAATTTATCTTGGACTCTCCACCAAAGAAACACCTACCTTTAAAAGAAAAAAGAATCTGTTTCTAAATCCTTGGCTCTTGTAAATCAGCTTAATTCTCTTTAATGTAAGAATCAGGCATTTATATCAGATCTGGACCTTATTCATGATACTTATCTATGTTTTATTCTTCCACAGCAAGCAGTAAAAAGTGAATGGTAACAGCGACCACTGCTTTAAATCATGTTTGGCTTTTTGGTTTTGATCCTCTCAAAGACACCACATTCAATAGGGGTCAAAATATCAACAATTTTACAAGGTTTCCACTTGGGACTATGTGAAGAGGAAAAAAGCAGCCTGCACAGGTGCTAATTATTTTGGCTGGCTTTTAGTCTTAACAGTGTCTGCCTTATACTTTCCATCACAGTGGAGAAGAGCTTTCAAAAGCAGTTTCTAATATTAAGTGTAGTCCACAAGGGTAATTGTAACAATGGGCACAGTGAGCAAGAACCCATCACAGCTTTTCTGGGTCTGGTGTTCACTCAACATCTCACCAACAAAGGAGGAGATGCGGTTCAGGGCTGAACGACCTGAAAGGTATTTCTTTCTGTTTGGATGACAAAGAGGTTTGGAGTTTTGTATTCAGAAAAAAGCAGAAAACTTCTCCCTGCCTTCCCCCCCCCCCGCCCCCGCCTTAATGGGCAGTTTATTGACTGAGTGAGATTCAGGAGGAATAGAACATTCTAAGAAATGGATTAGGGGAATGAAAGCAGCAGCACACAATGAACAAGCCTGGAAATTAACTACAGCATTTAAAAAAAAAACAACTCAGGAAACATAATCCTTCCTGCACACCCACTTATTTTCTAGTAACAGAGAGAAGGATTAGGTTCACAACAGAAATACAGGGATTTGCCTAAGGAGCTGTTTATCATGCTCATATAGCCAAACTCAGGTACAGCTTGGGTAAGAAGCTTGCAAAGTTGGACTGCCAAGTTCGGAGGGTTGTGTTCAGTAATAAAACACCCAGATGGTGCTCAGTTACAGGGGGTATTCCAAGAGTTGGTGCTGAGCCTGATACTGTTAAGCATTCAGGGAAATGGGATAGAATGTGTCCTAGGCAATGTAACATGTGACACCACATTGGGCTGTGGCCTAATTCCCTGGGGATGGGCACCTACACAGGATCCTTGACTGGACAAGTGGCTAAGAGGAAGATCCTAAAATTCAACAGAAAGTCCTGAATGGTACTATTCCTAAATGGAGAGTATATGCTGGAGGACAGGTGGATAGAAAGGAGATTTCCAGGAGGAGTCCTAAGAAACTGGGTGGACAGCAAGTAGAACATGAGCCAGCAGTGCAACCTTGGGGCAATATTCCACATGTTGGGCTATATTAGCCCTCACGTCATGGTAAGCGATTACCACTCTTGGCTCAGCACTTGTAAGACCTCATCTGAAGCACTGTTTTGGATTCCTCAGTCAAATAAATACCCTGACATGCTGGAGTAAATCCATCAGAGAGCAGCCCAAATGGTCATGGGCCTGGCATTCATAAGGAGAAGCTGGGAGAACTGGCCTTCTTCAGCCTGAAGAAGAAAAGACTGAGGGATCTCTTGTTGGTTTTTAAAACCACTTAATGGAGCAACACTTTTCTGACAGATGCACAGAGACAGAATGAGAGGTAACAGTCACATACTGCAGCGAAGGAAAATCTAATTACATATTATGAATTTTTACTTTTATTTTTCACTGAATAGAAAAATAGTGGCTGACTACAGGAGCAGGCTGCTCTGAGAGGTGTCCATGAAGACACTTGAAACTCAGCTGGAAGAGGCCCTGAGCAACCTGAGCTGACTTTCAGAGGACCAAAAGACCTCGGGAGATCTTTTCTGACCTAAATTGCCTATAATTCAACAGTTCTTCTTGAGGAAAACTTCTTTTTTCACTGTCTGTGACTTGAGAACAACTGTGTAGAGATGATCTGCATATAGAGTGTACTGCAGTGCTCCTGTCCTCCCCTGAGCTCACTTCGACAAAGATTGGTGCAGAGGGGAAGGCAGAGGAGCTACAGCACCAACAATTAAAGCCAGGATGTAGCTGAACATAAAGACAACATGGAAAGGCAAGAAATGAGCTGCTTCTTCTGAGATCTGTGTCTACTCAGTTTGGCAGATTCTTCTCTTTCAAAGTCTCTTGGTATTTTTTTAAAGGGGGAAGGTTTGTCCTGCACTTAGTTTGCCCTAACACGAAATGCTAGGTTGCCCTAGCACCTAAGAGAGTGATCTGACTATGACCAAATCCAACTGGTTTTGTTGGCACTCTCTTAGTGGGAATGACTTTGACACGGGGTAGAAAGACATCTTAGTCACTCTGCTACTTTCTGTGACGGGCAGAAAGCTTCCTATTAAGAGTCCAAAGAAGGAGTCCAACTGTGATGCCTCTTTTCTTTGTTTCGGGACTGCGGCTAAAACTGCTGTCTCTGTCTCTACAAAAAGGAACTGTCTTTCCACAATCACTTTTATTAGCACAATGAGAAACTGAAAGTGAACTTGCACTTCAGAAGGAAACGTACTGGTTTTACTATCACCATGCATTTGTCTGGGCTTCTCCCATCATATAATAGAAGGTTTTGTTCTCAGTGTAGACACCTGGATGCCTTTACTAAGCTTTTATGTGCAAGTCTTTCATCCAAATTTAACCTGCTAATGATTGTCCCTCTACAATAAAGAGGGCACTTCAGACTGCTGGACAACTGATTACTACAATAATTACTGATCAAGGTATGTATGTTCACATAAAGAACTGCCTTGATCAAGCTAAAAATAAAACACTTCAAAATGATTTTTTAAATCATTACATTGGAATGCTACATATAAATGCCTGATTTATGTACATTACATGGAGAACTTTACAGTGTGGGCTCAGGTCAGACCAATAAAACTCCCAAAACAAGGACAATCTAATCAACTAAAAAGAAATAAATTTTATTTACTCCAATACAACTAGAATCTAGTATAGACTGTCTAGACGCCATCTTTTTTTTAATCACAGGTTTCCTACAAGATAAATGTTTTTAGTGTTTCAAAGCAAGTCTGGTGGCGTTTTTTAAAAACAGTTTTTGTGCGGGCTGAGAGACTCAATTGCTAAAGGAGTAGAGGAGGTATCTGAGAGAATGCCATGAACATTAGACTAATTCAGCCACAGTAATGTCTTTACTAATGGATAGGCCTCTCAAACTAGAGACACCATTTTCAAAATCAAATACATATTGACCCTTATTTCAGAAATGTCAAACATGATGTAAATAAGTTCTTAGCACATCACATGCTTTAGAAAGCGCATGAGAAAGACCTGAAATGAAGCTATACTTTGAGGATAGTCACCTCTAAGATAACTTATTTTTAAGTGCAAGCTACAGATTATAGACAACAAAGATAGAGATGTGGTCATCAAAAAGCAGAATTATCACTTTAGCTTCCCACCTTTGACACAAACAGAGTGATATTTCTTGCTGAGACTAAAAGCAACCATAGGCTGGCATTCCTAAACTGCTACCTGGACAATGTGCACAGTATTTGTACTTCAAAGGCACCTCTACATGTATAAAGCTCAAGTGTATCACCATGCTTTGCACTGAGAACAGTATATACTGAGTAAACTCACAGTGTCTTAATAGAAGAATAATCTAATCCAAAAACCTGGCACAATACGAACCTAAGTAGATGAAGAAAATGCTGCTTTTTGACTTGTCATCAGTGTTGGACATTAGTTTTTTATCAATTAAAATGCATTTTTCATCTGTTTGCAAAGGCTTCTGTACTTTGATCCAACCCAAATGACAGCACTTCCATTACCAAACATGACAAATGTTTGAACTAATGGGAGACAGGATTATTGCAATGGCTTTAGAGGGGGCATGGCTAAGCTTGGTCAGGCCACGATGGTGGGTTTAAGAGGTTCTACAAACCATGGCTTTACTGACTTTTTCATTCACTGAGACAATTTGACATCCTCCTCTCTCAAGCAGCCAACATACAGGAGTACAATTACCACAATGTCATGAGCCTGTGGAGCTCGGCTGAAAGATGCTACTGGGTTTCTGGAGCAGGACCACAGGCAGTGCCATGACTACCAACAGCCCACTCTGCACTGCTTCACAAAGTCATTTGTTTTCTGCACTGAAGATGCACAGAATCATCATGAAGGAGCACAGGATGTGATCCAGGCTTATTTAATATAAACAGTCTGTTCTGTGCTTGTCTTTCATCACTCAGATTTGTTAAATATTATGCAAAAAATGACATAACACATGCTTTCAATTTCCAATTCCACTTCCACAGGTCCTTTTTTTTCCAGGGAAACAATAAAGGAGAGAGATTTATTCTAGCACTCTTCCAGTCATTACAAACACAGGAGTAATAAGGCACAGTACACACATAGCTTAGTAATCGTTAGGTGCTAGCCATTCCCTTCTGTTCCCAATCCACAAATCTGGTAATGTCACATTTCCCAGTGTGGGAGTATGAATTCTCTGCTCAAGCTGTTGAGACACCTCCTTATAGTTTCCGGTGGCTACAGAGGCAGTGCATTTCAGATGAACCTCAAATCCTCAGTATGGGCTTCTGTATTCTAGGAGTCTGAAATCCCCAGGGCCAAAGTTTTTTAAAATTACCCCCAGGACCCAAATTATAGATTTATCCCAAAGCTCCATTTGGCAGGCATGGGGTCCAATCTCAGCTGATGAAGCTGGCTCTGCTGCACTAAAGCCAGAGAAGCCAGAGGTGATTCACATCCCTGACAAAGTGGTCAGAAGCCTTAACAGTCACCAGATACTGCTTTTAAAAGCTATTCTCCACCATGATGGAAAGTATAAGGCAGACTAAAAGTACTAAAAAAAAAAAGGGTACTAAAAGCTTTTATGTTTAGAATTTCTTTCATAAGATACTTTTCTGAGGACTAAGATGACTGCTACTCCTGAAATGAACATTAAACTATACAGTGCAACTCTGAAGCTGTCAGTTTAACATCTGTAAAAAGAAAAATCATAGTGTAGCATTACTTTGAAAAGCACAGTTTAGCCAGTGAAAGATGATATAGTTACAGAGCAAGAAATTGTGCTTGAATTAGTGTATGAGCAATCTGGAAGAGTTAACTCAGTGCAGACAACCAACATAGAGTGGATGTTACATAAAAAAGGCATTTGATTAAGCAGCTTACTGAGTGTTTACCAGTAAAGTACAGGAAAAAATTTGGAAACCTTTGTGGTACAGAAGGAATTGTGTCTAAAATGGTTGAGGAGAGAATGTAATCACAAATAAAGAATGATTCTAACTTAACACCTTAAACACTAATTAAATCATCTGACTTTGGGTTTGGTCTGGTTTTTCAACAATTATATTATTATGGACTAAAGTATGACTTGGATTATCTGCCTGTGAAAATGAGGAAGAATGAAAAACAACCAAATAAAATCTTTCCTTGAAAATCTGTATTGGCTGTCAGGAGATCTGTCCTGGGCATACAATGAAGAGAGGAGTGCAAATGCTTACTGGGTTTAAAGAACCAGTGAAGAAGGAACAAACAGAACTTTGCCTTTAATACATCTGCCTTCTGGGACTCTCCCAACCTATATGTCGTCCAGAGAGGCTCAGGCATAGAAAGATAAGAGTGAAAGAGAAATTATCTTCAGAAACTGTGAGGAGCAGTAGAACACTTTTGACTTTGAGAGGTGCTTCAAAATCAAATCTGCCAGGGTTAGGTCTGGCTGAAGAGGCTCACATAAAAATCTCTTTTCTTAGGATTGTATCCTAGGTCTGTAGTAAATACTCTCCCAAGAGCAAGAGCAGAGTCTGTCTGAGAGCCTCCTCCTGATCCAGTTCTGTTTAGCTCATTAAAGTTTCAGGAGTTTGGGGGTCCTTTTGGAGTTCCTAAGTATGGCTCGAGGTACCTGAATTTCCATGCCTTCCCCCTCCTGGACCGCTGCCTTTCATGAGTGTTTTGCTTAGAGATACTGCCTCTCTTTTCGGTGTCCCCCTGCTTTAGTTTTCTGAATCCTCCTTGGCCACACAATTGCGTTCAATGTCAATTATTTTTATTTACTGAACACATCAAACAAGACTCAGTTTCATCTTCCCTGAGAAATGTATAACTTCAGTCTCTGCTAGATTACTGAGGCAAACAGTTAATTCAATCAAGGAATTTATATTAAAGGGTGCTGATTCTGTCAATAACCTCGTCTCTTACTTCTCAGATGTTGCACCGTTTCGCTCAGTGACCTCTTGTTCCACATCCTTGAAAAAACAACATTCCACTTCTTATGATCACTTGTCAATCTTCCATACATTACCTACCTTCTGGTTTTCTTTCTAGAAAAAGTTTTTATAACTACAAGGTAAGTTGTGTGAAAAAAGAAATTGTGAGGAAAATAAAATCTTGTGCAGGATTATGGGATTTTGCATGGCTTGATAGGTATGTATTAATACAAAAATAAACACATGCAGTATATGTGAAGGACTGCAGATATTTGATTATTTTTGCTTTCACTGTAAGGTTTATGTGATATACTGACATTTGGTATTCCTATAAACCATTTGGAAGAGTTAAGTTAAGACGATGTAAATTAAAGCCTCACAGAATTTTTTTTAACCTTAGCATTTTAGATATAAATGTATGTATTTTATACTACCCACCATACATTACTGCATTATTCTGATCTTATATGGTTGTGTCAGATTTCTCTCTGCCAGCATTAAAATGGCAGAAAGGAAAAAGCAAAAGTACAGCAGAAAGAAGGTAGCTACAGAAGGTGGTCATCTCTCAGTAGAATGAAAGATACTGGCTTGTGGTGTAACAGTGAACTGAATTGACACCAACAAGTTGAACTGTGTATAACAAAAGCCTTCAGATTTCAGGAAAAATCCTTGAAACTTATCTCTGTCTCATGCTTTGCGGGGGCTGGGGAACAGGGGTGGGCAGACCTAGCCTTTGTATTTGCAATTCTGGCAAAGAAGAGATAGGAAACAAACCCATTCTGCCAAGATCTTGTTTCCACACCAATCTGTGTTCTGTTAGGCTATTCTTTTGAACATTTCCAGAGAACAGAGATGCTATGCAGACACTAAAATACAAATTCACAAAACGTAGCGAGATTCCCGCAAATATACATAGGAATATAGAAATAAGATGACCCAAACACACAACTTCTTGAGTCCTTTTTCTAGTTTGTTTAATTTAATCCAATATATTTCTGTGAAGCAAAATCACTTTTATGGTGAGTAATTTCCTGATAGTGCAGGGATATTTAAATGGACTCATCTGTTCCAAATGGAGGCTTCACCATCTGTTCTGGCCTTTTATTACAAAGAGAGAGAGAGAACCTAACTCACTGCATCAGCATTTAAAGGCCTGCATTGGAATGATTTAGGTATATATGTGTGTTCTTTATGCACCTGGTATGTTTTCTCACATACCAAACATAAATCAGTGAGAAGACCTGTCTCTTGTAACCTAATACATTCTCTGATCTAGTGCCTTTATTCCTTTCTCGTGGCAGCAGAAACTGATGGCCAGTAGCTTGCATTTTATTAGGACAATTATGACCCTGTTGGTGTCCGGCAGGGGTTATTATCTTTATTGGGCTAACATTTTGTGATACCATTTACTTCTCTACAGAAAATTATCAACTCCTATTCATTCCCTCTTGCTGGGCCTATATACAAGTCATTGTGGACAGAAATCTTGTAGGAGATGTGCTGAAGACCTGTCAAGATTGCTGAAAAGCTCTGTTCCTCCCCAAAGGATGTCACACAATCTTTTTAAACACCATTTAGAGAAGACCAGAAATTCCAAAATGCATTTCATTGCATCATTTTTCCTTTTTAGAAAGAAAAATTTAGCTGTAGCTTAGGAAGGGGGGTGCAAATTATCTCTCTATACCAGGAGACTGACTGCAGGTGTTAATTCAAAGCAAACCCTGAGGTCCTACCTGTGTTGTAGCCCCTCCCAAGCGCTGGCCAGGGCCGATGGTTCTTCCAGAGATTGCCCAAATACCAATCACTCTGGTTCTCCACCAAGCCAAGAACTTGCTGCCCTGGAAAACGAGCAAATTACAAGAATATCATAAGATGTAAGACAGTCAAGAAATGGAAAACACACAGGAAATCTGGAGAGGGACAACCAGTGGAAGAAGGCAGAAGATGGGGTGCTGCCTTCCTTCCATGCCTTCAGAATAAAGCAGCTTATGTAACAGACAAGCAGGCCTGGCACAACAAATTCAGCACGGCTCATTTCTTCCCTTCTTCCCTGGCTAGCCTGAGTAATTAAACACTGTGGGATCCTTTGTCATGCTGACAGAAATATGTCATCCAGACAAATCTGAATGCTGCTTGATTTTGGAATACAATGATGGAGAATACTCCTACTGAGAATTAAGTGTTGGTAAAATGATCATCTAATATGAAGACCTGTTCATACTCTGATGGAGATAACATAATTGAAGAACAAAGCTCAACATCACAAAGAGTGACTGAGAAAACAGAATGACACATATTATCCCTTTTGCTTAAAAAAATACTGGATTTGAAAAGTTTACCTACATCAGAAAGTTGCACTGTTTTAATTTAAAGAGAGTAATTTAAAAGTCATTTAGGTGAGCCTGTGTAGAATGCTGCATAGAAATTATGACTTCAGTTTTATTTCAGTTTATCTTGAATTGATTAGCAGCTGGCGTCAGCTAGAGTAAAATGTATTTTAAACCAAATGTGTCTAGAAGGTTTGCACTGCTCAAAAATCAACCAAGAAATGAATGTTTGTACAGATAAGGACTTAATTAGGTATCCTAAAATGTGGTGTATAAAATGTAAATAAGAGAAATGATTGAAAGGATGCTGTGGTAATGGAGGATGGATGGAAGGGGAGAATTTGGATTTTTTTTTGCATTTGGATCCAGTCAGAGAAAGGAAAAGGAATGGTGCTTTGAAAGAGGGACATGCTCAGGGAGGGCACTGAGACAAGTACTGGAAATTATTTTGCAACCTTTTGAAAAAGCAATTAAGGATCATGCTTTGAAGGCTCATTTTCAAATCCCAGCTATGCTCATAAAATTGTGTGTATGGTCACAGCAGTGCACTGCAAGCCTGAAATGATCATTGTATGTTGCTTACATAGAATCACAGCTATTTCAGTATGGTCTAACACAAGGTTGGGCTGAGAACAAGACATAAAGACAGATATGATTAACTCAATTTTATAATTGGCTTGAAAAGTGCTTGCAATACTCTCCTGTGGTATCTGTAATTCAGTGGAATGTCAGTAACCCCAATGTGTCTTGAATGCTGTTTCAAAGAGTGTGAGCAGCAGTGATTGGCCAAGGTATATTAAAAAAAACCAAGCCAGAACACTATGAAAGCATTCAAGGAGTGAATGGAAATCAATATAAAAATAACTTTGAGAGATTACCAAATCCACTCCACACTACCCTAGCATCATCCTACTCTATCCTAATGACAACCTGACACTTCTCACCAGACCTTATTTTCCAGTGATGTATCTCCTATTCCATTACACATTTATTATACAGTATATATAATTTTTCATATTAGATCCCATAAATAATTTTAAGAAGGTGGAAAATCTGGGAGAGATCAAAGGGATCATATCAAAGACCCATTGGTGCTACTGAAAACTGGTAATACTAACAGAGTGCAATGCACAAGAAAATGAAGGAAATTACAAGCCAGAAGCAAACACAACCTAAGCAATTCTGTTCATACAGATAAACGACAGCATCTCTCAACCTATGAGACACCTGGAACACACTGGAGATCACATCAGAAATCACAAGCCATATACTGTGAGGAAATATGAAAGGAATCTCAACTGCCTGAATGGAGCCTAAGGCAAAAAGAGCTGAAGGACACAATTTAAACCAACACTTGTTGACTCCAAGCTGGAAGTCTGCCTGTTTATAACCACTCCCTTACAGCTGAAGCAGAATAAATCAAGATAAGAAACATTGGCTAATAAGGGATGAGGAGAAATAAAGAAACCAAACCAACAGAAAATGCAGGTGCAGCTGGGCTGGAATGGGTTGGCACAGTTGGTAGGAAGAGACTGACCCTGCCCATAATCTACTAGCACATTTCACAACCCAGCAGTCCACAGATCCTTCTCAGGGTACAGCTAGCTACAGTAGTACAGCTACCACCAAAAGAAATGTCAGAATTCCTTTTGCAAGAAGCAGATACCTTCTTTATCATGGAGCATCAATCTGCTTTCATTATTTTAGTCTCATGGATTTCCCAACATACTACAGACTTCAGCCTTTAAAACAATGGATAGGGAAAAAATGAACAAACCTTAATGGTTTTCATTTCTCATGTACAAGTCAAAAATCTCAGTTCTAATAACTTACCCCTGAAATACTTATTTCTCAATTATTATTTCTTATGCCAAGATAAACTAAAAAAGGTTCCAGAAATTATGTTGCCATGTATTTACTGTAGTTGCATAATTTCTTTCTGTATTTTCACTTTATTTTTAATGACACGAGAAAAACATCTCACTCTCATCAGTATTCCTTGAGGTTTCATATGGGACACAGACGAAGGCAGAAATGAACATCATGTAAGCTTTAAGGCTCAGATACATGGATCAGATAATGTGACTTACTGTGTATGAACTGAGCTGGAATAACTGCCTGTACATGCCCTTTTAGCTTGTCACAAACACACAGCAAAACGTATGAGCTAACACCCTCTGGTTTGCTATTGCAATGGCCTGGGAATGTGCACCCATTCACACACTGTCCTAGGGTAGAGCATTATGCAACTTGTCAGGCTGTTTTAACTCTTACTGGTGCCTAAAAGCCTATTAGGCAGATGTGATAGCTTGTCTCCCAAGCCACCTTGGAGAAAATTATGGAGATATGCTTTCCATCTTCTCTAGTATATTTCTATTTTCTCTAGGCTGGAATAGTGTTGCTGTCTGTGCCAAAGAATATATTTTATTTTCCTTTACAATTGTCTCTGTGATCTTGACTTAAGGCAGAAGTAATCCTGAACACCAGACCTCAGCTGCATAGCAAATATTAATGTTTCCAAAAAGGTTTTCATCCTGAATCAATACAGAAAAAAGAAAATCAGAAATATTTTCTGGAAGACATTCCCCAAATATTTTGATCTGAAGATATCAAAATAACGTCAAAGAACGTACAACCATCCTCATGTTAAATAATAAAAAACAATGTGACACATAATCAAGATGCATAATATGTACCCTGTAGACCACATTATTCCATGTATCTCAAAGTTCAAACAAAAAAAATTCTGAAGTTGTGTCCTTCCAATTACAACCAACTAAAAATTCACTCAAAAGCTTTCACTCAGTGAAAAGCATTCAGTGCTTTAATGAATTTTTGTTTTTTAAAGAGTCATTGTGAGAATATCTGCCCTGTACCAGCTATTTCATTTAGATATTTACTTTTTCAAGTTCATCACAAATTTACAGACATGAGGCACTGGCCGAAGGGATGCAGGGTGTCAAGCAGGCACATTGAACAGCTCTCTGACCACGACCAGCCTGTCCCTCTGCCACCCTTTATACCTCTCCTGCAAGGTGCTCACTGTTCTGCAGGAAATATCACCAGGTTCACTTCACCTCTGATCATATACCTCAGTCTGAATTCAGGTTTTCTGGGCAGGATAGACTAGAGTTCCCTCCCAGCATGGCATTTTGGAAAAGGCAAGCATCAAAGAGTTATGTGAGCTGTTCTCCCAGCAGATGAGAACACAGTGCCTGCCGTAATGGATTTGTACCTTACAGCATTCTGAGCTGCCGGTTTCTTCTTCCTAAGAGTTATTATAATAAAATACCACAACTAACAGCAAAAGCTCTATCATCTTCTGTTCTGGTCCTGCAGTTATGATTAAGTGCACTCCTCTCACTCTCTGTTACTCCAGGCACAAGTTAGGTTATGAAAATTAAGCTGTCTTTCTTACTTCTTCATACATCACCACTAACAGCCAGACAAGAGAAAACAAGGCTATGATTCTGGCATGACCACTGTGAAAAATTCCCGGGCAGGCAAAATTACAGCTGGATTGCTGAGAATGGGGCTATGTGCTGCCTGGCTGTGGGTTGAGACTTCTCCAGAAAGCAGCTGCAGCCACAGCATTTTGCACAGAACAGCTGTCTGACAGCTCCTGCACGATGAGAAGCTTGGCTGTTGCTGGGAAGAGGTTTCCATGGAAAAACAGACACTTCTGAACTTGACAACTCAGTGCCTTCAATTCTGCTTTTGCTTCACAGAGTTTTGGTGGCTAATGGAGGGGAAAGCATTATGCCGTAACTCAGACATTGAAGGGGACTCCAGACCTTAACTCAGCTCCCAGCTGTGACACTGATTTCTTGGCTGACACTGAACAGCCTCTTGCTCAATTCTCCCTGAAAAAAAACTTTACCCCTCTTCCATTTTGTCTGTCTCATGTGTCGCAAATGTAAGTCCTCAGAGTTAGTAAGTGTGTGCTACTTTCTACTGGAAGGATAAGAGCAGCAGCATGAGGCAGGCTGAAGCTCCATCCAGCACGGAGCGGTCTCGAGCAGCAGGGAGGAGCAACTGTGCAACACAGAGCACAACAGTGCAGCTGTATGGTGGCTCTTCTTAATAGGGGTTCTGTGAATACAGTGACTCATGGCACATGCCACATCTGAAGGAGTATCAGCTATTTTTTATGTTGGGTTGGGTATCTGCTGCTTTTTCTTGGTGCCAGTCTTGGTGCCTGTGAACAATATTTTCCTATTCTGCCCTAATTTTTTCCCAGTTTTAGAGGATTTCATCTTGTCTACAGCCTGATACACAGGACCTTAACCTCAGCTCTTGCCTTGATGTATTTTTCTATAAAAAACAATAAAAATAGTAGTAAAAATTACAGTTATTACAGGTACTTTCAACATCTTTAGTGGAAGCTTTTTTTTTTTTTTTTCTTCAACCTATAGTGGCTTTTACATGACTCCACTGCAATTAAAGTAAGAGCACTGGACCCACTGCTAACACTTTGTGTGAATTGCACTCTCAGGACATCAGATGGTTTCCAGAAAGTGGAAAATAAGAAGGCATATTAAAGGGGAAGGAAGGGCTGGGGTGTCACCTAATTGCCCGTGGCCAAAGGGTGAGCTGGTATCACACAAAAGATCTGTTTCAGCTCAGTTCTCCTTGTTGTTGGATTTGCAAGGTTTAGCTGTATTTGGTAGAAGCCTTCGAAGTTAAAATCAAGTGCAAAGTAGTTTTCAGTCTCTAAAAACATAATAAGTAAGAAATTTCTACACTGTGGAGACTCTTAAAGTAGAACAGAGCAGAACTCTGTCTTGTTACTTCTAACTACTCTAACAGTCATGGTTTAGATAATTAGGAATTTAATATAGACACGAATGTTGGAGCTGCAGCCAAATACTGCCAAAGCTGTGCATGTCTTCAGTGTAAGGTGAAAGAGAGGAGAAGGACTCAACAAAAATTTAAGATTCAAGCTTGGCAGAATTCAGAACTGCAGCATTCTGCTTCCAAAATGAGACACAGAAACAGAGAATAAAAATCTGACAGAAGGGAAGAGAAGAAAACTTACATATTCTGAATGCTGGAAATATTCTAAATTGGCCAGTACCAAGCCTGATAAACACTGTCAGGACTAGTTGAATCTATACTGGTGTAATAAAGCAGAGTTATTTTTGCATGATTCAGAGTTAAAATCTTTGATTACTGCTCTTTGCCTCTTTCCTACTCCTCCTGATTTATTTTTCTTTAGCCTTTAAACACCTGCATAACACAGCCTTCCTTTCTGAAATGGGTGAGGCCACATCCTTAGCTGGCATAAATCAGCATGATTTCAATGAAATTAGTGTACTTAAGCTGACTGATACCAGATGAATGTTCTGCACTTCATATTAAGTCTTGCCTGAGTGACTGACCCTTTCTTGATGGCCTTCCCGCCCCTGACCATACATTGGTTCATATAAAATAAGTGGCTTCCACAATACTTCACTTCTCCTGCCACATCTCTCATCTACCTTTTCAGATCACTGTCAAGTTCAAGTTCTTCATCCTCACTACCACTGCCCTTTGCAATTCTTGCACTGTCTATATAAATGTATGGTTTTTTCTTCCTCCCAGGCTCATTCCTCTCTTCTACTGCCAAGTCTTCTCTCATTCCTAAAAGAGACTCTGTCTTCTCATGCAACAAGTGCCCTGACTTACCTCTGAAAATATATTTCAAGCACAAAAACCCTTAGGACTTCCCTCTATGATTTTTTTAGAAATTTTACCACGAATTCAATGTACAATACACACATGAAACTTTGTGGATGCCCTATAACACAAGTGCCAGACCCTAAAAACACAGTCCGACACTGTCTCATACACTTGTATGGTACAGGATACACTGTGTTCAGCAGAATTGAATACTTTAACCTCTACTCTAAATTTATTTCACAGGTGTGCAAACATGTGACAGATAGAGACACTATATTTGTATGTTCACATTCACAGGCACATACATATATACATGCATAAATATGTACAGATAAGTGTGTCCAAATATATAGTCTCTGCTGTGAAGAACTTCTTTATTGCATATGGAAATATGTTTCAGGGAAAATTGCCTCCTGCAGAAGTTAAACTTTTTTGCTTGATAACTCATTTGCATTAAGCACGTTGCTGTTCCCCAGCAACCATTTCTCCTTCTTAGTGGACTAAATACTCACGGAGAGAAACTGCAGAGTTATTAAGGCACAGGTTTGGTGAGAAGGAGGCCAAGGAGGAGCTCACTGAAGGTGCAGCAGGACTGGCTCAGAAGAGGAGAGGATGGCTCCACAGAGCATCATGTACATAGTACACTGGTGCCAGGAGAAGAAGAGAGGATACAGGCAGTGAATACCTGATAAGAATGGATGGCAGACAAATAAGGCAGAGGTAGACACAATAAATCAAGGGCAGAGAAAGTCAAGATGAGCCAGGTTGACTCAATGGAAGAGAAAAGAGCAAGTGAAAGGAACAAAGGCAAACTCTGGCAAGGCTGAAACAAAGCTGTAAAGCAGAGTTATCAGCTGACTTCTGGGATGTACTCAGAGATGGTGATGTGACAAGCACAAAAAAAGTTAAAGCAACTCAGACTGGAGAAGAGAAGTAACTTGGTAGGAGTCTAGACAGAGAGAAACATGGGAAATATTTTGTATGTGGTAGGAGGGAGGATTCAAAAGGCGTACATAAAAGGTGATCAAGAGGATGAAGCATACAGAACTGGATTGAGAAAGGTTGGGGTGAAGACATAGATCTGATTCATCTTCATAAGGAAAGATGAAAGAATGAAATCAATCAAGAGAAGAAAATATATGGGGTTTCCGCTCATCTTCTAGTGTCCTCCAAGGAGCTGGTTAGAAAAATTAAGAGGACAGTGAGAAGTGCAGCAAACCCCAGCAAAGCTAGTAAATACATCATTGGTGTTTGCCAATCTTTCATCTGCAGAATTTCAGTGAAATGGATTCTCAGCAGCTGAGTACAAGAGGGCAAGTGTAGAAAAAAACCTTTCATTTTGCAACAAAACTTTTTTAGGTTTTCTGTGGTCCCTTCCAACCTGGACCCATTCTGTGACATGCCCAACTCATTGCCATGAAATGTGCTCTGGCATGCAGTCTGGAGAAGAATGAAATGGTTGTGCAGTTGTGAGCTTGAGCAGAAAACAGGCCCATACCAGCTACATGGGCTGAGCCAGTCCTTCCTCACCTCAGTTTTGATGTCACTGTTTATACTACGAATTGTCCCAGGAGTAGAACTGACATCTAATTAACAACAGACATCTAAAAAGCAATAGGAGACTTAACATGAACCTTTTTCCTGCTGGTAAATACTTTTTTCTAACCAGGCTGCAGGAGGTCAGCAAGATGCATCCACTGCTCTGACGACACACCTTACTTTTTTTGTTCACACCAATGACTTTTCCCTTATCGTGGTCTCCTTTTAAATTTTTGATTTATTCAATATAAAACACCACACTCTTGTAAAACTGAAAACTTCTTTCTCTGAAAGCAGCAAAACATCTTTGTGAACAAAGTCAATTCAAATCCATCCCTTCTAATATTCAGTATTGATTTGAGAGAAAGGGTCCAGAATTTCAGGAATACACAAGGTATTAAAACCACTGCTTGAATTTGGGCTATGAAGGAATAAGCAATCACTGAACAAAAAATGCTTTCTTTTTTTTTTTTTTTGCTGCCAAAGATAATGCAATAAAACTGTGAAGAGCAGGAAAGTAACTATCCATGCACTATGACTCTGCCTGTCTTAAGTGCATCAATTTTACAAAGAGGATAAGGTCCTGATAGGCACATTTTTGCTGGCACAAAGCCCATCTGTGAAACATGTCTCAGTCATGGGGAGCTGAGCAGCAGGACGCAGTGTGTGATCAATAAGGCTCTGACGTGATGCCTTTCAGTAGCAGCACTTCATTAAGGACAACTTACAGCAGGTGAAACCGAGGTTCATGGTGATGGAGTGACACTTCCAAGGTCACTGGGGAGGTGAGTGGTCATCTAGGAACAGGTGCCCTTGTGAGACCCAGAGCACCAATTTTAGACACCGAGAGACTGTCCCTAATGAGAGCCTAGTGCCTAAAGTGTCAACTGCCCTCCGAAATCCCCCTCAGCTCACCTTCGAGCAGCTGTCAGCTCATTGGGTCCACTGATGGCTGAGTTTTTCCTTGCCACATCTCTGAATGCTATGTGCTGCCCTGACATAGATTTACTTTGGGTACATCCCTTGGGATTCCAGGCATGTCTCATCACTTTCCTCTTGATGTTCAGGCAGCTGCATTTTTCAGTAGTGATGTTAGCTGAATGATCTTAACTCATATTTGCACCAGGTAACAGAGGTTTGAAGTTGTCTGTTTGTCCCTCATTTTCACCACATCACTGCATCACTACTCTTCATCAGATTTCAGTGATTGTTGTCTGAGGTTGTTGGAATAGTAAACTTTGCTAGCAAGGAATTAGAGAAAGAGAGTAAGAGCTTTCTAATATTCCAAAGACTGCTCAAGGAAACTGTGCACAGCTTCCTACTTCATATCCTTTTGGGCAGTTATCATGCATTAACAGCAAGATATTAGCCCCCCCCTTCTTTTTATTTAAAAGGAACAAATCTTTTAAATCAATTAACACACCAAGAATATTTTTAAGTGAGAGATCAGCGTACGTATCATAAGTACTTTCCCTGAGAATCGAGAAAATCCAAAATGCAGAAGCAGAGGCAGAACCCCTTCTGCCCAAGATGAACAAAATGAAAAGGGTTGGTTTTCTAGTGACAATTTAAAAAACTCAAAACAAATCAGAAAAAAAATTATAGAAAATGGCTGTAGTCATCCACTTAATGTGAAAAAGGTTGCCAAGTTATAGTATGTGGTGTTGAAATCCAACTATGTTGACATTATTTTTTCCCTCTGTTGGGTTCAGTTCTGTTAAAAAATAAACATGCTTTGCATTTCCCTTTGGCTATGTGGCTTTACCAGCCTCTGCAAATTCTTCTAGATGAAAATTCACAAGTTGTCTCTTCAGTAGACATAGATTGCAATAAGATGATGCTACCTGCCTAGCGCTTCTTGCCAATGATATTAAGGGCACTTACTACACTGACAATTGGTTTGTGTAAACAGCTCACTTTATCCTTTTAATTACTGGCTTCAAGACAGGTTAGAGCTCACAAACACTAATGCTAGGAATTATTTATGCAGCAGGAGTATGAGACAGTAAGGCGACACAGCAAATATTTGTTCACACCTAATGATTAAGCATAATTAAACCTGCATCAGGAAATAGGACAGAGCTCTGATACCAAACAACTTGCTGCTTTGCATCTTGAGTCTACAGAGTAAGAGATGCTTCTGCCAGATGCTAGAAAACAGTGGCTGTATCAGACATCTCATGCTTTATGATGAGCTCAAGAGTCTTGGAATCTGTTCCTCGTTCTTATGTTGACGGCTGTGCAATCAGACACAGGTCATGTCTTCAGTAAGCTGCAGCCTTCCTAAACAGGATTCTGCACTCAGGCAGTGGAGAAGAAGAAAAGAGCAACTTGGAAAACAGAAGTGTTGTTATTTTCTCAGCAAGAGATGGACCACTGCAAATACCTAATAAAAGTGCAGAGAATTGGTCTTAAATTTGAAAACAACCATCCTTTCTCTATGTTCTTCTCTTTCAACCTGTACTCTGGAGACATCTGGATTTAAAGGGTAAAGCAGTTGAAATGTTCTCTTGCTGAAAATATGTTTTCTTGTGAACCCAACTTGAAACCATAAATTTCATTGGCTCAGTTTTGCCAGCACATCCAATACTACAAAGTCATGACAGGTGCAAAGGTAAAATTATGTAGCCATCTTGAGCTCACGTTGAACTCAGCACCTTCAGCTCCAAGAATAAATAGTGCAGGATGCGTTGTGGATTGCTAGCATGCATTAGCTAGTTTACTTTCTTAGTTTATGGCTGTTTACTATACATATGACACATTTTGCTAGCATGACTACCAAATGGTTAATATTCCTGATGCAGAATCCAGTAAGGCCTGGAAAAACCAATAAACCCCCCATTCTTCAGTCTTTAGCAGATCACTCTGTGGATAGTACCAGTGGTTTTCAGATGTTTAACACAAGTCTATCTCAGCACTGATATTTCCTTTTTGTTGCTGTTTATTCGCATAGTAATGCGTGATTCCTGTTGTTCTGAAGAATCTTCGAGCAAAGAGGAAGAAAAGTATCCTTTTACTAAGTAAAGGGATAAAAATAAGTGTTACAAAAATCAGCTTAAGTTCCCTCTCCCTCTCCATTGTTTACTTATTTAGTTAGTGCAGGTCTGGTTTTAAATAAGACAAACAGATGAAAAATGTGAGGCCAACACTGCACAGGAAATAAAGAATTTTATCACAGCCCTGAGTCAGAGTCTTTGAAGTGTTGCAAAAGAGCTGAAGTCCAAAGGCAAACAGGTGAGAGATTAGCAGAAGGCACCAGTTTCATTAAGTAGATCTGTTGGTGATAACAGGAGGAAAGGGCAAGACTTGATGCCCGTTGAAACACAAGGCCCATAATGTATTCTGCACATCATATCATTCAAGCCTCTAATATTTCATTCATTGATTTTATTGTCAAATGAAAAGGTGCTTGCTCCAAATGGCATTTAGTGAGACAGATGGGGAGAGACCCGGAGTTCATTGCTCGAAGTTTGCTCACTGGATAATGCTGACATTATTGATAAAAAGCAAAAAGAGGGCAGAAATCTACCAGTCCTAGTGTTCAGAAAGGTCTTTCTGGTTCTCCTCCTGGAAGCTGAAGGGCTCTGCACCTGGTCAGACTGCAGACTGCCCCACATGTCATCTGCATCTATCAAAAAGCCTCACTCCAACTTTTCACACAGGCCCTCCCTCCCTGTTCTTCTTCCCCTACATTAGTATGGAAAATATCACACTAGCACTCCACAAACCCCACAAACTCATCCCCTCTAACGAGGTCAACTTGTGTGGACCTTCTAAAAGGTTATGTGCAGGAGAGGCAAGATGTAAAATGGATTTAGGCTGAAAATAGCTAGCATTTGCTGGGCTTCAGCAAAACAACAGCATCTGTAGGCAGGCACAGCAGCAGAACTTATAATGCTCGAGTGGTTAAAAATAAGGTGCCTACCAGCAGCTTGGAAAAACTTTTGTGAACGTCTTTATTAGTTATGTATAGGAACTCCACCTAGATTTAAATTTAAACAACAGCATCCCTTTTTTAATCCCAGCCTAATTTTACTGCTTTTTTTTAAAGTGACTTTTATAGCAAGGTTTAGCACTCAAGCATTCATTCAAAAATACTAAAGAATCAAAATTATCATCTCAATATTGAAAAACCCTCATATTTCCACACAGAGAGAGATGCATGAAAGAATTAAGAATTCTGAGGACATCAAGAAGCAGGAAACCAAGTGTGCAATTGCAGCAGGAAAGCATGCAAAGGGCAGGGAGCTGTGGTATCTGCTAATCCCCTTAATCCCTACTAATGCATGAAGTGTAAGCAATGTCTGCTTTATGAAGTGGTAAAATGCTGTTATGAATTTTGAATCTATCTTGCATCTCAATAAATTTTGCAATCAAAAGCGTAAAAACAGCAAGTCAAATAGCAGTAAATTTCTATTTACTTATTTTCCTCTTCACCTGTTTAAGGATGAGATGGAAAACAAAATTAAAACTGAAATCTCTAAAATGGACCTAGCTCACTCACTCCCTCATAAGCACAAATGTCAGACAGCACACTGTACCTGCTCTTAAAAAAGGGAATAAATGCATGAGATAAGGATGAGTAAACTATTCACAGCTTATCTGTATCATAAGGCTCTTCTGTGCTAAATAAGAAATAAATTACAAAACAAAGGACTTCCTCTCAGTCTTTCTCGGGCAGGAAAAAAAGAAGTCCTTCAGTCATCAGATGATTATCATCTGATCTGATCTGATCATTATCATAATTAACATGTCAGACCAGACCCTTTATTGGTTCATAGTTCCATGTAGTAGAAACTGATATCATCTTTTGTCAGTCATGCTGCATAGCCATTAAGCACCATAATAAATACAAATTACAGTAGAAACATATTTAATATTTTAGCAAATTAAAAATGGATTGCCTTTCAAGTACTAAAAACCAGCAAGAAGTTTATATATGCATTTGCAGATTAGAAAGGCAGTAAGTCAAAAAAAGAATGATAGAGTGGTATAGAAAACAATTTTGGCTGCATATAAGGAAGATCAGTAAGACCCAGTTAAACCTAGTGATGAAATCTTTATTTCAATTGGATTTAACACTGTGAGAATGAATTCAGACCTCAGTCACATAAATGCTGCAGAAGCAAGCACACTAATTTGTGAAATTACCCCCACGGTAGGAGTTACTGCCCACCCAGTTCATCTCGGTGTCCAGCTATCTGGGTTAGCTGCAGCCCTCTCCACTGCTCCTCTGCAATGGCTGCATGGAGATTGAGAGGGACAGCAAGTCCCCATAAAGCCTGTTCATTTAGTCCACGGAAAAATACTGAAGAGATGATAGCAATAATTTCTTAAATCACTCCAAACAAAATTGTCAGGACATCAGTTTATGGCTCCAAAAGCATCCAGTAAATGGAACATTTACAGATAATCTGTTCTAATCTCTAAAAAAGGTAAATCCTTTGGGAGCACTGAGGGCAGATTTGTTGCAAGGCTCCCTTCAGTATTTCACTTCAGTTTCCACCTCTGCCCTTTTAGAAGGCAGAACTGATCTTCCTTCTCCATAATTCTTTCCTGGAGGTGCACAAACATTGTAGTAACTTATAAAATCCAACTGTGTAGTCCCAGACAGACCTGCTTAGGATGTACACTTCACAAACAAAAGATAATGCAGGTGGTTCCGAATAACTCTTGCAGTATCATCTATGCACAGATTTTTTTTCAAGTGTATCCTAATTAACTAGTATTATAATCCATCCAGTTCCAATCACCTCCTATTAACAGTGTCATAAGTGACTCCCTGGGTCATTTCTTAACTCCACGCTTCATTAGCACTACTTTTAGCTTGGACCTACACTTGCTTCCCATCATGCCCGAAGCATTTTCAGAAACGAACTTCTTCTTGACAAGACTGTTTTCTAATTTGTAAGATTTTCTCTCTGTGTTCAATGCTGTAAGATACAGATGGCAAATTGTGCTTTGCAAACTGAAATAAGAAATGTAAGGATCATTTTCAGTGGTACTTATTCAAAGTAACAAAAAAGAGCAGAACACAAGACCCCCTCTATAACACGTGAAATGCTAGTTTCTGTCCTTCTAGAGTAAGACATGACCTTCTGATTAAATTTAAAGCTCTTATTCTTTGACTTAGCCCATTAATTCCATGAGGAAACAAACTCCAAGGCATAGATCAGATTCTGGGACAACCTTCCATTTTTTATCACCACATGAAAATCAACTCAGCTCCTGTCTTTCCATGAAAGGAAAATAAACAATTTTCCATTTAAACTTACAAGATCAATGTTGCAAGGAAGTGAATTGTGTGAGTCTGCACTAAAAGAAAAAAATATTTATGTGAGTGAACTTTATGTTTATGACTTAAGACACAAAGGCATTACAAAGAGATCCTGATCAGTTTTGGAAGTGCAGAAAAGACTTATATATCATTATCAGATTCTGACCAGCTCTAGAAACTGAAAAGTACTAATGTTATTTCATTTCATGACAGATGGGGAGTGTCACCCCTCAGAAAGACTGAATGAAGGCTGACTCAAGAGCAATCATAAATTATTAACTAATTTGAAGGATGTTTTCCCTCCTCTTTTCCTCCAAGTCCTTTAATTTTGTAGTAAATGCAAGGACAGATCTGAGAGAGTAATTATCAAGCAGGTACGACAGGATTAAGTAAACGCTCTATGACAAGACAATACTGAACTTCTCTCACTGAACCACTACACAAATTATCTGTGGCCAGGATTAAAGTATTTAATTAAATCATCTTTGTGTAGATGAAACATGAAAATCATTTTCTAAATTGCTGCAAGAGAGAAAAACACTTCCCTTCTTTGCTTCTTACAATCTATTGAGTCTGTAGTTCAAAACAAAAAATGATCAAAACAGCAGTGACTCACTGGCAAGAGCATTAGGATAAATCGAACTACCTTGAAAGTTATCTCCTTGCATACTTTTCTCCTCCAGCCAAGATGGCTGCAACATCAGGCAAATGCATGACTGGAAAAAGGACAGCCTCCAGACCAGAAAGGTAGTGTCCCTCCACGACATGAGAGGTTTACACACAGGAATTCTTCTTAAAGTAAAGCTGACAGTCACTTCAATGAGCCCTTACTCAACATTAGCATTCTGCTAGAGAACTCTGAGGGAGAAAAAGGATTGTCATGTCCTTGTTTTACAGAAACAATGGAAAGTAAGGAAACCTTGCTTCTTAAGAAAAGACTAAGTGTGTGTAGAACAAAGGATTTTTTGACTCTGAAACCACCAAGAGGAAAACCCACCAAATTTAAGACATAGCTCTTCCTGAGATTTATTTTCTGCAGTACCAGAAGGGAGAATTGACATTGCAGGGTTGCTCAGTTAAGGCCATTATGTCCAAAATATTCTCTGTCTCTCATTGCCCCCATCAGCAACTGTGAGACACAGCAAACCTAGGAAAGGAGAGCTGAGAGACAGGTACCTAGTGTTTTTATGGACTGCACTGAAGAACATCTGAAGTCATGGTTGAGCTGGGAGAGAAATTTTAATGTTTTCATGAAAATGTTTTTTAAAGTCACATTTAGAAACCTGTTTTGAGTAATAAACATCTGAACTTGGTTTGACTTAATTTGGCTGCAGAATTGAATGGAATAATCTAGTGGTGGATAAAATGCAAGGATTTGGACTTAATTCTCTAGCCACTGTCAACTAGGATGGAATGACTTCAAGTTATTTCTTTCTATTTGGACTGGTGTTTTGGCTGGAAGAAATCCCAGTGGGGAAGAACTGTGTTGGTTATTAATGCAAATCCTTACTATCTCCCTTCAGAAGAGAAAGGTATTGTCATTTTTCATATTGGACGTCTACTTCTTATAGCAGAAAGCAAATCAATCCTTTTTTTTTTTTTTTTTTTCCTTTTAATTGCAAGCCATAACAACAAAGTAAAAAAAAAAAAATTACAAAACCATTACAGATACATCAAAGAATAAAGTATTGTGAATTGATTTTTAGGTCTAAGAAACCTTGTCAAAATATCTTAAAATGACAGCTAAGATGAAAAATCTACCTCCAGCTAAACTTTTTTATTCCTTGTGCTGCATGAATGGTAAAATAAATAATTTTCCAAAGGGGAAAAAAAAGGAAAGTTAGATAAAACAAATATTATAAATTTTTATAATAATGTCTTTTCAACTCTACTGTTTGAGAAACAGCCTATGGATTCTTTACTCTCAAAACTAGCAAAACCAGTTCATAAAGGTTCTATGTGAATAGTCATTGAATGAACAGTCTGTGTGAATATATGTGCGATAAAAACCAAGACCTAACACTCAGCAATTCCAGTGAGTTTTGGCTCCTATACACAAGCATATGTCCATATGCAGCAGAAACTAGATCAACCCTGCTGAACAATGTTAACAAAAAAGGAGTCTCTTTTAATAATTCTAATAATTCATGGATGTACTCTATTAGTAAGTCACTGTGAATGAGAGAGAAACTAACACTATAAATATTCCTGTAACAATAACATGTACCAGGGAGGGGGGGAAATATGGATACAAGCATATGACACTGCTAATGGAAAAGAATTCTACCTAAGAATTATAGAGTGAAAGTCCCTCGTAAGCTCCAAGGTGTATAATACTGCACACATTAAAATGTTTCCACAGTATAATCCAAAAGTAATTTAAATACTTACAGCAGCTTTCATAAAAAGTTTGATGTATTTCTTCTGGACCACTTAACAATCATGAGCTGCTGCTTAATTTCCTTTCCCATCATTACTTACTGTCAATAAATGCATGTGTGTTAAAATTAATTTTTCTCCTTTGTAATTAGTCTTGGTCTACCTGCCTGACATATTAACTGATTCTAAAATCTAATATTTGTGACATCAAATGATTTCCATGGTAACAGATTGAGACATACTCCTGAATAAGAGTGGTATGTGGGTCATATTTGACTGGAAAGGGGAGAAAAATTTCAACCCTCCTTTATATATGTTTGCTTTGATTAGGTTAATCAGTACCTACAGGAAGACATGACTGTGGTACAGTTAATTTGCTGGGGAGCTGATAATCACAGAGGCTTGTGAGAAAGTATTGAAGGTTATTGTGGGTAATAAAGACTTCAAGAATACGTCAATCACTTTTTGAAGATTAACTAACTTGATTTATAACTTCAGACTTAGTTCAGTACATAACTTAGTTCACCAATTTAAATTTTGTTTTAGTGGACTGCTCTGAAGAATATGCCACTTTACAGCCAGGTTGCAGTAGCTTTGTACGTTAAGTTCAGTCTGGACCTGACACTAGAAAATCTCTGGTCCCTGTCTCTTTGCACAAGGAATTTGCTCTCTTCTCAGATTTATTTCCATTTATCAGCTTCAACTTGTACTGTAGACCAGAGCTGAGCAATGGATCTGTATCTTATGTCTGGGTCTGCATTAAAATTTGATGTGTTCTGCTGCACAGGCATGTGTGTCCTTGGATGATATCTGTCAAGGGTGCTCCAGTGGACACCAGTACTGTCAAGTCCTCAAAATTTGCCAGCACTTCTGGCTTTGAAAGGGCAACTGAATAAAAGAAACTTAACAGGATGGTCTTATATGTCAGCAATAACACCTGCTGTGAGTCCTGATAAAGTGATTCAGTGGTGTGAGTCTGCGTGACAGGGAATGAAGACCCTCCATTTGATCCTCACAAATTGACTTGAAGGAGTAAATATTCAGACACAAGCAAGCATGACTCCTTTTATGTCAAATGGAGCCATTCCAACTTGCAGCAGGTTAGAATTTGGCTTGGTAAATTTATACTACAGAAGAATGAAGTGTTTTTCATGTATTTTCTGGGTTTTATATATTTTCTCATAAAAACACCAGCTGCTGGTCTTTGCTGCTGATTAGCAACCTCCCACTTTCCCATTCCAGGCAAGTCAGTGAGGGAAGTTGTAAGACCAAGAACAGAATTGCTGGCAAGGCACCCTCTGGCCAAGGCACGCTCCATGGAGCACACGCTGTGCAGGAGAGGCTTTGCCATTTGGGAAACTGGGCCTCATGAAGTCTAATCCAGAATGGCCCAAGTTTAGTTCTTTAGAAGAGCAAGCTAAACTAAAACTAACAACTTTCACTTTTCAAATGAAAACGAATCCAACCAAGATTTTGGAAATGCTACCAGAATAGCATAGCAGGATGGGTATATTGCTGTTTGATCACTGAGAGTACTTCTAATGTGATGTTTTCATGGGGAGAAACTCTGCAAGTAGAAATTACCAGAATCATGTGTGGCCCTAGATGTTCAGTTTCACAGAAAATGGTAGTACTTGCCCTCTAAAAGTGTCTGACAGCTATCATTCAGGTGTACTGAAAATGGCACCTCAGAAACCACAATGAAACCAGGCAGCTACGACTTCACGTATTCACAGTAAATCTTCAGCAATTATTCCACTGAGGCTAAACATGAGATAAATCAGATGGAACTATGAATTCCCAGTGTAAAAAGGGCTCAGTAAAGAAAATACTTATTCCTGTGAGCAATTTATTTGGACAGGGGGAGCTTACCCAGAACTAGGGCCTCTACTCTACACACACGCACCCTTTGTCATGTCTAGGCAAGACAGAATGGGATGGAGAAAGGAACCCACAAACAGAACCCAGCACTGCAGAGGCAGCAAAGTGCCTGCTTATGTCTGCAGCAGTGCTGGGAAGGAGAGCTCAGGTCCCTGCTGTTCCACTTGGTGGAACTGCTCTTCTCCTTCTCAATCCCTCTATGGATTTTTATCAATTTATTTCATGAGCCACAAAGTTTGCCAATACACTGTGACAATGTTAATGTGTATAAATTGTGAACCTTTTTCCTTGTTTCAACAGAAGAGTCTAAATAGTTGCTAAGATTGCAAATTAGTTCATCTCTGCTTAAAGGATTAACTTTTTAGATCTTCTGCATATCAGTGAAGTTAAAAGAAAAAAAAAGACACACAATGCTTTCCCAGAGGGAGTAAAGTCACTCCCCCAGCAAAGCTGCTTTCAACTCCAAGTTCAGGTAAAAAAATGGCAAAGAAAAAGCTCTCTGCACCAACTTATTAATGTCAGACACGACCTTGGGAAGTGTTTTGTAACATGTCAGAACACAAAGAATACAGAATTCAGTAATTAGCAAGCATGGAGAGATTATATTGACGTTTTATACATATTGGTGGGTAGACAGAAGAGGGACAGCAAACAGGAATACTGAAACCACAGCAGGCTGGACAGTCAGGTTGACGAGAGTAGTTAAGAAGATTAATGTATACTTGAAGCTGAACTCCCCTCGTTGGTCAGTGCTCCATAATTTAAAAGACAATGCCAGAGCCTTCATTTCAAGGTGACAGAAAATTCTGATGATGAAAAGACACAGCTGAAAACTTACTTTTAATTAAAAAGCAAACAGACTGAAGCTTCCATGTGCCTAAAAGGAAGCAATAGCATTTTGGAAACAGAGGGGAGGTATTATTATTTAGATAGTTCATTTTATTAAATAAAAGAATTCAAAGAGAACCAGTAACAACTTTTCCACCCTAGTATCCTCAGTGACATAAGATGATTACTCACCGATTTAATGAGAAAAAGTTTGAGTCTAAAGAGAAAGCAATTAAACTGACAGATTTGCTGCTACCAAGAACAGATATCCGCAAAATCCAGAGCTGGGATGCATTAAATGACCAGAATAATTCATGAACATGAATGAAGACGATGAAGAAATGGATGACAAAATTCACATCTTCCATGCAATAATACAATAGACAGACCAATGGCAAGCAAACTGACAGGTGCATGTTCAGGTGGACACAGGGGTGATATATTCCTAATATTTATAAAAAATTGATCAAAATGGTTATACTAACAGTTTATGATATATGAAAGCTCAGAAATTCAGGCAAAAGAGGCCAAAACTAGTTTTACACAGAAACTGAAGGTTTCCAGTTAGTTTCCCTTTCTTGCTGCAAACACTTTCAGCCTGCTGAAGTTTAGTTACGAAACTATTTTATTGTTAAGAATTTAAGTGTTGTGGGCAAAAGCTCTTTTTCCTAGGGATCGTTGAGGTCTGTAGCCTCTGGCATACAACATCTGCCATAGCATGTGCCAGTGGGGAACAGCAGCAGGTCATCATGGTCAACTGTGACATTTTGCTGACTGCTCCATCTTTTTCCCAATTTTAAACTCAACAATCTTAAACTTCAGCCTAAATTTCAGCATCAAAGGCCTAAGAGGAAGTTAGTATTTCACATATTCTTTGCAGTTGTAAAGACCACATTTGGCAGACACTGTTCAATGAGGGGGATAAAAGAGGATGCTGGTGGAGAGCAACACTTGGCCCTGAATCTATTAGCCAGGACAGGCTCTGATGTTATCTGCCCTAACTCAATGCTGCATCTCAGTGCATCATCATTTTCAATCTTGCTTAAGTCAATGAGACTACTCATGAGCTTTAACACTTCTGCCTATGATTAAGTACTTCACTAAATAAGGTCATTAAATTAAAATTGTAGATGCTTGCTAGGTACTCCTGAAGGTTGTTCTCTCACCTGCACAATAATCCCTGCAGGCTCATGGCTGGCAAAACAAGTGGCTAAATAACATCCAAATCTGCATGTCAGCAATCCTCCCACTAAACTTAAGACACGGGAAATTGATTGATTCAAGAGGGAGCAGTGTTTACCCTACTGCTGATGTAGGGAAGAACTGAAGCATGTTATAGCTTGTAGAAAAGATTGAAACACACAGGAAAGGAAAGGCAGATGAGCTGGCATACCACAGTGTCTGGCAGAGATACCTTAGCTGGTTGAAGTAGCAAAAGCCTTACAACTGTGTTAATGCAGCATTTCGCCACTGTATAGTTTTGCCATTTCTCAGCAGGAACTATCAGTGCAACACAATATTTTGCCAGTGCAGTTAACTAACTCAGGTACATGTGCATACATTGGCCCTCATAGAGATACATCCTAAAAAATTCCTAAAGGATTATCACGACACTTCCAACACTACCAAGCTATTTTCCCTTTTCTCTATTCAGTGTGCACACCCCAAAGCAGCCCTCTACCCTGCTTCTTACTCCCAAACAGGCTATCAATCATAATGAAGGGTATGCTAAAGCTATAATGCAGATAACAGACCATTAAAAGCTCAAATGAGACTACTAAACATGTTTCATTAATCATAGCACAATCCAGTCTTGAATCAGGAGCTACAGATTTGGCAGGTCAGTAATGGAAGGCTTCTTTCTATCCAATTCTAGTGTCTGGGAAAGGGAGTTGCCTTAAACCTTCAGCCCTTCCTCCTCTTCCTCAGGTGCACATGACCTGTGAGGGTGACATTGCTGGGAAAAGACAGCGAGAGAATAGAGAATAAAAATAAGAGACCTGCTATGAAAAAAAGAGTGTGAATGCTCTCCAGAGAGCCTGGATTCTCAAAGGAGCCAAAACACCCACAGCTCACACAAATTTTAGTAACAGTACTTCTGAAAAACTGGCCAAATTTTCTCCTTCTCCCTTGCAAGGGGTCTTTATTTAGGGATTTGACAGAGTAAGAGGCGTTATCTACCTAGGGGCCCAGACCCAGTGCTGATCATACCAGTTTAAAAGCATAGCAGGTAACTTTTTAAAGAAAATACTGAAAAAAATAGATGCCCCCTTTGCACTACTTCTTATTTGTACAGGTCAAGCTTTTCCAGTAGTTTTCCAAGTCCTTTCCAGAAAAATTCAACACGTTACCTGCTAGGCAACTGCCAGGTGAAGAAGAGCTACTGCTGAACATTGGCTATTTAACCCTCCTGAGGCCACATGCCTCTGCATCGTAGCTTCCAAGTGGTGCATGCATTTTTGGCTTCTTTTGACTCCAGAAGCAGGTTGGAAAAGGTGGTTCCAGCAGAAGTTGTCTCCTTGGACAGCAGAGACAGAAGACACCCTCAAAAAGACTCTAGTAACTAATTGGAACAGACACGATGTCAAAACAGAAGGGGCCCAACAGAATGGGTTTCAAGTTTAATCCTAGTGGAGGATTTCAATCCACAAACTTCTTGCTAGGAGGCTGGGTATTTTACTTTAGCTTCACCTCATCATGGTCATGCTGAACACCAAGGTTTACCATTATAAAAGACTTTCAAATGAGCAGAGACATCAGTTGTCGACATTGGTGGATGGGTTTTACTAGGGAATGCTAAAAAATGGGAAAGACATGTTAAATACAGAACAAGAGCTTTCAAAAACACTGCCGCAGAGGCTTGATTATGCCAGATATCTGCTACACTGTTTTGAGCTCATTCTGTTCACAGAAGCATGGATTTGATATGTTATCACTTAATTCCTGTATATTAAAATGACAGCTTCTATTTTGATAACATGTATTTCAGGTAAGATTCTGGAGCACTACCAATTAAAAGTAGATTATTAACATACTTTCATATGTTAATAAACCCCTGACACCTGTTATTTGTTTATAATGTTGCCTAATATTTTAAGATGTGCAGAACCTATTGCTCCTGCCAAATGGAAATGGGTTTAGAGGGCTCAAAATGTCCCTACTGTGAAATTTCTTGAACACACTGTGCTTTGTGGCAGGGGTTGGAAACACTCCTAAGCATTGAAGAAATTAATTTCCGACAATTAATTATATTTCTACAGTACAGTATCTTCCTTCCTCTGCAGGGTTAGGCACCAGAAGTCCCAAAATTACTTTGGGGGTGTTTATTAGTATTGCATATTCTAGAAGTATCTAGTAACAGGAAAAAGTTGGTGACTACTGCTTTTTTTAAAGAGTAAGCCTTTTGCTCCTATGACTGCTATGAAAAGCAAGGAAGAGTAATATCAATGAACCAGGCAACAAAAAATAAGTGGATACTTTCTTTTTTCTTGACATCATCATTTTTAAATAGGTCTCCTGATCTTTGAGATTTTACCAGAGTAGACAATTCCATTTACAGCAGGTTTCAGGAATTAACCTCTCAAAGTCAGTATTTCAGGTACACATATCCCTTCTTACACAGGTGATTTTTCTCCTGTGAGCAGAAGGCTATGATGATGCCTTTACTTTCTTTGGCACAGCTATCTGCCTATTTTTCAGTGCCAGGGTTTTGCCACAAAAGTGATATCACTTTGGTAGCCATCAAATGTTCATGCAGCTCACCAGGATACAATAGAGATGAAGAAATACTGGTCCCATACTGAGAGCTAACTGGCAGCACTTCTTGTACCTGTGTTTTGTGTTAACACCAGCAGGCAAAAAAGCACCACGCAGTCTATCACTCACTTCTCCTCTCCCTCAGTGGGACTGGGGAGGAGGAAAGGAAGAATAAAAGCAAGAATACTTGGGGGTCCAGATTGAAAAAAAAAAAAACCCCAAAACCAACAGGAAATCATTTAATAAGTGAAGCAGAAGAAGAGGGAAGGGAGGGAAACAAAGCAAAACAAGTGATGCCAAGGTCCCTCCTGTGGGTAAGTGATGCCCAGTCAGATCCTAATCAAAAAATGTCTAGTCCCCTAAAGCCGCCTCTCTTCCCTTTTAGAAGAGCATGATGCTGAATACCATGGAATAGTAACTCTTTTGTTAGTGAGAGTCACCTGTCAGGTCGTGTCCTGTTCCAGCCTGTTCAGTGCCCACCAAAGCAGGCCCTGTGGGGGCAGAATGGGAACTGGGGAAAGCCTTGATGCTGTGCAACCACAGCTCAGCAAAAGCCACAACATGAGTGTGCTGCCTGCACTGTTTTGGTCACAAAACCTAAGCCCCAACACCATATAAACTGCTATGAAGACAATTATTCCAAACTTTCAAGGAGCCTCCCTGTTACCTGCATACACAGTGCAGATTAAATGAGACTGGTCAACAAAGGAGTGCAAGCCACACTAAATATTTCAGCATGCTTAAACATTTAAACAGATGGCAGTGAGCTTCAGAATTACTGCGTCCATGTGGACATCTAGTCTTTGTTTGGGTTTTGATGCTTAAACATTTAAACAGATGGCAGTGAGCTTCAGAATTACTGCGTCCTGGACATCTAGTCTTTGTTTGGGTTTTACTGCACCACGACCTCTTCAGGAGACCTGCCAGTGTTCCATGGACACAGTATCTCCTCACAAGCAGCCCCCTGTTTGTGGAGCTCTGTCACCTTTCTCTGCCTGAGAATCTGGTAGGAGGGATTTACTGCCCTGTTCAGCCATCACAACCTACTGCACATGGGTTTCTTTTGCTATGGTCTTTTGCCAGATGTTTCACATGCCCTCAGGTAAATGTGACCCAGGTTTTGAGTGAGGAAGTGAAAATGTTAAAGGGGATGGAAAAATGCAGGAAAGTATCTTGCCAGTATAAGACTGCATGAGTCATGTAAAGTGTATTAATAATTAAACACTTAAAAGAACTAAGTAGAATAAATGTGGATTAGAGGTGAATCCCAAATATGGGCTGGAACTAATGAGGCTTTTCTTTTTACCATCAGAGAAAGTTTATTACATGTACTTCAAAGGCAGCTGACTTAGTGAGCAGTGGAGGTGGGTCAGATACATCCTTTCCACCGACACTTAGCATAAAAGGAGAAGCATTCATAATGGAACGGCTGAACTGGCTATGAAAATAAAAACCCATGACTTTGGAAAATTTTAAAGAGAGGATTAAACCAAAAAATAAAAAGAGAGGGAAGGGAAGAACAGCATATTAAATAGAAACAGAACCCTGTAGTTATTTCACAGCAACAAAAAGTGTGTGCTGATGCCATACATGCTCCTCATTCTAACCTGACCTGTGATACACCAGGCTGTTAAAATGCCTCTACTCTCTACAGCTCAGGCTGACCAATTAAATGTTAACAGCGCTGAAAGTGGGGTAAAAAGCACCCTGATTACCAGTGTAAATGCCATTACATTAAGAGCTCTTGCAGACATGACCAGACCAGAAATGTTACACAGAGACCTGTTATACAGGGACAACAGTGCAGATGGGGAAATTAGAAAAAAAATCATCATGCAAAATTACAAGTTAATAAGACTGAGGAATAGAAACCCAGAGAGAAATACTGAATGAGGTGAAAATGGGTGGAAAGCAGTGTATTAGACAACAGAGAGCTATGATCTGCTGTGCTTTTCACAGGAACTGAAAGACAGGAAATGCTTGGTTCTTGTTTCACTTGTGAGGCTGCCTGGCACTCAGCCCCTGCTCAAGTTAGACCCTTCTGCCTCTAATGCTGAGTCTTGCCTGAACTTCTAATGTGGAAAGTAATGTGGAAAGAAAAAGTGCTGGTCCTTGCTGACGGCAGACAGCCACACCACATCTGTGTAGCGTCAGATTTCTAAAATGCCTTTGTAACAGAGCTATACACTCAGACAAATTCAATTGTTTCTCCTGCACTCCATTGCTAAATCACCTTGTGATTCTTCACATGAAATCACATCAGCTTGCAAATGAGTAATTATTAACCTGCCACTGACAGATGCAATGGCATTTCAGGAACAGGACTGTGCCACTCTAACATGGGCTATAGTGTGTGGAATAAAAATGGGAGATCCTTAAACTACAGCTCAGATGTAAGTACACAAATCCCAAGCTATTCCAAGCTATATGAAAGCTATCACAACTTTTCTTTCACAATCAACAAATTTATTCACATTTCACAGTTTCCAAAATTACAGTTCCTTCGTTTTTTATTGCTTTGTAACAGAATTTAATGCATTTTTATTTTTCAGGAAAAATTAATCTGTTGAGCATAGATGGTATGAGTACTTCTAGGAGACCTCTGCTGGACACTGACGTCTCTTGCCTTAGGAAAAAAAATCCACTGTATATCCCACACATGCATTGTTTCTAATTAAAAGCTGGATTCTCAACTAATTTTCCCCAATATTAATCAAAGGACAGCTTAAAAGAAAGTAATGAAACTGCTCTAGATTCAGTCTATGGCAAATAAGACAAAGATCTTGGCCTAAACATCAATGTCTCCCTTGAGATCTCCATTAGTAACTGGTTTTTTAAGTGGAAAATGCACCACATTCTTGCAAGATCCCCTGAAGGAAAAAATCGTAGTTTTAATACATTAATTCTACACAGTCACTGTAATATTTTGGTGAGATCTGAGGCAAAATAGTTGCAACACCTTGCTATCTCAATATACCTTCTCACCAACAGCACTAGAAATACAACCATAAAATATAACTAAATAGCTTGTTTCAGTCTGTACATATTCTAAGCCTATAAGGGAAAACTGTGATACACCTGTCTGCCTTCTCAAGTGTCATTAGTACTAATTGTTTACAATTTCACTCATGGCAGAAGCTGGATTCGGTTGATTTGAATACATTGATTTCAATACATTGCATACTAATCCCACTTGCAGGGCTGGAAATGGGCATTGGAATTGGTAAGAGTGCTTCAAGCTCTCAAGCTAATAAAACACTTGTGACAGTTCTTTATCCTGACTCATCTGAAGGAGTCTGCCTCCTCTTTGGCCTTTCACAATGGACTATGAACAAGACAGCAGAGCTACAAAGCTCCTTGGAACAAGCTCATGTTTTGCCTGACAGCTAGCCCAGACAGAGGCAGTCTCTGGAGAGAGGAACAAAAAGTATTAGCTATTTTGGATATCTAAAGAAGCATATCACCAGTGCATTTTTGAAGAAGTGGACATGTAAGCATGATTTTTATTTTTTCTCCCTCAAAAAGCCTTCAGTTTTAAATTACAGCTCTCCTATCTCTGCTTTCAACTCTAGTCGCAACTTCCTTCAGAGTTTATCACCAATTTTTCAAGCTTTGGTCACAAGGAGACAAAAATAATGAAAGGTGCTCTCCAGGTCTCAACACACTTTCCAGAGATTACTAACCTAATCTTTAGTTCTTAATTTTGACAACCTGGAAACCTCACATATTGTTAGAGAAATTATTAAACATCTTCCTCTTCTACCAAGGGATAAATTAAGACTAATCACATCTTGGGATAATGAAAATCAAATTTCTTCTACTTTAGAATCTGCCTTCCAAACTTCATTGTAAGAAATTTGCATTCCCATCTGCCTTCAGTGTGAAAGCCAGAGCAAGGTACCTTAGGACAATATATTCCAACCAAGTTAGTCCAGGCCTCACTCCAGCCCTGGCTCCATGCTCATCAGTACACAGATCCTGTTCAGGACTGAATCACCCAGCAGAACAAAGCTCATACACAGTCAAATGTGGGCACAGAAGACATTTCTATTGCATTAGCCAGAACATGATTTGGAGCTTGGGCTGACTTTAGGCTTACAGTGAAAAGACAGATGGTACCTGGCCCATGGTAAGGCTTCTCACAATAGTTAATCAATTAGTATTTTAGAACAAAAATTAATCACTGACTTTATACCAGATACCAATTAGTGCTAGGTAGCTATGGCATTTCCATCTCTAGTCTTTTATTTATTGTACCACTAAACAGTGACCTTCATCAGTAAGTTCGCACCTCATAATTTTCTACCTTTTGGGGAAAGGTTTTCTATCTTTTGGGGTAAGTACAGAACTGGCTCTCTGGAGAAGTGTGCCCCGCCATTTCAGACAGTGTGTTCCAGCAAGAAACTGCAGATGGACCTCAGTGCTCTGTTAAAAACACATGCTGATGGGAAGACATGAAACAGGTTGTAAACCATAAGAAAGATGAAAAACAAGGCAGCTCAAACACTGGTGTCACACCTTCAATGACAAAACAGCTCTGAAGCACATGAAGAACTCTTGTTACTGAAACATACTGATATTTAAGTCATTTTTGCTGCCCATGCTTACATGGTACTAACTCTACTGGCTAGGGCAAGGTGATGCTGATTGTACATTCTTCATTGCCAATATCCTGACAGTCCCAGGGGAATACTGTAGTTAAGCCAAATCTGCTTTGTTACAGGATTTGCAAAGAGCATACTGCAACCTGCAGCTCCTCCTTACCTTTGTTTCACTTTAAAAGAAAACCTCTCCAAATTCTCCTTCTGCACAGGTACATATTCCAGATCAGAGCTAGATTCCCCCCAACATGATTCCTGACACTGCAATCTTGCTTCTTTACCTAATTTTATCTCACAGAGCAATCTCAAACAAGTGAAGGGGGAAAAAAAAGAGTAGAAATTGTATTGCGTGGTGGTCAGTATTCAGTAATTTAACTGAAACAGGTACTAATTTCAAGGTAGTACAGAAGTCCCTCTGAAGTCTGGCTACATTTTTTTCATAGAGTAGAAGTCAACATCAATGTTATAATGAGATGAAGGAATAGGAGAAACAAGTATTTACAACATTTAAGCTTTGATTTATTAATTTGAAAATTTTTGACTGGAAAAAGGATTTGACGAAGAATTAAGAGGAAATCACATCCAGTAAATCCTGTTTAGATTAGATGGAAGACATCTCATCTGGAAACTTCAAGATCATGGAGGGTCTTTCCAATACAATGAAAATGAAGGGTAAGAAGCATTCTAGAGTGTCATTTCTCCAAACATGTTAGAGGGAGGCATTCAGAAAGCAGGCAGAATATCTTCCTTCCAACTACTCCCAGGGCTGAGTAATTCAGAATGAGGCCTGGAGAATTGAGGGTCAAATAAGAGGAAGTAATAGCAGACTTGTCTAGGATTACAGAGGGGTCAGAAACCATAAAGCATAACAGTAAAGCAATTCCTGCTGTCTCCTTGACCTTGGCAAGGGGAATTCTTGCAAGATCCAGCTGGAAGCTTTTCTGTTCTTTCAAACATGCATATCAGGAGTGAAAAAATTTTTCATCATTGATGCAAATGATTACAGGAAACTGATAGACCTGTGCCTCCCTGTAAAAATAGTGATCAATAACAATCTCCACAGCTGACTATGCTTCTCTATCCTCTTTCCAAATAAGTTGTGCGGCTTGTCATAAGGCTATGAACTTGCAACAGTGTACTGTGCACTCTGTTTGCTGGGGTATGTGTATGGTCTGCAATGGGTCTGTAACTTCAATTTGAAGTTTGATAGCAAAGACGCCCAGAAATCCATCACACCTTAGGAGAGCTGATAGGCTCCAGTGGTCCACTACTCCAGAGAGTTACACAATGACTAGATGGAGATGCAGATTAGTGGAAGGAAAAGCTCCATTACTATTCTTTTTGAAGCCAAGAGGCTCTGAAGAGCACAGCCATTAAAGGTATCACACAGGAAGCGGGAAAAGTCCTCAATACAGAGAGATCACAAACAATTTAGGGTCCCAACCAGCACCCGAGGCTTGCAGGCTATCAGTATGCAGCTGGAGCCAGCTCTCAGCAGGAATCCCTCTCAGCTTTGTGAGAGGCTGCCTCATTCTGCAATTCTCACTTCAGCCTCCCAACAGTGTCATGGAGGGGCCCCATGCAGAGAACTTTAAAGAAGTTCCATAATTTCATTTCTACACCTATCACGGCAAGTTGTTTTTACACTAATTCCCTGGTACACAATTAACGCCCTAACTCCTGTTTTGTTAGGGGTTTTTTGAGTATTTACTCATGTGGACTGATTATCCAGCCCTGCTTTAAGCTCAATACTTCTGACCTCCAAGTTAAGCAACAGAATTTGTTTTTACTCTTTTTCTGTTCTCAGTCAACCATGACAGCAGATTTTCTTCCTGGGTTCAATCATATGCTTCATTTTTGTTGCTTATTATGTCATTCTGATACTTTCTGAAACCCCTGTAGTGTATTGTGATATACCTGCAAAAGGTCAGTATTAAATACATCACGTGAACAAAAAAAAAGGATTCTCATAAAAACTGTCACCCACAACAGCACGTTTCTATGGTAATACAGGACTGCTTTGGGTTGTTATGGCAACTAAACCTTTAAAAGCAATAGCATAAAACCAAAGCAAAAAAAAAGCCCAGAAACAGAGATCACTGAGTCTCTTCTCAATTTTATAAATAATTCTCAATCATCCTTCCCCACACAAAACGTAGACTGAATGTTGTGTGATCAAAATGCTTTAGGAAGATAAAAAACCACTTGGCTTCATGGCAATGGGTGTGTGCACCTTACCACTCTCTTAAATAAAACTGTGACTAGAGGTGCTTGTACATGAACAAACCCCTGGCACCACAGAGCAACAAAAACAAAAAGGTGGTGGTAGTGACAGTAGACTAATTGCTGACTGCAGTTAAGAGGGGATAGTAGAAGGGACAGGCCAAAATTACATTGAATTAAATGTTGTGTTAACTCCTTAATGTTACCATGTACTTCATTATTTCCCCAGCAAGTGGTTTTTTTATAGTCAGATGTCACTGCCAAGAAAATGCAGAAAAATTGTAGATATGTGTGCATGCCTCTATATAGCTTCACAGAAATTTACTGTGATATATGGTGTTCTTAAATAATCATAGATTTCAAGCTATACCATCTTGACTAACTTGGGATGTGTTGTCACCTCTCCCTTTTCCTATCCCTTCTTCCTGCTCAGTATCCTTGCTCTATTCAATCTCCACATTGCGTTCTCCTTTATCTACCAAATTATATTCACTTCTGATTACTACATTTGAAAGAATTAAATGATCACGTGTGTGAAGATTCTTTTCTAAATTTAAGTTGAGGTGCCTCAAAACTGATTCCCCAGAAGAGCATCCCTTTGCTGCCCTGCTTATGCACTTCAGCCCTCGCGCACATCAGACCTGGCTGAGGTCACCCAACTCTTTTTACTTGTGACCCATAACAGGGGGTTAGAGTTAAAAGGAGAATGTATTTAAAGATTGCTCTTCCATCTATTCATATCTTTTTTTTAGTTAGTCAAGAAAATAAGCTGTAAGTGTAAAGCAGGAATGTTTATGTAAATCAGGGAATAGAGGAACTAGACTTTTTTACTGATAGAAGTCAGCAGCATCCTGTTCACTCCAATGTTTTATGAAAGTAGTTCTTATCAGAGGAGATGCACTCTTTCAGGATTTCAGGACACCAGTGTGACAACATTCAGATCATTATTTCTTAGTAGTATGGGAATGAGCATTAACCTCCAAATACTGTCAAACATTGGCGTCAATATTACTCTGCAGTAGGTGGGCAAAGCCCTAGAGAAGCCACTTTGCACCTGCAATAATGATATCCTGATGCACACAGAAAGAAAAAGTATTACTGTCTATTAAGCAGAACATGTGCAGGAAGACAATGCAATGAATTAATGAAATTCAGGAGATCCTGTGCCACTTTCAGAGGCGATGTGCATTTCAGTAAGTTGCTGTGAACATAAACTGGCAGACATTTAGCGCTGATGACAGAAGAGTGGTGGCATTGAGTCAGCCAAGGACAATTTTGAAACAGAAAAAGTATGATGGCTCACTTTGCTGTAGGGCTTCAGTCCTGCTCCAAGTCACACATCTCAGGAGGGCAGAAGCAGAAGCAGTAAGCATGTGCTAGATCCTCAGATGGTTCATGCTCTGACACATTTGTCAACAGCATCACTGAACGCTGTATCACCTCCTTTGCTATCCACCTCCACCTCTGTTCCCACCACACAAATTCTCTCAGTGTGTCAGAACAGCACTTACTTGACAGCTCTCCTAGTCCTTAAGCAGAGAAGAAAAAACCACTGCATCCCCAAACATAGATGTAAGTGGCTTCAGGATTTCACTTTGTTGTGCCAGCAGTTAATGGTTTTCAAGGATCTGTTCTGCTGACATGTTCATTCCCAGCTCCAGAATGAATCCCAGAACCACACACACCAGAAGCAGCTGACACAGGGTTTGTGTTACATCAAAGCAGGAATACCATCAGCTTAGATCTTGAGATCCTTTTAAATATTTAGGCAGTGCAAAGGAAAAATAAACTGGCCTTGCTTTTCACCAGAAAATGTGTAATGTGCATCACTTTTACTGATATGAACTTGGGCAAAATTTACTGCAACTGTGGATTTTGCACTGAAGATCCAAATTATTTTCAGGACTATGAATTTCACAGTGACTAAATGCAGGAAATAAAATACAAATACAGAAAAGCTGTGGGGACAAAAAAAATGTTGTCCCCAAGTTGTACTGTACGTTTATCAATCACCTTTTGGTTCGCATGTAGGACTAGGTCAGAATTCTTTTTGTTGTTAGCAGTATGTCAAAGGACAAAAAATACTTACATTTAGGAGTCACAGGGAGTAATGCTCCTCTGTTTAATTGAACTGCTTGGCCCATGCTAAATACAGCTAGAGATTACTGCAAAGAACGGGGAGTGGAGCCATCTCCAAATTCAAGTAAAATAAAGACACTTGAGAGATGCAGAGTGAAATGGCCCATTACAGACCAAGCTAATTTTTTTCCTTTTAGCATGCTTGGATTAAAATAATGCATTCAAACATCCCTGATTCTCTAGATTAACTGGAAAAAAGAAGCATGTGGAGATTCTACTTTTCCCACAAAACTGGACTGATTACTGATCTCATTTACATGTCTGATTTCTAATTCATGTAGCTGTTCCCAGGTTTTGCTCATGGTACATTTGTACACAGTCTTAGTGCAGTTCTGTAATAAATTGGTTTAATTTTGTACACACATTTCCCTCTTCCCTGGCTGTGCAGAGAGCAATACCATGCACTCACCCTGCTGATGGGATAATCATGCCATTGACCTCTGGGCAATATGTTCTACCTTACAGCTTGAACCTGAGAGATATTCTCTACACCACTTTACCCTATGTAAATTCATGTGCTGCCAAGGACAATATTACAGGCATAATTTGCAGCATGAAACCAAAAAGGTGAAACCTTGAATGAGAGCTTTGTAATTGGAAATGGGGCCTGAGGTCCTTAAAAATATGGATTGCTAATGCAGAACAAGGTAGGTTCAGAGAATGTGCCTGGTTTGGAGAGGGAGAAAACAGAATATCAAGTTATTACAGTGCACGTCACAGAGAGCAGTGAAAAGTGTATGTGCTTGATAGATTGCACGTGATTAGAATGAGAGCCTTAGGCAGGGAAATCTAGCTATTAAATATCATTCTTTCTTTAGTCCTATTAATACAACTATCAAACTCTAGAGTAAACTTCATTTGTTAGGTGAATGACCCATGTGTCTCTTCTGCCTGGCTTTTTCCCACATGCAGAAGTTACTTATCATTACACATTAATAACTTGTGGGCAGACTGCTACTCCCTCCATATTCACTGCCAGCTCATGCTTTACTGTCACCAAGGGAATGCAGAGTGACTGGCCAGAGAGATTAGTACTTGGGCTTAATTTGTGTGCTTCACCCAACAAGACAGGCCAACATTAACGTTTGGGTTTTTTTTAATAGCACTCTAAACAAAATATAATTAAATAAGTTGTAAATTTACAGAGCAGGGGTACTGAATGCACCAGAAAGGAAGCAGAAGAATGTGAACAGACTATAGGAGAAAGCAATCAACCTAAAAGATTTATTGGTGGACAGCAACTCCTGATTGATGTCTCCTTTTTAGTTTGGATGGGGAAGTTATTATTTTCCTCCTTGGTTTCTTCCCACCCCTTGTTCTCATATATTTTCCTTTTAGCACAACCTACTGGCATCTCATTCCCAGAAATACATTTCCTCTGCCAATAACAAACATGCAAAGCAGAAATGCTCCTTTTCCAAGTCTGCACCCTGTGGGAGCAGAATTTTCTAGCTTCTGAGGAGGCATAGCTTCTGCTAGTCAAGGGAGATGGGGATATGCACTTTGCTCCTTTGATGCCATGCTCTGCCCTGATTTCTCTTAATAAATATTTGCAAGGCAGTTCAAAAAAGTTCTGGGTCCATTCTCCACAGCTTGAGTACTGGAGATTAATAGAATTAAAGTCTCTTTAAATCCTGAAGAAAGAGCTCAGAAGAGAAACTGTTTTTTTTGCTTTAACACTGTCTGAGTCATACAATGTTTAGTTTGGATGTTTGATACATCATAGCATCTAAGCCAAAAAGACAGCTGTAGAATGAGTGGCAGGTTAACAAAGACTGGAGAACAATAATGTGGAAAAAGCACTGGACTGAGGTTGAGAAGGTAAAAAGAAGTCCTCAAAATTACAGTGTTACCAACAAGATTTTATTACAAATCTTGTAGCATGTGGAGAGCTTTTATTCTGAAAACTCCAATTGTGGTATCAAAAGAGGACAGAAAATATCAGTTTTCATTTATAATTAAAACATCCCTATGCCCCATGGGAAAAAGTTTGAAAACATGACCAAAGGGTATCCATTGGAAATCAGAAGGGAAAAATAAAGAACTCAAATCTTTTATTTTATTTTACAATTTACCCCACCATGAGTTATACCCTATTTCTATGCATGGTTGACCTTTCACCTCTAAATATTTCTGCCTGATGGCAGAAACAGACAAAGAACCATTCAGCTAAAATAGAACTACAGATGTTTCAGAAACTGCAGCCATTCTATTTTGGCAGCAATTCATAATCAGAATTTTCTGATTATGTCCCTTGTCACATTAAAATCCATAAACTAGAATGTGCACATGCTGATCCATATAATAAACTCTCTCCCTTGGAGCCCATTTACTGAGGTCAACCTCCTCACATACTGGCTTCTCAATAAAGGAATATCACAGCAAAGCAAACTGCAATTAGAGGGGGAAAAAAAAGAAAAAAGAAGGAGAGCTTCTATCCACTCAGCTCATCTGACAAGTGTGGAGAGAGAGAAGTGTTTTTCCCGAGACCCACAGAATCAGCAAGTCCCACCTCTTTGTCTGATCCCCTCCTAGTTACAGTCACCAAAATTAACCCCCAATCACAGTTAGAAACTTGTCTTTTCCCCCCAAATATCCTAACCCCTTAGTTTCTTTCTCTCTTCACCAAAATAAATCAGTATTCTCCTATAGTTTCACACACAGATGATGACAGCATTGAGACACCGGATAACAACACCCCTCAATATTTCTATCAGCTATAGCCAAATAATAGAATTCTTTATCAATGAAGCTTCAAAGACTCTGTAGCAAAAAAGAAGAATGCAACACAATATAAGAATCAAGAATAGAAATTCTTAAGCAGATAGAGCCTCCACAGGGACCTTTTCAAAGAGAAACTGTATTTCATTTGTGTAATAACCCTAGGATGAGCTATGCACTGTAGTATAACCAATAAATACTTACACAAATCTTTCAGAAGCTAACAGATGTTTCTTTTATGAGCAAAGACAAGTGCCATTCGGCCTTTTTAGACACTTATAAAAATTCAGATAATTTTAAGCTGTTTTAATAGCTGCCTGACAATTTTATTAATGCACTCTGCAACAATATGACCCTGTTTCCATCACAAAAAGACTGACTCATACTATGGATTTTTATACACAGGTGCATGTTACTAATGCCTTCCTCTTGATTAGTAAGAAAAGAAAGTGTATTTTACTGACCAGAAGAAACAGAAAAATCTCTGCAGGATTTAACATGAACATTGTGTCAGCCCACAGAGATCCTGTCTCAAAATCATCTGGAAGCTTTAATGATTTACTCAGCATAAACTGACAGACTTAAGTACAAAACCTGCCCAGAATCAATTCTGTGGCTCAAATCCTGCCTTGAGCCATAGGTGTCAATGAATTTTAAATTTTAATCTTGGCAACAACTGAGTATTTTACATCATCACAAGAACAGCACACCTATAAAAAGCACAATCATTGCAGGAGAGTCAAGGGCTATGACAGGTATAGTTTATTAAAACAGGACTTCACTGATAGAGCCAAATTCAGGAAAATTTATACAGCACCTGCTGACTCTGCCTGCCTCTCACCAGTGTCATCAGCATCTCACTTTCTGGCATGCTAAATTCACATACAAATGAAAAGTTCTGCATGCACGTAACATTACAACTTTATGTATAATGTTTCTTGTAGGAATATAATTGCTAAAATCCCTACACAAGATGCTTAAATTTGTGAGGGTTATGATTTTTCTCTTTTTTATTTGTTTGTTTGTTTGCTCTTTTTCCTGAAGAAGCTGCAAAAATAGTACGAACCTAGACTGTTACCTCAGGCTTTTTACAGAGCAATATGCCAAAGCACCCACATGCTGAGTGTTTGCAAATTTTAAGTTTGGGATTGACTATGTGCCAGTCCCCCTTCAGCTCTGGGCACTTGATCCTGCACCAAAATCACTGCTGACCTTTTCTGGTATTTATGATGTCAGTATGGATTTTTATCATTATTTGAGCTTCTGACACAAAGCAAACAGCTTCTATAGCATGTTTTTATTCATGCAAAGTATGAACATGTGAATCTCAGTATTCCTATCAAGTTTGCCATTTCTCCTTCTTGTATGCTTGGTTAATGGAGGTCACCTTTCCAGGGAAGACTTACTTGCACAAATGAACACCAGTGGTAGCTTATATTCTCTGGGTGACTTATGAGTAGAGTTATTTGAAATGCACTAGTTGGGTGTTACCCAGTCTCTGTTGTTTAAAAGCACTTAAAATATTCATCGTATCAGCTAGCTGGATTGTGAGGCTAACATGCAGTAGTAGTAAGACATCACTGTTCAATAAAGCCTCTGAGTTTTGACATGTACTTAGAAATATCATAATGCCCTTTGATGTAGCATTCAATTTAACACAGCGCTCCTCAACACTGATCTCTGCAGGGATTATTCAGTCTCATTTGTGAGTCCCAGCTGTGACTCATGCAAAGCAATATCGTAAAGGAACAAGGCAGACACAGGAATTGCCACCTGACAACGTAAAGCAGGAAGAGAGTCTCTTGCTACTTACATGTGGAGCACCCAGCACACAGAGACTGTGACCCAGACTGAAACTGCAACTTGTAAGACATATAACTATGATTGCTGTTGTAGTCAGGTCCCAAATAAATTCAATCCTGAGAATCCATATTTAACACCCAGTAAAATGAAAAATCAGAACCTTGGAAAAAAAAAAAAACACATTGCAGGACCAAAAGTTTGGGTGAGCAAGAATTATAAAACACTTAGCAGTTGTGGCCTTTAAAAGAACTTTAAGATTGATGGCACAGAACATAGCTTGGGACTAATTTTTTTTCTCAGAAGAATTTGCACAGTTTCTGCAATAAAAACATATTGGTTACTAATCCTTGTTGTCTGAAACACTCTGCAGCACTTCATCCAAGAATACACCATGATCCACAGTCCCACACTTTTGCCCTTAGGCTAGGTACTTTCTCAAGTTTAGAACTGTCAAAATCTAGTGAAAGATGAATAGGAGACATAATCAGTGTCAGCTAAGTCACAGAAAACATGTATGACAGGTTATCTTCACCAGACTGGCTGCAGACTCAAACCTTTGAAGTCAATATTTTGGAGGTATATCTCAGTCCTAAAGGAAAACATTCTACCTATCTATAAGAGCAATGGAGAATTAGGCTAAAGCAGAAATGCCCCAATCCCAGCTGAAAAGCTGAATATGACTCTTGAAATTTAAGTTACGGGTTCCCAAAGACATATTTATGCATAGAGATTGAAGTTTGTATATAAAACAATTATTAATTATACAACCCCACCACTGGCTCCTAAGAGAAACTGTTAATGGTATATTGGTTGAGACACTGTTTCAGGCTACCAAAGAGAGGTGTGAATTTCTCCCAAAGCCTAAGGTTGCTGCTTCAAAGACGGGATTTTTAAATTTCTACACTCTGCTACAGAACAGTTGGATCACTTATTGTAAGGGCATATGCAAAGAGCTTATCAGGAAAGGGCAGAAGAGCAATAATTTACAAAGAAATCCTACTGCCTTTTTTCCATCTACAGAGTGAATTGAGAACCTTTACCACCTGAAATATTAAATTACTATGTAAGGGTCTGATCTTTTCAGCAACTCTTAAGATAACTGGAATAAGAACCTTTGCAGAACAAGGACTTTGGGTATTGCAGGTGCTGTTTAAAACATACTGTAGGCCCTTCTACACAGCAAATCAGACCTGGTTAAATTACAAGACAGTCCTGAATGTTTCTTCCAAGCATGGTGTCTGAGAAAAAAGGAATCTGAGCTACTGGTCTCCCTTTATCAGTGTGTTTGCTGGGAAGAAAAGTCTTCCCAGGCACAGAAAGAATCACAGACTCTAGCACCTTCACTCTATGTGTGGCTGCAATTTGGGAAAGGCTGTGCTGGACTGCCTCATCAGTTATGTTGCAGAAACCTGGAGACAGAAGTTCTTGCCTTTCCTGCACTGATGTGAAAAATTGTTTAATTTGCACAAAAAGCATCCTGGCATAGGCAAGTTTATAATGGTGCCTTCTAGCCAGCAACTGGTTGTTAGAACATTTCTAGAAGGAGACCCAGTGGGTCTAAAGCTGCCCTCCTAACTGGGGCTGGGTGTAACAACAGGTTCCTTTGGAGACTAGCATTTCCCTTCATAGGAGTTTTATTGTACTTCTGTTTATGCATTATTTTAACAAACATTCTAGATTGCCCCCAAGAAATCCTCACAAACTTACCCGGGACATCTGGGAGAGAAACAAGGAAGAGATGAAAACATTACTTTAGTAAAATGTCCTTTGGAGGAATATTTGGGGCTCATGACATGAGACAATCTTTTAGTCTTTTGTAATGCAGGCAGGAGAAATAAAAAGACACTTAGGAAAAATTGAGAATCACCACAGAACTAAGCCAAACTTCTACAAAGCAGTAAAAGAGTATCAGTATCTCTCCATATTACTTGTCCTTCCTTCCATTTCCATTGAATGATAGAACAATACAATCATTTAGGTTGAGAAAGACCTTTACATCCTACCACCAAAGTAACACTACCAAGTCCACCCCATTAAACCTTGTCCCTATGTGCCACATCTACACAGCTTTTAAATGCAGCCAGGGATGGTGACAACTTCCTGGGCAGTGTGTTCCAATGCTCGTCAAGCCTTTCTGTTAAGAAATTTTCTGCTGCCTTTCTCTGAACATGCTCCAGCACCTCAATGTCATTCTTGCAGTGAGAGGCCCAGAGATGAACATGGGACTTGATGTGTGGCCTCACCAGTGCTGAGAACAGAGGGACAATCCCTGCCTGGGTCCTGCTGGCCACGCCATTGCTGATACAGGCCAGGATGCCATTGGCTTTCTTGGCCACCTGGGCCCACACTGGCTCATGTTCAGCTACTGCTGACCAGCACCCACAGATCCTTTCCCACTGGACAGTTTTCCAGCCATTTGGCCCCAAACCTGTAGTGCTGCATAGCGTTGTTGTGACCCAAGTGCAGGACGTGGCACTTTGCCTTGTTGAAACTCACAGAACTGACCTTAGCCTATTGATTCAGCCTGTTCAGATCCTTCCTGTCCAGAGACTTCCTGCCCTCCAACATATCAACACTCCCACTCAACTTGGTGTTGACCCGATCCCCTTGTCCAGATTATTGACAATGATATTAAATCAAACTGGCCCCAATATTGGGCATTGGGAGACACCATCAGTGACTGGCTTACAAATGTATTTAGTTCCATTCACCATCACTCTCTTGCCCCAGCCATCCAGCCAGTTTTTTATCCAGAGAACACATCTAAGCCATGGGAAGCCAGTTTCTGTGAGAATGCTGTGGGAAACTATGTTAAAGGCTTTACTGAAGTTTAGGTAGACAACATGCACAGCCTTTCCCTCATCCACTAAGGAGAGCCACCTTTATCACTGAAGGAGATCAGGTGGGTCAAGCAGGACCTGCCTTTCACAAACCCACACTGACAGGCCTGGTTGTCCTGCACATGCTGCAGGACAGCACTCAAGGTGACCTGCTCCATGATCTTCCCTGGCCCCAAGGTCAGGCCAACAGGCCTGCAATTCCACAGATGCTCTTTCAGGCCCTTCCTGTAAATGGGCATCACATTTATTCACCTCCAGTCCACTGGGACCTCCCTGTTTAGCAAGATTTGCTGACAGATTCAGCCAGGCACTGCCCCCGGCTGGCTCCCTCACCAGCTGGGTCAGGAAATAATCTTCCACACACTCCAGGAACATCCTGGACTGTTTCCTCTCCCCTGTGTTGTATTTTCAGCAAACCTCTGCTAAGTAAGTTCAACTTACCTCTCTGGTAAGTTCAAGCCCAGCACAAGAACAAGGGCTAGCAACTGTGAGACTTCCCAGCTACTTACAGAATAGTTCTTCTGCCTCCTCATCCTGTGGCCGACAATAGACTCTCACCATGGTATTTGCTTTGTTGGCTTTCCCTCTGATTCTTACCCTTAAACACTCAACTCTGATGTCACCATCATTGAGGTCACCTTTGCTAATGGAACTGCAGCCTGTGATGGGCTGGAGAACAAGCCTGTGCTTGGACACTTCCTCTCTCCTCCAGAGCATTTAGGATCCAAAATCTTCTCCCACCCCAGCTCAACACCTGGAGCTATGGCATTGTCTCATCTACTCATTGTTTGTGCACAACTGCCTGGGAGATGAGCAGATGTAGACACTGACCAATTTATTGCCAGGATTAAAAAACTGTGGAGAAGCAGGTGGTCAGCTGGAATTAAAAAGACACACATAACAACTTAGAAAATCATCCATTTGGGAGTTGTACTATGTATGTTATGAGGACAGCAGTACAGGAATTCTGTCTCCATGTGTAAGTTAGAGCTTTTCACAGCTCTAATCAGACAAACATTCTTGCCTAGCCCTATGGAGATTGATTTGCACACACGTTTTACTTCCATTAATTATTCTTCTCCATATTTCCATATTTTCTGCCTGTATTTTGTTTCCATCTTACATCTGCCTCTGCTCCATGTTCCTCTTTTTACAAGCAGTCTTTATGCTTGGTTTTATACCCCCGTAAAAAAGCAAGGGATCTTCATTAAAATATGACAGAAATTATAAACAAGGAGACAATCCTCCTCATTGTCTCAATTCAGATTTTGCTCTCTTTGACCATGCGGTCCTCTATGCCCAAGTTGTGTTTATCCACATTTCTTTTCCTGCTATGACACACTATTACACCATAGTCAGTCAAATATCGTTATTAATGGGACAGCTGCACACAGTGAGACAGTACAATAGCACAGCTTTACTTCCTATGCATACATTTATGTTACTTATGGTTGTCAGGGTGTATGTTTGTTTACATGAAACTCAAGGTTCAGTGGAGGGAAAGGCTGCATGAAGAGGTCTGAACAATACCTGAAGAGGAGGAAAAATTGTATATTCCTTAATGAAACAAGCTTGCGAATAATTAAATTAAGCAAAAAGGTGACTGCTTCTGGCTTGCTGAAAAGACATCAGTGTATCCACAGAAGGGAATGGAAACAAATGCACGAAGAAGCACTAGAATGCAGTCCTTGACGCAGAGCTGAAGATAATAGGTCTTGCCCTGGAGCTGGGCACTGAGAAAAGCCTTGTGGATTTCAGCAGGGGATAAATACAGTAAACATGTTCTTTCCTGGCTCCCTCCTAATGGAGTGGCGTATTTTGGCTTCTCTAAACAAATACTCCCATTTGCTTAGGCTGACTTTGATTGAGATGATTTTGAGAGAGCTGATGAAACACATCAAGGCTACACTTTTGTAGGGTTGTAAACCCTTAAATCAGGATGCTGGAACGTCTCTGCACTTACCAGCACAGCAATAAATATGCTGAGAGCAAGAGGAGAACAATAGGGTATGTCTCTGACTCTGAACAGCTGGCAACACTGGAACCTGGGAGAATGAAATTGTTTTAGCAGTGTGCTAGCTACAAAGTGCTCTGCTTTGTGACAGGGTAGTAGGGGAACTTTTTTGTAATCATCTCCTTATAGAGTTACTCTAAAAGTGTCCTTTCTTAGACTGACTATGAAATACATTTTCAAGGAGCTGTGGGAAGTGGCAATAGGTAGGGAAGACTATTTTAGGTGCTTAGAATCCAGACCCCTTTATCAACTTATTAAGAGGACCAAACAGCAACTGATTTCTATTCACATGTGTAACTCTGCTCCCTTCTTTTTCCTCCCTGGTTCAAGAATGATCCCAACTTTATTCATTCTCAGTGGTTAAATGGAACAGTTAAATTGAAAGTAATAATTAAGTTTTATTAATTAAAAAAATAATAAAACCCAAGTTCTTCCAAGAGGTATTGAACAGTACATAACTACAGCATGCCCATAATTCTTTATCATATACTGTATTGTCAGGCTCTCACCTGCTCCAAATAATCAGACCAATAAACCAAACTACACAGATATTGGTGTTGTCAATTAATCTATACAGAACATCATTGAGAAAAGAGCTCACAAAGAGAGCAATTATATTCAAGCACCAAAAACTGAAAGAGTGAAAATATTTAACCTCAGCTAGCCCTTTCACCCACACTGTATTGCTTGCCTCATCATTCTCCCCCCACCCCTCAAATAAGGACAGTAAAAAAATCATTAAAATACCTTTGAACTTGTGAAAGACGGCCCATAGCTCAGCAATGTCAGTGGCAAATGTAATGTCTGTGTCGAGGACAATGACTCGCTCAAGATTGGAAGGTAGAGTCTTAGTCAGAACCAACTTCATCAGCCCGTAAATCCCAGAGTAGTGTTTGTTGGGGATCCAAGACACTTCAGACTTGACAGGAAATGGGAAGTTGGAAAGAGGAAAAAAAATAATCTTTATTAGAAAGAGAAAATTTTCCTGAAATTAGTTTCTTGTCATAGTGGAAGATCTCTGAGGTGGAAAGTCATCTAAAAGCCTGCATTTAAATTTACTTCAGGAGCTCTGAAATACACTAAAGTTTCTGAAAGCTTGGGGGAAAAAGTTCTTTCAGGCAACCTCTTCACACAATATAACTAAAATTAGTTCAGTCTTTCTGGCCTAGTAGAATTCATTCTGAGACATCCACATGTCCTTATAAAACCGAAATACATTTTTAGTCTTAAAACTTCAGGTATATTGTACATTACTTTCATTTTCAACCAAAAAAGAAATTGTCATCTCAAAATTTTCTCCAATGAAGAAGTAACAAGCATAATATTTTCCTTATATTTTTTATATTTTTATAGACTTGGTGGTCAGAATTTCAATAGGCCAGTCATTTGAAATAATGGGCCAGAAAATTGCCAAAAAATTGTTTCTTCCAAATGCAAATTTTCCTTAAGCCTTACATCTTTAACTTAAAACTGAGGTCCCACGGACATGCTCAAAAGTAGAAAAAGTGACAGAAAATTGTCAGCCTCATTTTTTGGCTTTATGTATTGAATGTGGCAAACTCAAACATTTTTATAGTAAGAGCTAAACTCTATTTGTACAGTTTCGAAAATAAAAGTTGGGAGACTAAATTCTGCAATGCATTGTACTCTTGACACTGAGATATTCCATGAGCTGTGTTGAGTTTTCCTTCTATGAGACTCAAGTACTCAAATTTCAGAAGTTTCTGCTTAGAGTGGGATATTAGAAGTTTTTGAGAAGTTCCTATTTCCCTGTCTGAAACTCCTTGTTTGTTTTAAGGGGTATGCACTACAATTCCCAGATTTTAAGTTTTCCCTTGAGTCATGCTCTCAATAACTTCAACTAGTATTTTGTCCACAACAAACTTGAGTGAGACAGATTTCAGGATTTGTCCTGGCACGTTACACTTTGGAGAAAGTAAGCAGAAATTAAGTATTCATAAAATGGAGGAGGGGATTTATTCTGTTGTTTAACCATCTTGTATCTATTCACTGCCATTGTAAATTTATTATATGAAACAACACTTGCACAAAAAATCACTTCCCTCAAAATCCTTAGAGACAACCTTCTGTAAGAGAGTGAGTTCCTACATTTGGAAGTTCGAAGCATGGTTGAAGAAAGGCTAATAATAGGTGATTAGAGCACATTTCTTTTTGAATATAAAGTAACAAGGCCTCCGATGATGTAAGCTAACCTCCTCTATTCCCTTTTAAGTGACACAACTTTTCTCTGTATTCTCAGGATTCCTGTACCAGGGCAGAGCACTCTCCCACTACAAAGTTCATTAAAAAGACAGAGGGAAGTAGAACAAACCTTTAAGGAGAAAGACAAGAATTTCTTGGCAAGGCAGAAAAAGCAGATTCCCATAGAATAAAAACAGAAAGGGCAAACCGAAGTGTGAAGTTTTGGTTGGTTTATTGAAAACTCAATGTTCCCCAGAAATATCTTCTGTGTAACAGAGATAATTTCAAATTCACACCCTCACAACTCTACTTATTTGTGGTCCTTGCTTTCCTACATTGTGGCTTTTGAAATGGACCATCACACCACGGTGTATTTAATTTATACAGAGCAGTATCTACTTTGCTTCTGCAAACCATACTGTTCTGAATCTTCCACTTGATACCCTTGTTAAAAGTGTTCCCCATTGTACAGATTTGAGTTTGCATTTACCCATTGCTAGGTTATTAATTTTAGATGGCATGTCCTTCATTTTATTAGCTGAAATATTTCTACAGAAAAACACCCAGTGTGCTTATGGAAATAAGTTTAATAAGGTAGGGGTTCATATGTTGCATGAATAGCCTGACACATGCAGGGAAGGTAAAGGGTGGCTGGAAAAGCAAATGACCTTCAAAGTGCAGTTATTTTCTTTGCTCTCAGGATTTCCAATTTCTAACACCACTGCCATGTATCACTGCAGGGAAGAAACCTATGTCTGCTAGTTCCTTCTGATCTGGCACACAGAAGGCAAAAGCTTGCCATCCTGAAGCCTGATATCTGAAGGCACCACTTTCAAAAATGAAAGAGGCAGCCCCTGTTTTAAATGGTCCATCACAGCTGGCTAGCATGTGCTGGATTTGAGGATATGTTGAAGCCTGGACTCTCAATCAGTCCAATTTATCCCCAGTTTCCCCTCCTCTGATGCAGAGTTGACTAAGACACAAACAGAGATCCTAATAAACCCCCAGCATAATTTGTTGATGGCTTTGCTATTCAAGAATAATGTAACAGTTCCAAATTCATGGTAAGGAAAACTCCTTACATTACACAAGAGCTCTGTGAAGGCTCACTCTGGCTCACTACATAGTCTTATGGGAAGAAATACACAGGCACAGCATCACAGTGCTTTGTCCTTGTCCTAGTTTTGGCCACAACCTGGAGGTTATTCTGCATCATGTCAAAACATTGCAGGGAGCAGGGGGAAGGGACTCTCTGCCTTCTGAGAAGAGGAGTGAGGCCTCTGGCCAAAAAAACACTTCTCTAAATATTGTCTAAATACTTTCTGAAAGTTTTAATACGATATTGTTTGTTTAGCACAGTCAAAATGGCCCATATATGGCATGTTTGTGAATCATCTGCTAACAAGATCGATCAGAGTTGCCTTCAAAGAAAAAATATTCCTAGAAGATACATCAGCAACATGAAAACAAAGAGTTAGTAAAAGAGAGTGAAACAAAACAGTGTGACATACTTTGCTGTTTGTATAATTCCCAGTTCAGCAGAAATAGAACACCTTGGATCTCTAGCTCTCAAGATCTATGTTTTTGTTCATGAGAAAAGAGTAAAGAAAAGTATTTAGCTGGCGCTGACACTGATTCTTTTAAGTTAAGTGAAATAGCATCTACTCACTAAAGGTCTTTCATCAGAACCAGCTTTATTCTTTTTATAATTGAAGACTGAAAACAAACTAAAACATCTAAATTATTTGAATATAAAAACCACAGGCCTATGAGTCTGAATGCAGCATGTAACTGATCACCTGGTAGATGGCAGAGAGGTGGGAGCAGCAGTCTCTGTGTTCAGGTATACCTCACCAGCATGTTGTCTTCCCTAACTGTGCTGGATCTCTGGGAAATGCTGACCAAATCACAGTTGCTGTGCACAGCCTGACAGCTTTCTCACAGTTGCTATCACTGTATAAATGCTCATTAAATTACCAAAAGTGTCCTTTTTAACAGAGACGTCTCATACACAGAGCTTAAAATCAAGTTTACCCGTTTCCTTGAATGAGAGGGGGAACTGGTGGCTTGTTCTCTGTGAATGAATTGTATAGTGACTACATTCACAAGTATTTAGGTATTTTTATTTTTTAAGACACTTGATTCTGGTTGCTCACACATTACAATCACAAAGCACAATTCTTGTACCAAGTCATCACAAATATATCCAGCCAGACTTTGACTCTTACACTGCATTTCTTTATGGTACTGCATGATTTTTTAAATATGCTCTTTCCCCCCACAAACAGACGACGGGGAAACTTGCCCAGGCTTCCCAGGTGAATACTGAGTGCTCCACATATGTAAGTGAAGTATCTGTACAAGGGCAGGTCACCTGAGCCTCTTTGAAAAGGATGGAGGCTTGGACTTGTAGACTTAGCATGAAATAAGTCTGGAAAACAGTACCAGCGTGAACAGAATGACAGTGACCAACACAGAAGGACAATAAACTTTGGAGTGTTGTATTGTGTCAGATCAATCATGCACTGAGCTCAGTAGCTGGCATCATATAGTAGATGGTGGCAGGTGCCTACTGAAGAATATAAACCTGGGGGAATTCTACACCAATACTGCTCCCCACATGTATTCCCATCCTGCAGCAAGTTGCACCAAATTTTGGAGCTACTGGTGGTATTATTGTTGATTGATAACTTTTGGTGGATTTTTCATCTGTGAATTAGATCAAATTAGGATACAGTTTTGTATTTGGTAAAAGCCCAATTCATTATATTCCACTATTATTACATTTCTATTTAAATGTCATGCCCTTAAAGGTTATCAGTCTTGCATACCAAGACACTTTGTTTGCAAATATGACTTTGCTGCACTCACCCTTCTCTCCTCCACATTACTAAAATCATGATAAACAGAGCAGTGAGATGAAGCACAAAAGAGATTATGTATTTGGTGTCCTACCTTAGTGCTTGTTTACATGTACACAAAGTGAAGCATCAAAACAGTAGCAAGCACAAAAGCAGAGGAAAGCTAAACTATGGCTATATAGGACTGTAGGACTGTATATGTTTCTCTTATCAGTTACCATTTTCTCTGAAGCACTAGAGGTTGACAGGAAGCCTAATAGCCTGATTTGTTATATGCTTCTTGGATTGGAAGGTGATATACCATTAAAAAATCTCTCAAAACTTTTAGCTAGCAGCTGCATAAACTTAAGACTGCATTTCCTTTCTATAAATAGAAGTTTCCCTTCTAAAAGCATTTCCCCCATTAAAGACTTCTGATTACTGCCCTAGCAGAAAAAAATTCTATCCTGACTTTTCCTGATGAATGGGTTGTGCTCAATACAGCATTACAAAATCACAGACCAAGCCTGGAAGGTACCTCTGGGGGTCATTTGGTCCAACTTCCCCCTGACAAGCACAGCCAACCAGAGCCAGTGGCACGGGACCATGTCCAGATGGCTTTTGACTGTGTCCAAGGATGGGGACTCACAGTCTCATTGGGCACCCTGAGCCAGTGCTTAGATACCCTCACAGTAAAAGAATGTTTCTTGATGTCCAGAGGGCTCCTCCTGTATTTCAGTTTGTGCCCACTGCCCCTTGCTCTGTCACTGAGCACCTCTGACAAGAGCCTGGCTCTGTCTTTTTCACACCCTCCCTCCAAGTATTCATGTACAATGATAAAATCCTCCTCCAAGCCTTCTCTTCTCCAGACGACCAGTCCCAGCTCAATCACCTTTCTTTGCACGTGAGGTAGTTCAATCCCTTCATCACCTTAGTAGCCCGTGGCTGGCTTCTTCATTATTTTCATGTCTCTCTTGTGCTGAGGTGCCCAGAACTCAGTCTGGACCCAGCCCTCCAGGTGTGGCCTCACCAGCACTGAGTCAAAGGCAAGGGCCATGTTCCTTGACCTATTGTCAGTGTTTGTCTAATGCAGTCGTTGCTGCAAGGGCAAATTCCTGGCTCTAGTTTCACCTGATGTCCACCAGATTATTTTCTGCCAAACTGCTTTCCAGCATGGCAACCCTCAGCACGTACATGGATTGTTCCCATATACAAAATTTTGCACTTTTTGTTGAACTTCATGAGATTCCTGTCAGACTCCCTTCTCTGTTAAATAGTATTTTTTCCATTTACTTAATGAAATTCCACTGTCTCACAGAATATATAGCACCACAGAACCCTTTGAGAAACAAAAAGTGCTCCTGGTTCAGCGTGGTAAGACAGAATTTTGGCTGATAAAGTGTTTTCCCTGGCAGCATGTCCTTAAACACTTTACCCTGGAAAAATGCAACCTCCAATACCATATTGATTTTGTCACTACATTCACTGCAACTTCCTAGGTATGCTTGGGGAAAAAAAACCAATCAAAATCCAGAGCTATGACATAGTATCCCCTTCCACTCTCCAAATCAAAGACAGCCGTGCTGCTTGGCTGATTCCACAAAAGCGCCACAAAGGTTAGTGCCTTGCAGGAGCCTGCAGGTCAGGCTGGTGGGGTGATGCACCAGGCTGAGAACCAGCAGCCCTGAGGCACAAGGTGCCACTTGCATGCCTCCTCCCCCACCTCAGAAGTGGGCTCATAAATGGGATCAAAGAGAACCCAACTCCATCACCATCCAGACTAACGACTGCAGATTGCCTGTGCTGGGGAAACAACCAGCAGCAAAGAACTAAGAAAAGAGAAAAGGTGGAGGGAATTAGAAAATGAAGTCTGTAGATTTTGCCTCCCCAGAGCTTTCATGCCAGGTTTTACCATTAAAAATACCCAGCATCTAGAATAGACTGATTAAAATAAAGAGAAATGTGAATCAAGTTCTGTAATAAATGTCTCAGTGGAAACATGGATATCCAGAAGTAATTGGAATCTACTCGCTCTTAAGCAACTTCAACATAGGCACTATCTTCCTTGACAATTGCATCAGTCAGATGATAAACTAAGTTTGAAATCTTAAAAGAAGGCAAACAGAGCAAAACTTCCAGGCCACAGCAAAATCACAGTGTGTTTTAAATCTGCACAAGTTGTAGCAGAATTGTATCTGACACTGATCTGAAAAACAGTGCAACCTGCATGGTGAAAGAACTTCCAGCAGGATGGATCTCTGTGAAGCAAAACCAGCCAAAGTCTTTTGTAGCTGCTGGCTTCAGGCAGCCCTTACAAATGTCCCAGGTATGGGGAACAACCCTGAAATTCTGATGTGTGAATCAGGTAACAATAAAAATTGTTATTTTTTCAGATTGGCTAAATAACTTTCTAGACACAGCTGACAACTTGTTTTCACAGCTTTTTCATTACTTGCTTAGTGCTTTGCTGCTACTATGAACACTACAAGTAGCAAAATATTGGTTTTTTAATAATGTGGCTATCATTTAAGACAAAGCTAACAGAACCGGGGCTTTCATGTCACTTCTAATACTGCCAGGAAAATACTGGAAATACAGGAAAATACAGGAAAATACTGCCACCACTTTAATGATGATCATATTCTGTGATTTGTAACATAAAGCATAAAAAGGGGGGTAAACAAACAATATTGATTTGCTGGCACAGGACAGGAAGTTGTTTTTTTATGCATGGTTTTTCTCATCACTGTTTTTCACACAGGGAGAACGTCATCCTGCTGTGAATATATGCCATACCTCTTCCCACATTCCTGAAACTTGAGTCACAATTCCAGCAGCACTAGCAGGGCTCAGGATTAGTTCCAGGATAGTCCTTCCCATTTTACATTGACTATACCTCACAATATCTAACCTCTTTGCAGGGACATGTGACTGATCCCCTTTCTCACTCTCTTGCTTCCAGGGGAGCAGTATCAACACCTTGGTGCAGAGACTGGGTTAACTGAATCATTGAGGAAGGAGACAAGTAGGTTACCATTTAAATATGGGTAAAAATTCATGCCTGTTTTTAGCACGTTCTTTTTTTACAGACAACCATAACAATATTAACAATAAAAGAAAGAACCTAGATTGAGAAATTCCAAGTCTTCACAGATCCTGAAAGGAAGAAGATTACTGTCACCTCCAATAGTTTATTCAGAAGGAATACCAAAAGGAATCTCCTTGCATCTCACCTTCAGAAAATCACTGCCTTTGCTCCATTTGTCAGGCATCCAGCAAACATTAACAGAAGAGCCTTATTTGAACAAAACCAGACCCTTCTATTAATGTTTGCTGGACAACTTGTAACTTCCACATTGAATTTAGTTTTTTCCTGGGTGAGTCACACGTTTTGATTATACTGATATTCCCCCCCACAACAAGTCCTTACTATTTATATGAATGGTTGTCAAGGAAACCAAAAATCCAGTAAAGTTGGGTAACTTTTCTAGATTCAGAATTTCTGGTTTCTGAGTATTTTAAGAAATAATAATAACATCTTGCTCTAAGAAACAATTGTAAGGAGAAAGGAATTTGCTAAAATAATTTTTCTATTTCTGCTGGCCTTTGTGGCTGTTCTTGCTCATCACAAAAGCACTGGTGACTTTAATAGGATTCTGCCTCATCTTTCACTTTAAGAAACAGATGGTATCTTCCACACATGTGTGCAACAAGTCTGGATGCAAATAACAGTGAGCAAAAAGGTTGAGATAGAAATGGATGATTATTTGAACCTCTGGGTCCTGGATAATGTAGAGGAAATGCAGAAACTGTGGAGCAAGCTACAACTGGAAAGGAAGATTAGATATTAAAAAGGCAGAACAAACAAAACCTCCAAAATCAGCATCAGCATACAGCAAAGGAAAATAACTGCAAATTAATTCTCATCTCTGTAGCAAAGTCCATAACACAGTCTGACTGATGTTGAGGATGTTTTCTGTCTTTTTTTTTTTTTAATTTTCTTTCCAGATCTGTCACCAATACACACATGCACACAAAGGGCAGACAAGTGGGAAAAACCTGATTTAAGGATGCTTCTTCAAAACAACTTCCTTAACAACAAAATTAAATGAGGGTGCCAAGAGCTTATCATGCTTTATACAGATACGACTGCAGACATAAACTAAAAATTATGTAGGTGGGGGTTTTTTTTCTGTCTCTGTCACTTAGGCACAGCAAAACATTCAGCCATATAGCTTCTTCAGAAAAGAAAGGGCCAAAAGGTAATTCACCTACTGAGATCTTTAAGGACTATCTCCCACCCCTTAGGTATTTAGGTGGGCTTTTCTTCCACCTTATTTAGCCCCATAAAACTCAAATGGCCAGTTTCTATTTGACTCCTTTTCTTCACTCTCATTTGAGACTTTCTAAATTTCTTCATTGTTTCTTGCTATCTCCAAAATGCTGAATCCCCTCTTTGTTTTCCTTTCTTCATTTGTGCAAAATGGGACTGCAGAATGGAAAAGTCTGGCCAGTCTCAGCTGGTGCTGTTTCTTGTTCCTTTGAGGCCTCTGGCCTCAACCCCAGCTGTTTTCAGTGCAGCAGTCAAGGGTGGAGGACCTAAAAGAGTCTGAGCATCCCGAAAGAGGTCAGTGAGAACCAGCCAAACACCGGCCTCCCAGCCCCTCCTCTCCAGAAGAGGCAAAAGAACAAATCTTCCCTAGAAGATAAGATAAAGCCTTTTTTTTTCTTTCTTCCTGTCAGTGAATGAGTGAGAAGAGACAAACAAGCTGAAGCAGATAAAATGGCAAGAAGCCAGAGCTTTCTGCTAAAAGCTGACTGACAGGTAGATCTGGTAAGAACTTGCCCAGTGGTGAAAACTCAGGGCTGCCCTTCTCGCTTCATCTGTATGGAAAGATAAGAAAGATCAATTGCCCACTTTAATTGCCAGTGAACTCAATCAACAAGCTCTTTGTGCTAATTCATGAGGGAAGATACAAATCCATGAAAATATTATCACTGCCTGATGTACTGAAGCTTTTTCACTTCAGTAACTATGCAAGTACATACACATTAGCTGCAGCCATTCCATGTTTTAGCAAATTTCCATGCAGCTCTTGGGGTCAAAGCCCAGCAGCACACAACCTGTATTTTGCATGATGTCAGGATAACAAACGGGTGGCATCAAGATGCACTATCCAGAATAAAATGCAACAGCATATCCTGCATAAACACGTTTTGTTGGATAAACAACAGCTGCAACTGGAAACTTATCTGAAGTGGGATTCTTTCCCTACTGAAAAATCCTTTTGTAAGGATTATCAAAGAAGGTTGCAGAACAGTTACAGTGACTATTGCTAACCCAGTAATACCTGAGAGAGGAGATTGCAGGTGTAAAATACCAGTTATCATGCACTAAAACATTCCCAACCAGATACAAGAATTGAGAGGGAATGGCTTCCCACCCCTTTAAGCCTAAAAGATTCCCATCCAGTTTGTATCCATACAAAACAGTATTTGACAGCCAGAGTTGCAAAATAAAGAATCATAGAATATCTCAAGTTAGATGGGACCCATAAGAAACACAGTGCACAACTCCCTTCTCCTCACAGGACTACCTAAAACTAAACCATGACTAACAAGCGTGTCCATGGCCAAGCTTGGAGTCGTGACCAGAGTTCACGAGCTTGGTGACATGACCCTGGGGAGCCTGTTCCAGTGACCAACCACCCTCTCCAGGAACAACTTTCCCGATGTCCTAGGATGGTTTGTGGAAAGGATGTGGGAATACAGCTTCCACCAGAGAGCTGATATCTTAACACAAAGTCAAAACATAGCAAATCCTTATGAGAAAAAGGATTTATTCTTCTATTCAAAAGAAAATCTCTACCTACTATCAGGCATCTCACAGACCTAAACTTATACTGTTTCTGCCTAAAGAGTAAGAACAGTAGAACTTCAACAGCTGAAAATGCTGCACCATGAAAAAGGAACACACATCCAACTAGTGGAATAAATGCTATATCCCATAAAGAACTCTTATGTCTCTTTTTTTCACCAAAAGCAAAGAATTTCCAGGAAAAGAAATCAACCTCCACCCTGCAGAGTTGGAGGTCAGGTGAATGGAACTTCTTATATAGCAATTATTGCTTCATGGGAAAAAAATTACATAAAATAGCATTCTTTTCTCCAGTGCTAAGTATTACAATACATCAAAACTCCTGGGGACTAAAATGCTCCAGGAATACATCTAGAATAAAAAGAATAATAAAGGATAAAAGGTATTACAATTATGAACAAGCAAAACTAACAATAACCTAGTGCAAGAAGGAGTGAATGCAACAGGGTGAAAAAGTATTCTTTTTCTTTGTTATTAGAAAAAGCTACATTGTCTCTCAAACAATGCAGCACTAACTAGAGAAACAATCTGAAGAAAATAAAGACATTGGGAAAACTGGGCTCCTTCAAAAGCAGAAAACACTGAAGTTCATGACATCAGTCTAGTTAATTGCCCTGCTTCTGGTTAAATATCATCAAATACTTCAGATAATAGTGAGTTTGCATCAGTAGTGTTTAAATGAAGTGTCCATGTAGCAGGCATGTAACTCTTACAACTTCTTGAAACATGTCTGAGGGCTAAGTCCACCAGTGGCACACTAATTCCATGTAATCTTGGAGTTTCACCCTAAAGACCATCAGATAAAATTGCAATCAGACAGGTGAACACAGGTCCCAAATGTCTAATTAAAACAATACAGATGGAACTATTTTATGGGCTTTCATCTGTGTCAGCTAAAAACTGTGGAATCCATTCAGCTGTGAAAGGGGTGGAATCTGAAGTAAAGGAGTATGTGGGAAAATTAACAGGGGATCAAAATACTGCTCAGTTTTCATCTTTGTTTCTGAAAGAGTGAGACCTAGACACCATCAATTTAAGCTCAAAGAATGAAACTTCCACAGGATAAAACAATTTGATTGGAAAAGAGGTAGATCTACTAAGAGAAATGACTCAAGTCAAATTATCATCAGTGGTATCTCATTAATAAACTTACTATGTATCTCAAAAAATGAAACTTTGTTGAACTGCAGATTGACCTGAAAAGTGACAACTCCACTAACAGAAACAAAATGTCTCAATTTAAAAGTCCAAATGTTCTCATACTACGTTGACTCAAAAAGAGGTGATGTCAACGGCATTTCATTAACAATGTTATTACATATCCCCCCACCTTTAAAGCAAGTACTGAGACAAAATCAGCCTGGACACCCTTATCTGGACTGAGATGGTTTCAGACCTATGACAAGAGTGACTTCAGCATGTGGTTGTGCTGTGCCTGGCGCACAACATGACTTTGTCATTTTCACTGCTGTGAAAACTTGTCACACAAAAAGGTGTGGCTAGGCAAGGTGAACATAATTTTTCTCCACAAGAACGACTATTTCAGCCCCAGTCCTTCAGAACACTTGGTGCCTACACTGCCTGGTGAACTGCTGCATGGGAAGTAGCTCACATCTGATCTGTTGCCCAACACTTCCCTGAATCTCAGTTGTTTCTCAGAAATAAGTCAACACCACAAATAAGCCAACATAATTTACAAATGAGGAAATCTAACCATTTCAGCTCCCTGGTTGTGAATCAAGAATATTCTTGGAGTCCTTGCAGTGTCCTGTATTTTTCAGCTTATCAATCAGATATGGAAATACATATACAGTTCTTTGTAATTCTAGAAGCAAGGCTCATTAAACATTTTGATAAAATGCTCACATCAATACTGATCCTCACTAGGAATGCCTTGAGCAGTCACTGCTGTTCTTCTGTGAATAACTGAATGCCCTTTGACAGGGAGGTGTCCATGTGAGCAAGTAAAAAGCCATTAAGAGCTAAGACCATCTAACTATAGCCTTTATATGTCTTCCCAGTTTTCTACCTGCAGGTGCCAAAGAAAGAAATTGTGCTGGAGCACAGGATGACCATTAACTCTCCCCAGCAAGTACAGGGGATACACAACCCATACCCTTCATGCAGCTCAAAATGTTCAAATAACTTCTGTATATCCAAGGTTAGGACAGCAAAATGCTCTCATTTCTCGTAGGTGGATGATAATGTTCTGAGAAAGCAGCTGTTGTAATGTGGATGCAAGGAATAAGCGACAGGTGCCCAAGTTAGTCTAAGATGTCATGTCTTTTTTAGGCTTTTCCAGGGCACACTTTTAAATTTCTGTCAGACTGAATAATTTTTGGAAAATCTCATGTGAAGTTATTCATCTTTTTCTCATTCTCCGCTAAAATTGCCTTCCCCGGAGGTGCAGCACATGTTGCTGTAATGAGCAATGTTTAAGAAGCTGAATGCCAAACAAAAATCTTTGCTGTTGAAATGTCACAGTCGGCTGCTATGATACAAATGTGGGTGATTTTAAGAGGAAGAGAGTTGGCTCCTCAGTTCTCGCTCCACATATGTTACACAGAGCAGCTACCCCATCTTCCTGGTGGACACAGAACAGAATAACTGCACTGCTTTTCCCTAGAATCAAGAAAAAGGTGGGGCTACAGAGAGGCCCACAGCAATTAGAACTAAATTATAAAACTAACCAAGATGTTTTTTCAAAGCACCAGCAAAAGCAGGACAGTACAAGGGGTTTACAAAGTCAGACATGAGGCTTTCTTCTCGAACAATAGTAGAAGCACTGCACAATATAACACAGGAGGCAGACTTCACAAAGGTTCCACTGTGCTGGGGAGTTTGAATTGCTATCTGTTTCTTGGTGGATACTAATTTCCTCCCAAACAGTCTGAAGGAAAATATCTTGGCTTACAAAACCAGGTCTGTTAATTTACAGTCATCTGTACTGAAAATCATGGATAAAAGACTCTGTTCTTAACATGGTAGCATTGTGTCACAACCACAAGAATCTTTTATCACCTGAGACTTCAGGTCTCTAGTATTCAATATGTCCATTAGCAAATAAAATCTCAATTATAAAGTAGAAATTCAAATCTAAAAATAAGCCATAAAAGTTATACAGATCTGTAAAATGTTTTGATTGTTGACTTCATTTTACAAAATCTTGGATTTGCATATTTTAAAAAAATAAAGAGAAAGGGAAAGGACAGGAAGCAATAGCAGTCAATGCCTACAATTTCACTGACATGTGCAGTAGGTCAGTTTACAGAATGACAAAAGGCTGGTGAAATGCAGGAGCACTGCAAGCCCCCATAACACGTGACAGTTTTAGATCAAAACCTCAGTGCCATAGAAACACTTTAACTGAATACTTACAGCTGCGTAAATGAATGTAAACATAAACAGATGCTGGGTTTCTCCTTCTGTGTTGCATTAATAGCAATTAGATCTTGCACATGAAGTGGAAAAGAAATGAAGGGTAGTAGCATACTTCTGCTTTATAACTTTGTGTGTTTGCCTCTGAGGCACGCAGTGAACTACTTAACAGATAAATAACCCCGCACTGCCCTTAACAATATATAATCTGCATGCAGTGCAATGCAAATACTTACAATCCATGGTAGTTTAGGGGTCAGTCACTATTACTGTGAGATAGACTGTTATAGGTGGCTGCAACATCCATTGGAACTTTTTGACTAGGAAGATGATGGAAGGCAGAAGAATGCTGATCAATTTTATTGTTCAAGGCTTTATCAACACTGCTATTGTTGTAACCCTCTTAAATTGATGTGAAAACCACCAAGCTAATAATCTGTTCATCAAAAACACTCTCATATCTTCCCAACTGCCAATCAGAATCCCTCTCTCCCACGCTCAGAAGGTGGTAGCTGCCATTCTGTTATAAGTATTTGTTTGATCATGCTTCCAAAATCGGTATATTTCAATATTACAACACATACAGCCCTATCACTATTATGATTCTTTGGAAGAGCTTCTGCTGGTATGCAAAGATTTCATGGCATTGAGTTGCTTTTGGTGCAATTTGCTGCAAAGACATTCACATACTGAGCATACTTTTAAACAACATTACTGGGATTTTGGCCTACAGTAATTTTTGCATGGACAATACAATGTGCCAGACAGGACACTTGCTTGCTGTCTAGATGGTAAAGGGAGTCTTCATAGCAAGGGTTCTTACAAGGTCATCTTAATTGGATTGGGTGAGACTCTCTAAAACGTGTCTGTACAATTTTTGTAACCCAGCTGACCCACGGTCCTACCTGATCACTACCAAGATATATATAATGTGTCTAGAGATCACCCTTACCCATGTGCAAAATATTTCCTAACTATCTTAAGTATGTACAATAGACTGTCCTACATGATCATTTCTACACATGCAAGAACTGTTCCTATTGATTGTCTTACTCTTGTAAAATTGATTAAGTTTGCAGCAGGAACTGTCTGTGAATATCTGGGACAGCCAGATTCTTTGCCCAGGATGTTAATCGACATGCTTAAGCATACAAATTGGTCTAGGCACAGCAGGGTCTGCCTGGGAAATCTCAAGAACTGACTGAAATTCCCACCAGGACCACTCCTGTAACAAGCTGTCAAATACTTCTTGTGCCAGCAGTTCCATCAGTCACCTAGTTTCAACTTGGGCTGTCTCAAACCAGTCCTTTATCTCATCCATACAGACAACAAGCCTGGGAGCTCCTGGACCACTGTGGGAATTTAAGTGCACTAGGGGTGCACACAGGCACAGCCCTGAGAACCAACTACACTACAATCATAATTAAAAAATTAAATTTTATTTTTCTGCTTAAGTCTCATAGTCCTTGCCCATTAGCTCAGTTGGCCAAAGCATGGTGCTAATAACACCAAGGTCATGGGTTCAATCTCTATAGGGACCCTTCACTTAAGAGCTGGACTTGATGCTTGTGGGTCCCTTCTAACTCAGAGTATTTTGTGATGTCTGTCTAAATGATGTCATTATCTGACCTAGTGAACTGTCTTCAAAGTTCAGATGAAAGTGGCTAAGAAGTAACTTATCTCATACTGCAGTGAATGCCCAAAGATAGGTGATCCTTATGCCATACACTACCTGAGTTTGGTTGTGTTGGATCAGACCACTGATTTTGACTGAGTGTGCAGATGTCAACATTTCTGATAGGAAATCACCTAATGCAGCACTGGTACTCAGATTTGTGTTTACTGGGAACAGTAAAAGCTGGAATATTGTCCCTATAAATACCTTTCAGATCAAATGTTCATCTACTACAAAAAGCTATTCACCATCCCTTCAAGTTCATAAATCAATTGCAGCACATGTGGGCTAAACTATTTAAAGGAGATGGCTTTTCTGCTCTATCAGTGATTAAAAGACTGTGTATATGGGCCATTTATTCACAGCAAAGCAGGCAACTGCTCATTCCACATTCTGCCTTCTTCGGTTCACCTGATGTTGTCATCAGAGTGTCAGGCAACATCTGGGAAACAAACTCACCTCATCTGTATTACACCCATCACATACAGTACTGTCTTATCAGCTGCTCCTTCTGCTCTGGGACAGTGCAAATCACAATGGATTCAATACCTGTATTTCCCTGTGAGTGAACTGACACGAGATTCCATGTTTAACAATGAAGTGCAGAAGCCAAGTGCCCAAGCTGCACACCTTCAATAGTTTGTTCTGGAGTTTCTTCATGTAAGACTGAACTGAAAAAACCACAAAACCCTGCAGCCTGATATTTGCAAATCACAGATAGATGATGTTTCACAAGTATTTTTTTTCTTTTATTTAATCCTCAAAGAAGACCATTTTCAGTTTCCAGTTATTTTGTGGGATGCATTGCTGTAATAGAAACATCTATACATTAGGACAAAGCTGACTAACACAACTGAAGTGATCATATAAAGTGAATTTACATTGCCAAGTAACTTTCCAGTTTGCAGTCACAGCCATATGTGACCACGTAAATTTGGAAGAGTTATGTGTGGGCCATACTGAGTAGAGCAAGAATGAAGTATGTAGCTGTGGAATATTTCAATTAGTGGCACCATTATCAGCAGCCCACACTTCAAGTACGCTTATTGCTGATTACTGACTGCACGTAGCAAGTTCAGTTAATGGGAGAGAGTTCCAAATCCAAACAGCAAGTAAGTTGAGGGAGAAGTTTTAAGTACCCATCTATCTCCCTTGAGGTTATTGGCAAGGCAGTGAGGACACAGGCCAAGTGACGTTGGAGAAGGCTACAAGAGTCTTAGTAGAACTGGATGTTAAAATCTTCAAACTAACTGGTTTAAAGAAATACATCTGCTATCTCAATTGTGTCTGACCCTTTTCCTGGAAATGCTGTTATTTTGGCTCAGCTCCACAGTTAAGTCTCCTCCTCTTCTATCCCATCCCTTATCATGTACCCCAAGCAAAGATATACCTTTCCCTGGCCATTCTTTCCTGTGCTCCATCCCTCTTCCAAGCAGGCTGCTGGTAGTTTGGCAGCATCTGCTTCTAGGGAGAGAATGAACCTAGGCTCTTTGTGGTGCAACAGGAATGTGAACAGCTGTGTCACCTTGCAAAAGGAAACATAAGTCTTCTCTAAGTTTTAAAAGGAACACCTGACATGCTTAATTCACAGCAGCAAAGTAGATATGTTAGTTTGCTGGTCTAGAAATTCTGATATAATCTGTGGTACCTTGTCTTCCCTTTCTTTCAGTGAAGTGTCCAGTTTCCCTCTAAAACCTAAGAGAAGACAACAGCCACAGCCAAGACTAATTTTCTATGCCTTTCTTTAGACACTGGTTCCACTAACTCTAAGCTAAACAGCATGTATTTTAAGAGCTGCAGGATATGTTAAGAAACACTGCCAAATACCAAATACTTTAGTCTCCAAATTCTGCCTTTTAAAAAATTAATATGCTACTGGAAACTGTTGCCTGAATTCTAAATAGCTACTTGAAAACAAAAAAGCATCCATACTATTTATGGAGGATCTAATATTATGTGTTCTCTTCCACTATTTGAGCAGGAACAAGAGCAGAACTGCCAAATACCAAATACTTTAGTCTCCAAATTCTGCCTTTTAAAAAATTAATATGCTACTGGAAACTGTTGCCTGAATTTTAAATAGCTACTTGAAAACAAAAAAGCATCCATACTATTTATGGAGGATCTAATATGTGTTCTCTTCCACTATTTGAGCAGAAACAAGAGCAGAAGGACTTTTCCCAGGACTTAAGGGCTTAATCTCACATGCCAGCTCCTGATGCATTAGAAGGAAGAGGCTGGAAGCTCATACACATCCAATGGGAAAAAAAACAAACATGAAATGAAATGTTTTCTGCAGCAGCTAAAACGTGTTCCAAAACAACTGAACACTGGTGAATGAAAGCTAAGCAGAAAGTTCTCATGCCATTACTCAGTTTAAATCCTTTTAAATTGGAGAAATTGCTATTGATTGCAGGTTTAAAAAAGAACTGTGGAAGGTCATTTAAACTGAAACATAGTACATACTGTAACAGTGAATCCACAGATCATTTCAGAGAAAGACAGGCTTTCTAGTAAACATCCAGCATCAGCTCTATGTTTTCTTAACACCAGACAGCATAATACAGCTCCCAAGAGTGCAGGTGAAATACATGAACCCAAACCAATCATTAAATCCTCTCTAGGGGCTACATAAGAAACAAATGAGATGAGCTCCTACAGCTGTCTGTAAACAGCTCCTCTGTCGTCTTTGCTAAAACCTGCAGAATGATCTGGATATGAGCCAGCATCATTCTCGGCTTTTTAAAACCCTGTTTACAGTTATAACTCTTTGCTCTCCTATGGCAGTCTCTGTCACATTCTCCCATGCTCAGTACTGTATACTGTGTTTTTTTGGACACTGAAATCAGAGAAATCGCTTGATATGGAGAATGATGAGCTCTGACCAAGAGGGGCAAACCTGGAAAGACCTACTTATGCATCAATACCTGCATCCAGCTAGAAAGGGGTCATCAAACTAAAGCCTGTGAGTTACCTGCAACATAGTCTAGTGTTGATTTAGGTCATCAATCATATAAAAAATTAAGGCTGAGTGAAGAGGAAAGGACAAAACAGTTTAGCTCTGTAGTCTCTTATCTACTCAGTGTTTTGCCTATAAATCAGAAATTTGAGGATCACAAGTAAGCTCTCTTGGTTATTATTTACTTAACTAGATTGGACCATACCCAAATGACCAGAAGGAAAACACTAAGAAGTCTGTCTTTGCCAGCTGAGAGGCTAATTAAAAACCCTACAATTTGCAGAAAAGCACATGTAACATAGACACGTACAAGACTGATAGGAAAAAACCTCCTCCGTGCTATAAAGTTATAAAGAACAGAAGGAAGATCTCTGGCTAATTAGGTTAATATCAGCTTATGGCTTTATGTAGAAGAACCAATGAAAAATAAAAACAGAAACAAAGTATTTTTCTCAAGAATCACTTTTTTCCCTTTTCCATCTCTTTCTAAAGCTTTCTGTATTCAATATTTCACTAAGTGTGTCCTTTGAATTTCCCCCTTAACAAGTACAGCAATTTGCTAAATTTTGGTTTTCTTCCTTGTTTCAGGGTCCCGTTCAAAACAGTCTGGTAACTCATACAAATGGTTGCCACCAACTTCAAATGCTGAAGTCTGAATGTTTCATTCTACCTCCACAGGTAAAAAAACATACAGCTCAAAATCAATGTTGTGCCTCCATGTTCTGATTTAAACTTTTTAAGTACGAAAAGATAATTACTTTGAGCAAGTGATTCCCCACCCCCCCCTTGTTGATTGAACTCTTTTCATAATCACTCCTTTTGGAAGGGCATCCAGATAAAAAAGGTAGCTATTGTACTAATGCTACCTTGTCGAAATGTGAGTAGTTAGGGTTTCACACACCTGTGCTTGAGGAATGCAGGGTAGCTGAGTGTTTCCAGTAACAGACTTGGGTTTATTGAGCAAGATACTTAAGATTCCACCATTTCTACTAGGAAGAACTATCCTTAAAAAAACATAGTGTGATCAGATGGACAGCCAGAATCCTCTCGCTAGCAGGTAAAATTCTAAGCTGTTAGACAAAACATTTCAATAGCTGCTCTCATTCCAGAGAAACTGCACTGATTTCAGCCACTTAGCATCTTACCAGTTACGTGTAATCGGGGTTACAATCACGTCAGTTAGAATTAGTTGTCATCAGGGAGAATATTTTTAGGCAGTCATAACCCTGCAATTCACCAGTCAAGGGAGATGAGGAATAAACAGGTGACATCAAATCAGAAGTGTATGACTGACACCTGTGTCTGCGTGTCTTTACCTTGAGCTCATCTGCATCATAGAAGTCTATGCGCACAGCAGGGACCATCCATGTCTGGAACAGAGTTGCCAGGATCTGTTTGGCAATTGCATCTGCGATGAGGTGGAAGTGGAGTGGGTTTCGCCTGATATGAGAAGGGAGAGAAACGCATTAGTTCAAAGGTTTCTAATTCCTGTTCTTAAAGGACAACATCAAAATTTAGAAAGCTTTATCTGTGCTTTTCTACAATGTTGAGTTTTGAGGATGCAACATGTCTGGTGGAGTCTGCTCTGTGGCCAAAATGCTGAGACACAATTTGAATACACATGACCACAATACAATACTCAGTTTCTGGATGGCTATGAACATACATATCCTTTGACTCCAGTGGAATGGGTGATTTATAACACCTAAGAGTCTTGTCTCGTGCACCAGCTTGTTAAAAAAAGGCCAAGTTAATATACCTTTGGAGACTTGAGCTTTGGAAATCATTGTTTCAGTTTCTAGGTGAACCTGGTAATTTATCTTTGTGGTAAGAAGACTGTCTTAGGTTAAACATAACAATTTGGATGAGGTGAAATTCTGGGACCCTTGAGTTTACATAGAAGTTTTCTACAAAGCCATTTTGGGGAACCAACAACTGTCCCATAGGAACCCAAAATTAGATGTTTCAGGTGAGTGCCTTCTAGCTATTCACTGGCATAGTAAACAAAATGGAGACTGCAAGTCTCACCACTTCCCTTTTCCTAAGGGTTAAAGAAAAGTAGGAGGAAAGGAAACATTTTACTTCAAAACAGCAGATCTGGGTTCACCTCTGTAATTACAGGACTTGGGCTAACTGAAAAGCTTCAAAACAAGACAGGTGAAGCCAGTATCAGCAAGAGTGAAAAGCTCTGACAAAGCATATGGGTTTCTCTATACTAATGTGAACTTAGACATTATAAATACCTTGTTTAATTCCCTTAACCTCCCTCCCTTTTTGGGGGACAGTAGGCAACAAAATTTGATCTTAATTTCTGTGGTAGGAAACCTACCAGTGGAAGTTAGTCACAAATTGTAGTCTTCCATGTTTGCCTCTAGCTTAGCAACTTTCTCTGTCAGCAGAAAAGGACAGACTTTTGAAAAAACTACTAAGAAGAAAAATGCCTTGTTTAGACTTCAGCACGGGATCAACCTTTCTTTGATCCCTAGAGTGGAATAGTGGATTATCATTTCTATGGAATTTGTAAAGCTAAATGAGTGTACTTGTTAATTGGTATTTTTCATCTAACAAGAGAAGTATTTAGTTTCAGAAGTTGATTAAAGCGGAAGACAAGTGATGCTACTACATTCTTCAGTGTGAATGAGAAGTGAGGAGAACTATGTTAGTTCAGGCCAATACATTTCCATTACATTTTTGGGCTTAACCCAAAAAATGAAGGTTATTTTTTTCTCCATTAATGAAAAATGTGTGCCTTCCTTTTAATGCTTCTCTTCTTGCTTTGATGAGTAATATTGCCTCCCACTGAACAAAGTCCACAGGGAAACATAAAAATATGTATAATTTTCATAGTATTTTAACAAACCCCTCAGCAGAAAGAGGAGATTTTTGTGAGAAGCAATGTAGGACTGGATTTTGCAGACCCAACCCAGCACTTGGGGCTGCCAGTGAAGGTGCTGTATTGGCTTCAAGGATGCTGTGGATCACATTACATGCTTACAGTAAAAGCAGAAAAGGGCTGGGTATAAGCCTTATATATGAGATAATCATGATGGCAGAACAAACCCACAGCTGATCTGCCTTAAACGATATCCAAAACACTAAAGCACCACATACTTTTCAAAAGACAAAGGTCTTTCAATCGCTAGCTTGTCCTGGAGGGAGGAGGGGAGAGGGAAAGGCACAAGCTGCCAGTTGCTGAGTGTCCCATTACCAAGCTAAAGGGATCACAGCAATTACATTTGCTTCACCAGCCCAGCAGGAGAGTAGAAGAGGACATCCTGGCTCATGCGGATTCCGCAGTAACCAGGCACCTTGCCAAGAAAAAAATCAGGAAATAGCAGTGATCAGGAAATACATCTCATTAGTAGAGACAAGGCCAAGAGAAACAAAGTACAACACCGATGGCTTTGGGTACAGGCAAAGCAGTATCTCAAGACAAATAAATGTTCAATATCAACATACACATCCCACAGAGCTCCCTCTGCTAAGGAGGGGCTGAGTCTGGATTCAAGTAGGACTATTTCCCAGCCAGTGTTCTTCAGTAATTTCCTTTCCTTTTTTTATTCTGGGGTTACTTATCTTATATTGTAAAGTAGAATAAGAGTAAAAAATCAGTTAAAAAAAAGCTCCATCTTTCTTCCAAGTGATCATTTAAATGTAATTTATATAAAATATATCAAGATGAAACACACTAGTTGAAAAGAAAAAATCTGATACAAAGACACTCAGATGTTCAGTAGCAGTTTATACTTATCTGAATGACCCAGAGTGTATGAAACTTATATGGGAACAAGTGGGTGACATTTACTTTAGTTCATCTCCTACTGGGAGAAAGAAAAAAGGATAGCTGTACTCCCACACAGAAATCTCTTTCAAGTTGCTAGCCTCATGGTAAAGATTCAGCTGGAAGGAAAGTGTGTGTCAGAGGCAAAGCAAAAGATTATCACTTACAAAAATATATCCCCAAAACAGGATAGTGACCTGATGACATCTACAACTAAATGTGCATCAGCCACGGATAATTTTACTCCAGAGATTTCAGTTCTGTGAAATGTGAGGTTTGGCATGGTGCTGGAAGCCAACAGTGCACAGCCTCAGAGCTGGAAGACCCTCTGAAGGTAACTATACTAGCATACACACAGATGACATCTTTCACCTCTTCTGCTGTCTGCAATATGCGAAGCCTTAAAGATATGGATTGCTTCAAAGTGTTTAAGAAACAAGTTTTCAGAAGCTTGAAGATCAACCAACATTCATTATAAAAGATACAGAAGAGATTCTGCAAGATGAGAAATCTTTCTCAAGAGATACATGAAAGGGATGTCATGACTATCTGACAATATGATTGAATCACTGGCTACAAGAATTGGGGATGGCAATCAGGATATTGTGAAGGATTCCATTGAAAGCTGAATTTCATTAAACTTGAACATTTTGCTCATTTTCCACTGGGCACATCAAGAGAATAAAAAAACACACACAAAGTCTGGTTGTGTCTTGTACTGATAGAAATCACTGTACTGTAATGGGGACAGTATATTCAACTATGGAATAACATGGGTCAATTATGGCAACTGATAAACTTCTCCCACAAAACTAATAGGTTTCGGAAAATCCCCAGTATTCATGTGAATTAATCTGTTTGGGAATAAATGTTTCTAGCATCCCAGGTTTCAGAACTCTGAGCCCCAAGTCTTCCAGATTCCTTACTGCAGAAGCAGGTATTGAAACAGCCATAGAATTTCTCACAAGGTCCAGAAACACTTATTTACTTCAATGATTTTGAACATTTGAATTTCTACCAACATAACTTTTCACAGTTTCTGCTACATGGAAAGTGCTGATGCATTAATGTCTTAACATGGTCAAATGTAGTGCCAAAATATGGCTATTTCTCATCAAGTGGAAACTTAAGGTTCGAAGTACTCTGTTCAGAAAACTGCAAATCTTCCTATATTAACTTATTTCCACTTATCTTAAAATGAGAACTATCTGACAAAGTAAACCATATGTAAAGAGCACACATTTATTTTCCTAAATTACTTTCCTCAAAAGTGAACAAAGGGAGATTCTAGCCAAGATTTTCAAGCATGGATGCTTAAATATAGGCTCTTAGACCTAAATATAGGAGTTTGAATGAATGCCCTCATTTTCAAAATTGCTGAGGTCCTATAAAGTTATGAAAATGAAAAGAAGTCAATTTTTTAAGTCAGGCCATGAATTTAGAAGTCTATTCCAAGGTACCCATTTCTCTACATTTCTTCTTATCATGATGTCTTATTCTTGCATTTTAAAACTTCTTATTCTTCATCAGATTTATGATCTGCTTGCTCAAGCATTTATGGCCCTTTCTTTTCAAATAGCCACTGTCACCGACTTAAATACAAAAATCTACAATTGAAAAAGGGAGTAGTGAACCAAGGCTCACTCTTCCCTTCTGCACTATTCCATAGGCCAACTGTTAGTAATTCAAAAGGCAACTCCTTGTCTGCTTGGTTACACAGCTCTCTCCCTGCAACAGAGGAATTTTATTTTCTAAGAATATAAAAAGCTCAGTAGCCCAATGGGTTTATTTCCAAAACCTATGTTTTATTAAGGGAAGCACAACAGGTAGTACCTTTTATATCTGTAACAAATGGTTACAAGAAATTCAAACAGAAATTATAAATTCAGTTTGGGAAACTTTTTCTCCTAATGCCCTGTGACAATCCCTCTTTCATATGAGAAAACATTTTAATGAAAAATCTTCAAGATGTTTTTATACCACTTCACACCCAGTATTGGTGAAAATACTCCCCAAACTATTGGAAAAAGTCTAAATACACACTTGCTGCATCACTCATGGATCTTCTTGTTTTGTATTTACTTACAGAATTTCTTTGGGAAGTACTAAGAGTAAATCATGGGCAGAATTTTTTTAAACATTACTTTCTCCATTATGCCTCTATTGTTAGGACAGCTAGAAAAAACAAAAAAGTGTGTATTATTGATGCATTTATATGCATCAGAGAAATCAGGTCACGCTTTAGGCTTTTTGCCAGAATAACTTCCCACAAAATAGACTGACACATTAGAAAAGTTGGAAACACTGTCAGAGGTTTTGAATTCTCAAATTAACTCCATTAAGTCAAAGCGGTCTCAATGGAATATAGCCATTAGATTATATAAGCTTTAATTACCAGCCAGTGTTGACTTGTGACTTTTACTTGGAAATTACATGTCATCCTTTTAATTTAATTTAGATTTTAATTTGCTTTCCCTTATTCTACTTGTTCTAAAAAAAAAAAAAAAAAAAAAGATTTCATTATTCATACAGCATTCTGGAACACAGCTTCATATCCTGTTCTTAAAAATGCTCAGACATACACTTAACTTTAAGGTTACAAGCAGCCTTCTTAAAGCAAAGAGACAACTTCCTATTAAAAAGCATTTGTCTGGTTGTCTGGTTTTGTTTACATTCCTTGCAAAGCTCCCATATTCCTATGTCACTATTGCTGTGGCATAAATGGAGAGTACAGCTAAAGAAGTAAATGCAGAGACTCCCACGAAGAAGAGGGACTGACATAGTGGGGAAAAACCAAAAAACCAACAGAGCACTTGCTGGCACAAAAGAGAAGTTAATTGTTTACAGATTGTCAGGCTGACCTAACTGCCAGAAACATGTTATAATTGTATAAGTTTTCTTCCAGTTTTTTTGTTTCCAAATGAAACACAGTGTTAGGCATGTCTTCAAAAAAGGGCACAATTAAAAACCATTTTAGCTCTTACTCAAGTTAAGACTTACCTGAACAGAGAAAGAAATTATCTTTTTAATATGTAACTAGGATTGTGGGCTGTCTCTGTAGCACTCTAAGGTTTGCAATTTTCAGAAATGGAGTAAAACATTGAAAAATCACCAACGTAACTTGGACCAATAGTTGTAAAATATTCAAGGAACGTTATCAGCCACAGGAAACTGCTTCAATTTTGAAAAAGAAATGCAGGTGCTTTTTACCTTACCACTATAATCACTGGTTCCAAAAGCATTTGCACTTCATTCTGCTTATTTGACCCAATATAATAAATTTTTAGTGTTTAGTCTTTTGGTTTGGAACAATTAAAGTGAGGCTGCTCTTAGGACATGGTGATATGAGATTGGCTTGTGTTAAACTCAGAGATAATTTTTTTAGCCCTGCAATGGCTTTACAAAATCTGTCATAATTGGGAAGTGGATGTGCAAGAAAGGAAAGCAGGGAAGTTGCAGAGTAGGACTGCGTACTCATTCTACAAGCCTCCCTCTGTGCAGCGCTGCCAATGCATATTTATCAGACTGCAAACCCTGCACTATCCCAGCTCTGCTGAGTCTCCTCCTGAGAACAGACTGTCAGTTATGCCAAACGGGGTGTTAAAAGCTGCTGGATTTTGTGGCTGGAGCATACGTTTTTGGAAGACAAAACTGGAATCAAGCTCCTTTATCACTGGGAATGAAACACATTTCTGAACTATGGAGTTCTTATGTGGCATCAATCACAGTACCCCTTTCCTCTCCTTTTCCCTCTCTCTGGAACCTGAAGACAGATATGGTTTCTCAAATGGTCTGAACAAGTAGCTTGCCTAAGTCTCATAATATACATGGTATGACTCAAATCTTCGTGTTTTAGGCCTGTGGAGAGCTGAAATGTTCAATATGCAGGATTTGCTGTACATTCATGCAAGAGAGAAGAGACAGCACACTCTATCTATAGAAAATCCTGTAGCTTTTATCCTTAATGACCCAGCACTCCTGCTGTTTTGTGTCTCTATCCAGCACTCTAGCTAAAGTTGGGGGTATAATAAATATGTTAATGCTCCCTGGGATTAGACTGATATGGCCTCCTTTTCTCAGAGCTTTCCTATTAGAGAAGTAGGGATTTCCTATGGAAGTAGGCAATTTAGGTATATAGTTTTGTATCAAAAGGCATGCTAAAACATGCCTTAATTACTAGCCTGTACAGAAATGCCAAAAGAAGGACATAACATCTTCACGAATTCCACACTGAAATCAGTGTCTTACAACAAACACCAACTGAGGTGCAGGAGGACAGGTGAGGATATTAACCCTGGCTGCTTTGAGAGGTCAGTTGTTTAATCAGTAGATTGAATTCAGGGTGTGTTGAAGGAAAAACAAAATCTCTATGACAATAAGTTTGGCAGCATATATTTTTTGTTCTTGCAAAACTTATATCTATATTTGAGATTGAATGTGGTGATACTGCAAATGAAGGATCAGTAGCCTTAGAGATTAGGATGGCTAAATTCTTGTTAAGCAAACTTCTCCATTGGAAGCATACAGACCTTTCAAACAATGGCTTCTTGGACAATAACAGCTAAAATGCACTCTCTGGTGCATATTTAGGGTTAGAAGAAGAGACATCTCCATGCCTGTTTTCACTGAGGACCCTCAAGTCAGAGGTAAACTTGAAGCATTGACTATCTGAACCAACCACTTCCAACTCGCCTAACTCAATCCTCCTAAATGCACTATTATGACCTGTCTCCATCCTTCACTCCTACAATTAAATAGATCATAGCAACTAAAAGAAGCCTTTCCAACCATCACCATTTCTGAAGTGCACAGTGGTCTCCAAAATAACACTGTTTGCACGTGGAAACCAGTGTAAGGAAACTTAGTTCTACATCATTATTCAGCTTGTTGTTTCTTTTTGCCTATTCTGCATTGTTCTACACAACTGCCATTCTGAAGATAAAGATGCATGAAAAGAGTGCTACTGAAGCATGGCCATGGAGCCATAGCATCAACTGATGCTTAAGAAGTCTGTATTTTCTAGAAGATAAGAAAGAAATGTCTGTAAGAAGCTCTGTCTCTTTTCTGAGAATACCCTTCTCTTTCTAGCAAACAATTTAATACCTAGTGAGAAATGCTAGTTCTTGGCAGGAACCGACTTAGATTTGTCTTTAAGTATGTTCTGAGCAAACAAGGGAGATAGGTTATCTGGAATGTTCTCAGGCTTCATTAGCTATACTGGACTTTATCTTGACCACCTCTGCTGAGCTCAACAAATCCTTTGAGAGGAGCAGCAGTGCAGGCAAAACAACAATATGTTATTGACAGAGGCAGAATCCATCAGACTTACAAATACTAATATTAATTACCTTTTTTTGGTTTAATATTTTATTATTATTTAACCATTTAATTATGTGGCAGTATTCTTTATAAATTTGCACAGAAGAGTGCCTTAAGTAAAACAGGGACATTTCCCTTAAAGAGCACAGAGAGAGGTTGTTTAAACCTTTGAGCTGTGAGACGCCTATTATTTACTGAACATTTGGAAACAGAGATATTAAAGTCTTCTCAAATTGGATGAAAGTACTAGGATAGAAAAACAGGGAGAAGCTAACCACTAGAAAAATATGTCACCACAAAAATATGCTTTTCCATTAAATTCCTTAGAAAAAATAATTTAAAAATTATAAAACCTCCCCACATCCTTGCAATATAAACCCAGTTTACAATGAGCAATTCAAACTTCTAATTGGAAACACCTACAGTTTTACCATTTACCAGAATTTCAACGTTCAGTAAAATCCTCTACAGAGAATGACATGGATATTTACTGATTTTTTGTGTTTTTTTATGTTTCTTCTAGTATTGTTCTTCTGGTCCTACCCCTCATCTAACAAACATGCTACTTCTCAAAAGACTGTGTTGATAATGGAAACTGCTCTCCTATTTTGATTAAACAGTACTTATGGAGTACTTTTTCATAGTGGACAAGGTGAGCATTTATATTCTTTTAGGAAGCTTATCAAAAATGATAAAATGGTGTATTAAAACCATTGTCAGGGAGTGACTACTATGGCTTTCAGCAGGAGACTGGAGGCAAACATAAGGAGCAAAGTGTGGGACTGGAATGTCCCACTCATGCTTGCTGCAAGAAGATATTACCACATGACATGAACCCTTGCACAAAATTGTCCTTCAAAGAAAGCAGCATACTGAAACTACCTCCTTAATAAGTTGTTTGTACTGTAAGCATATTTTACTAGTCTATTTATCCTGTTTGAGTCAAACAGTCTGATCACTTCCCTGATTTTAATCCACTTTCAGCAACATAATTGGAAAGCATCTCCGAGAGACATTTCTAAACTGGACAATGGATACACATGTACGCCCATACATAGTTTAATATGAATTTGTTTTTTCTGGAGCTGATGTCTGTTAAGGTAGTTAGTTATTTTGTTTTCATTGTATATTTATGCCTCTCAACTTTGGAAGCTAACCGTGCTAAAACCAAGTTGCAAAAACTTCTGAGGGGTTGTAAGCAGACATTCCAAAGTCAGAACAAACCACCTGAATTTAATGGAATAATGTATATACTGACTGTGAGAGTAGGTTTACTCCAAAAACAAATGTCAAAATTGGAAGCTGGGATAGTCAAGCAACCAGTGTGAATTTATCATCTACAGCTGTGCCATAAACTCATACCAGAAATAGGCTAAATTAATACAACACTGTTATTACCATTATCATTATTTTACAGCATTCAGGAGCATGCAGATGCTTTACAGTGAAGATAGATACTGTCCCTATTCCCACAATGCAACAGGGGTAGCAGGTGGATCTCTGATCCCTCTTATTCCCTGTAGAAATCTCCACACAGGTGAAATCTATTTGAGATGGTCATGAATTAAATGCATCATTCCTTAAAAAGAGAAAGGAATCAGGGAAGGGAATCTGACCTTCTTTTGAAGTAAGATAGTAAACCTAGAAAAAGCTCAGTCATAATCAGATATACAACATACAGGAAAAGAAAGCTACCTTTACCTGTGAAATAAGACAGACTTGACAAGCGTGACAACATCCCGACTGGCATTGTACCCTGCACAGACAATGGCAACGTGGATAGTCTGTGGAGAAAAGGAACAAAAAGAACAAAAATTAAAGGCTGCTCCTGCGCTCATCACTTGCTAAGGAGAGCACACACATGACACTGCTGTTGTTTAGTGCTGCAATTGTTAGGGATTTGAGTGGGTGTTTTGCAGCTGTTTGCAACCCACTTGAGGCAGTTTGCTAAAAACATCTTGATTGAGTTATAGCACCATCATCATTCCAAAGTCATTACTATCCCTACATTATATCAGAAGCTTCAACAGAATTGCATTTATTAGCCAAGACATACACATGCATGTATGTACACACACCCTCCCCAAGTAAGCAGCACACAAAATCCTGAGTGTGCAAACATACAGACATTTTTAATTTTCCAAACTAAAGTTTAAAATTATATCTGATAATTAGAAGCAGATATTATCTCAGAAATTCTGTATTACTTTTGTCTTATGCACAGCTCCTATGGAGAGGGTGAGCAAGCTCTCATGGATGAATATGACTGTGACTATTGGTTTGCCAGGGCTGGATGCATCCCAGTGATGTGATGGGACACAGGCTGTGACAGCAAGAGGCCACCTCCCTGCCCATGACTACCAGCATGGGCTGTTCTGGCAGCGTTAATGTGAAGTTAAACACAACCCCCACCAAGACATTCTCTCCACCTCATGACACTGGCAAATTATCACTTATTCTGTGCCTTTTTACCTCCCTTTTAACATGAGGCAGAGGTTTCCTCATCTCTTCAGGAGGAAAGGGAAAATTGAAAAGGCGCTACGAGTCATTATTTAGGCAGTAAGTACTAATCTAAAAAATGCTATTACGTTATTCTGCTCTGCTTTTAAAAAGTAGCCATTTCTGCTCCCTAGGGACACCAAAAAAAAAAAAAAAAATTAATCCTAGCAAGTTTTGACTCCAGGTTCTGTGATCTTCTGTTTCTTAGTGGTCACAGAAATGAAGCGGAGTTCACCATGCTGTCAGCACAAAGCTGCCATTGGGGACACAGCTGTGAAACTGCAGGGAAGCCTCATTTGGCTTCCATTTGAAGCTTGGTTAGCTGGTTTCTCACACACACAGCTCTCATTTTCCACAGAATGCCCACTATGCTGAGAACAAATGAGGAATTCTGTCTCCTCACATAGTCACAGGTTTCCAAAGCCTGGCTTGTAACAGAAGCACATTTACACAAGAAGTGCCATGTGATGGGCATATCTGAAGAGCCCACAGCCCCATCCATTAAGATCGCCTGGTACAAGGCACAACTTGAATCATACAAGTGCCAAGTGGCTGTGTCACCATAGAACATCTACATGAACATCACAGCTGCCTCCAGCCCTGCTGTGCTTCACAAGCTCAGCATGTTTAAGATCTGATGTTTTAAGAGGACTTGAATTAATAAGACAACTGTCTGTCCAGAGAGGTGTGAGAAAGAAAAGATATTGCAGTACATTTTGGCAACAGGTCTGTGAGGTATTAGCACTTTAAATTTATGTTAAAGTCAATGGGAGCTGAGCATGCTCAACACTTGGCAAAAATCAACTGTGTTTCTGTCTTGTGATAAGAGGGGAGAACAGAGACTGGTTATTAATGATTTTTATTACAGCAGGAGTCTGTACTGTACTCGTCAGCATGGGTTGCTGTGGGTGCACTGATTCCTGATCCTACACGTACTGCCTCCCCTCCCATTGTCACCTGGTCCCCCTCCCAGGCTTGTGGAAGACCTAAGATCCTTCCCCTCAGTGCCAATTAAAATCAAATTAACTGAGAACAGTTTCACCCTTGCTTTAAACATTTCACCTGAAGGCACTAGACCAGAAACAAACATTTTAGGGGTTTCCACAGAATAGCACTGTCATATACTGTCAGCATTGTTTTTTACCACCTACACTTGCCAGAAAAGCTCTCCTCAAAACCACTCTACCTTACAACTGTCCTCCAAATCAGAGTTTATTCTGTCAAGTTTTTGCCCACATGTTCCCCTTTTACTAAATCAGTTTGTTTCAAAATTGAAAGCATGCATTCCTCACTGTCTTCTAGCAGCTGCTGTTGCTTTGGATGCTGCTTCAGCCAGGACACAGTGAGAGCAGCACTTACTACACTTCTGAATGCTCTCTTCCAGCTCAGAGACACAGGCATCCATGTACCTTCTGCTCAGCCTCTCTGTGCTGTTTGATATTACATATCGCTTCTATTCCTGCCTGCAATCAGTTAAACAAAAGAGCAATAATCCTCAAAGAGAACAGAAATCAAGACCTTTTCTTTTCAAGTTTTCTCCTGCAGCATGCTTCAAGGCTCAGTCTATCCCTCTCCTTTCCCTGATCAACTTTCCTCTCGCTCATTGTTTAACTGTTAAACATCAGTGAAAAAATAGACAAGCCAAATGAAGTTATCAACCTGAACTGTCAGCAGATGTTTGCATCCCAAGGGGAAAAACATTATTTCCAGTTTTCTCCACTCTTGTTCCAAATGCATGTTTGGATTGAGAGCAGCTGGCTGTACCCAGATTCTGGCAAGATATGGCTGGAATAAGCACTTGCAAGAACTTGCACCCTCCTGAGCATACTACTGTAAGCATCACCTCTCAGATTTTGAAAATTGACACCTCTCCCAAACTCCTTTTATCCATCTGCAGGTGGCTGGAAGATTGTATCCCCCATCCCACCAGAACTGCCCACTGTGACCCACACATCCTCCAGACTCAATGACTGCAGCTAACACCAAGGACTAAAGCCACATGACCAAAGAATGCTCCAACTTCCACTACAGTGTCAGCCTGCCTGTTTGGCTCAATGTCCCACCAAACTTCTCACACAAGGCTCTGCACTGGCCCCTTTACTGCTGGCATTTGTGATAGTTTTAGATAATACTAGTCACACTCTAGCCTGGATATTCTGAAGTCGCTGCAGGACCAAACTGAGCATTCAAAGTGTCCATCCTCCTTCAATGCTCTTTTCAAAGTAAGTGATGGATGTGTTCACCACTTGCTGCAGGAGTTTGGACTCAGGCCATTCACTGGAGATGCTTTTGGATAATGTAACTCACTGCATGCCTCACGATACAGAGTCAATGAATTCTTCCTCTGTTTACACACAGAGATATGAAGAGGTAATCAAAACACTGTGGAAGTTCATCACAACATTCTCCCTACAGGTTGAGGATCAGGGACACCAACTGAACTATTTTTAATTGTAAATGGTTTAGGAAGCACTCAGGTGTAGGTGCTTCAAGGCACTTAAGGAAGCTAAGCTTCTTTAGGAAATGGAGTTTAAGTCATACCAAGGTGCATGCTAACGTAGCTCAAAACTCTTACCTCAGCCACTACACACCAGGAAAAACCTGTTTCTAAATGCAGTATTTCATGTTCTGGGATAATGTTAATGGGAAGAAAATATCCGAAACCACACAAAGAGCTGGGCCCCAGATCCATACTGATGAGGAGTACACCGTGCCTAGGTGAGCATAGATAACAACTTTTCCTCCTTGGGTTACGTTTTGGAATTATGAAATAATGAGTTTTAAAACCCTGTATTTGTCCTTATAGTTAAAAATAATCTTTGGTAAGACATTTCATACCTCAGTAATTTTCCAGTAGGCTTTCCATTGTAGATATTTAATCCTTCATAAATAATTGTTGAATGTGATTAAGACATATTACAAGTATGTTACAAAATACTTGTGTTTGTTTCAAGGTTTGTTTTTTTTTTTTCCCCAGTGGCAGATAACATCTGCTTTACATGTGTTACACTGCTGATGTTGGTGAGGATCTGTTCTTGATGGCTGTGGAGCACTACACACTTAACCCTACTGAACAACACTGTTGAGAACAGGAACAATACAAATATGCCTCTAAAAATGCTTCAAATGTTAAGTATTTTGCTAAGCCACTAAATGCTATACTGCTAATTATCAATTTCCTAATATATAATCTCTTTCGAAAATATTTATAAATACACAATTCAAGTAAATGCTTAGTTTAGGGAGGCACGGTCTGGAAGGATACTGGGATAACACTGTAAGAAAAAGGCATACAATTTTGTTAACTTTCACTGGCATTACGCTCTCCTTCTGAAGCCTGTTGTTAGTGCTGACATCTGTGTAAGGACTATGCTTACTTATATTTCCAAGGCTGGTGTTCAAATGGTCTGCTACTGGGAAGACATGATAGGCATCTGCTCACTCAAAGGAGAAGCCCCTTGTCTGGGTGTCTGATTTTTTTCTTGCAGTATAATGCTGGTCAATTTTAAAGCATCAGAAGAGCTCTCCTGTGATGCAAGAGTAGGAAGCTGTGGCTGGAATGTAACAAACCCACAGCTACTTGATATAGATCATAATTAATATCACATAGATGATGCTTTATCAGAGATTTAATGTTCATTCATTGTAACTGCATTGTCAAATGTTTTAATCACCATCAAAGACCATCCCAAATTAGACTGTGAAATGTTATCATCAGTAAATCTTTAAGAACAGACTCAATGAAATGAACAACCCATTCCTGGCACTCTTAGTCTCCACCAGAGCAAAAGTCTCTTAAGAACCCTTGTTTCTCACTACCCAATTTGTCAACTCTTGCTGTGATATATTCCAGGGTCAGATGCAAAAAAACCTTTGTTTACACATCTAAAACACAGAAAAGAACCAGAGAATGAAAGGCATCAGGATGCCCCTCACACAAACACAGGATGAGAATCTACACTAACAGGATAAATGACGAGAACCTTGGCAAATCTGGTAATAGGGAAGTTTCATCTTAACTTCTATTGCTGTAGCTGAGTTACTGAGTGAATTCCTTAAGAGAAGAGTAAGAAATTATTCTGAGATCAAAACAGCGTGCAGTGAAATAGGGGGATGGCATATAATCTGAGATTTCATATTTTATACCAGTATTGCCTCCAGCAGTGCTAAACCCCACTGAGCAAGCAAACTCATTGGCAAAACACATCATAAACTGTAAGGCCACTTAAACTATCCCTACTCTAAGCTATTTTTGTGTCCTAGATTGGTTGGTACATTGAACAACCAAGAACTGAGATTCAGCTCATCACTCCTTAATATAAAAATAAGGGAAACGTGAGGTTTGCTGATTGATGGCCTGATTAAAAGAAATGCCAAAAATCTCACACTGAGGAAAATCAGGCCCTCATTATCTGGAGGAGGGAAAATGAAAAACAAAAACCTCATTTTCCCTTTCCTTACAATAACATTTCTTCCTTTTTTCTATATTGATGGACAAAGATATCTAACTGGAAAGCAGGAGTTCATTTTCAAACTGTATTTGATATTTTGTCATTGAATAGAATTGATATGAAGACATAGTTAGGATTTCTTTTTCCTCTCGCACTAATTTTCTTTCAACTTTTATCTTCCAAGTGGCAGCAAGCAAGATAAAAGGTGATATGGTATTACCCTCTTTGTAGAAATAAATGGAGGAAGTTATTTTTGATAACTTTATCAGCTGGGATTGGCACAAGGCCTTTAAGCGAGACTGTTTTGGATCTATCCATATTTGGACATGTCATCATTCAGACATCTCACAACTAAGTATCTGGATGACATCCACAGAAGTACTGACATAAAATGGGGAAAACCAAACCAACCACACCAAAACTGTCTCAGAAGCAGATCGCCTGTCCCCTGCAGCCAAGCACACTGCTAGTGCACGGCTCGCACAAAGCTCCTGCTCCCACAGCAACATCCAGATACACTCCTCAAAGTGAGTCAAAAGCACAGGCTGGCTCCATGAGCCATGATTTAATTAATCATGAACCCTGAACTGTTTCAATATAGGCACAGAAACAAAGAAATAAGGCTTTTCTAAGCACTCTGGAGTCATTATTATTTAAAATACACGGGGTCAGTTCGCCACAGGTCTTTATCTGCAGAGCTGTAGTGAAATCAGCTTGAAGCAAGGCTTTGATTTTTATATCAGGTTTGGGGACACAAGAATGAAAAAGACAAAAAGCTGTGATGAAATAATAACTCAGAAGATATTCCAATTACAAATTGTTAAAGGTTTTTTTAAAAAGAATAAAAAATTATCTGAAGAGTTGCATGCAGCAGACCTTTAAGAGGCTGGTTTTGGAGGAAAAGGTTTCAGGGGAAAGAAATGGGGATCTGCAATGTCCTTAAAGGACCACATCTACCAAGCTTTGTTTCTGGCACTTTCCTTTGGTGTATTTACCTCACACTTCTCCACCACGGGCTGCTGGCCGCACTCGGAGCTGTTGCCTGCCACGATGCCGGCCCGCAGGCTCTCGCTGTCGCCCGTGCCCTCTTCCATGGAGTAGGTTTTGGAGTGGTTGCCGCGGTGGTGCGCGGGGCCGCGGCCCTGGGCCAGGCTGAGCTGCTTGCGCAGCACGCGGTTCTCCTCCTCCACCTCCCGCACGCGCACCTCCAGGCTCTCGCGCTCCCGCTGGCTCGACGCCGTGTACCGGGGGCTGTGGGGCTGCGACTCCAGCGGGGACAGCGACACCGGCTTCCCATCTGCACCACAAGGAAACAGAGCACTTCTGTCAGAACACACCAGCTGCATCTTCCTTTAATGTTGGTGTTGTGAGGCAGAGATGCGCTTCAAATACAGACATGTTTTATGCAGACTTGGCACTCCCTAGCCATGCTTAAGTGCACGGTAAACTTGGACAAATGCTGAATCTACGAGCTACAGGTCCTACTAATTTTCAAACCACACCAAAAGATAAGCATGTGTTTCTTTGTTCTCATAGGGCTGCCTGCCAGTCTCTAGTCTGGGAAGACAGTCAAGAACATTAGGATTTAATTCAAGACAATATACAGTTAAATATATTTTAGAAATGTACTCAAGATGAAATAATTTTCCTATTCCCACTTCCTCCACAGTCAAATGACAGCATTTTGGCAACCATTTTGTACCAAACAGTAGCCCCAGCTGATTCACATGTGTGGAACAGATGGGTTTTACTCAGCAACATACTATTATGTGCTTGCTGAAAAATAAGAGGTTCAGGACAGAAATGTTCAATACACATGTGGACCAAATTCTGGAAAGTATTTTGGCTTAAAAAGACTCAGTGGAATTTTGAAAAAAAAAAGTAAAAAAGTTCAACTCAACACCTTCAACTAAAGGGTCTCAAAAATGTTCAATGAAAATCAAATTGAAGCAAAGCGAAAGACAGTGAGAGTTATCCACAGTGTCATAACTAGCAAGAAATTCCTTTGCAGTGATGATATGTGAGTATCTTATATAAAGTATTTCTCTGATATGACTTCCTACTTGCATGTATTAAATCACAGAATTATAGAACTGTAAGGTTGAAAAAAAACCTCTGAAGTCATTGAGTCCAACTGTTAATTCAGCACCAACATGTTCACCATTAACCACGTCCATATTCATATCCATGTTTTTTGAACACTTCCAGGGATTGTAATTTTTCCATCTGCCTGAACAGCCTATTCCAACGCCTTATCATCTTTGCCATTAGGTCATTTCTTCATAATATTCAACAAAACCTTGGCACAACTTGAAGTCATTTAATCTCATCCTGTCACTTGTCTATAAGAAGAGGACAACCCTCACCTGGCTACATTCTCCTTTAAGGCAGTTTTAGAGAGTGACAAGGTCTCCCCTGTATCTCCATTTCTCCAGGGTAAATCCCTCCAGCTCCCTCAGTTTCTCCTCCTGGGACTTGTGCTCCAGATCCTTCCTGAGCTACACAGCCCTTCTCTGGATATACCCCAGCACCTCAGTATCAGAACTGAATACAGGATTCAAGGTGTGACCTCATCAGTGCCAACTACAGGGAGATGTTTGCTATTTAATAATTTTTCCAGCACAGAGAGTCCCATTGGTTTTATCAAGCAAGTAACAACCTGAGTGGTTTATAAAATGGAAACCATGCAGTTATTGCTTAGAAGTTCTTCCTAACAAGTACATTTTTCACCTACCAACTCAAAACTATCTCCCTACTATAAAGACCTGTTCATTACATGTTCTTTTTCATTATTTCACATTTACATGAATGATGAGCAATCCTCTAAACTGACTTCATGAAAAAAACTGGTATGGAAATCAAGTCCTCAAATCAGTTCAAATTTACATTGTTGACATATACAGGTACACACACTTCCTGTTATGTATATCATAATCTTGATTTTTATCATCATTTGAATAGAATATGCTGCATTTCTTGCAGGCTATCTTGTACAAAAAATTGTAATTTATTAATTTACCATTAGCAAAGGATATGGATAAATCTGAGACTGAAAAATGACTCAAGACAAATTCTGGAGTTTGGCCACTGACATCTTGAAACTTGAATGCTCCAGCAAACAGTTATTAAAAATTTAATGAGATATTTGATAAGCCTGAAAATAATGGGTGCAGCAACAGAGAAATGTCAACATAAAGGACAGAGCCACACTAGAATTAGACATGCAATAGAATACTGAGTTATCTTTCTCCACCAAACTTGGAGGGCCTGGAACTGAAGTTGTGTTATTCCAGCTGCTGATACTCAAGCTAAGAAAACTAAGATTCATTTGGTTGTGATTCTATTGCATCCCATTACTGGAGAGCAAGAGTGTATTGTGTAGACACCCTCAAATAAAAAGAAAAACAGCACCTTTGCTCACCCACAGACAACCAACCTGTTGGTTGATACAGATACACAATTACACTGCAAATCCAGCCAAGGACTTCACTGGCTGTCTTAACTCCTCACTTGGTGAATATCCAGCTGACACAGATGTTAACTCATCGCTTTCTGTCTTTGCCACTGAATTCTGCTAGCTTCAAATAATTACCAGAAAATGTAGAAAGATAGAGAAGTGAATCTCAGAACAACATTCATAAAAATTTCAAAATATGGAAAAAAAAATTGAACAAATCTTTGCCTATTCTATGGACATAAATCAATAGATCATAAATGCTGCTTTTCCAAAATTAAAACTTTAAAAGCTTTTCTTATCTTTTAGAAAAGGATACTATTTTGAACATCTGAACAATTGTAGATATACTCATCAGAAAATTTCAACTTTTGTTCTACAAAGTTCTACTTTTCTTCAACTTTGTTTCTACACAGTATTTAGAAGAAACAGCATAGTCTGAGAAAGGGACTGAAAGGAAATATCACCTCACTGCCTCAGACTGAAGTTGCAGCAGCTAATGAGGCCAAGCCCAGTGTTTATGCAGCCTTACCTTTAAATGCCAGTAACTCCACTACTGTTCTCTCATAGCAAATATTTCTGCTGGTATGTAAAAGGAGCAAGGAAATCCTCTCAGGAATTAAACAAATAGCTAGGCTCTTCATCTGAAATGTACAACTAGTTGAAATGCACTGATTTACTACAGAAATTATCTATGTTTTATTACAAGTTGCTAAGTCCAAGACATTTTCTGGAATGATCTCTTCAGAGTTCATACACCTGGACAAGTCATGTTTTGTTACTAATGCTGCTCACTATTCTCAGGTGTATCATGTACTTCCTATATTTTCACATCCTAGCTTTCTGCTGCAAATGATAATGTGACAATTCCAGGACCCATGTGAAATAAAATTATAAAACCAAAAGTGAACACAGTTTGATCTTAATACTCAGACATAAAGTAATATTTTCAACAAATTCAGAGATTGCATAACTCATATTTTTTGCATATCTGAGGCTGGCGAGTCTTGTGGCAAGATACTATTTGATTTAGTTCTGTGTGTTTCATCTCACCTCTGAAGAAGGAGTAAGTGGATTAATGTTTGATTGTGTGTGTTGCTTGGTAGAAGAGTTAAACTGATTGCACTGCACTTGAATTTTACAGTTTATAGTAATTGGCAGAATGCTCTGAGCTGGTGTCTAGGCAGTTTTTATCTAATCTAAATCAAAATAAAGTAACGTAACACATAACGAGGTCTGTGTGACTTTGGGACTGAAGATGTCCCAGGGAGCACTACAGGGAACATTACTGTGCTCTGAAGCAAGTAGCGCACTTTTGGATGGTGTAATAAATAATAATAAAGCTATTATTTTTTATTCTTCATTTGGGGTTATTGCTCTATTTTTGAACTTTGTCAGTTTCAGATTTAATTTCTTTTTCTTTGTCAAGCCTTTTCCTTCAGACTTGTGCTAATGCAACTGTACCTACAAAGACCTGTAAAATTCCACTGTCCACAAAACAAAACCCAAACACAAAGCTGAATAATTTTATGGTTTACAGCAGTCAATGACTTATCATCACACTAGGTCCAACAATTTGGAAAACTTGACAATATGTAAGTCATTAATTCTGTGGATTATTGAATGTTTCTGCATATACAAAATCACTTGAATTTAAGGATTTTATTAATACTTACTCAAGCAGAATGCTTGGGACACTGGATAAAATAAAGCAATCAGAAAGCAATACAGCATAATTCATTGGAAAGGAGAAGGACTGAACCAGTGGCATTTTCCTTCTTACATACAGAACTTAAAGGATAGGCATTGAAACCAAGTTCCTTGTTTTGTAGTTACCAGACTTGGGAGAGGTGATAGTCCTGAAAAGGACCCAGTGTCATTGGGAAGTTGCTGAAGAAAGAGCCACGGAGAAAAAAGAACATTTATCCAAGGGTTAACTGGGTAAGGGAGAAAGAAGCAGAATGCAGGAAAAGTAAAATTTTCTGAGATTCAGAGAAGAAAAGTGCAGAAGCAGGCACCCTAGGTTTTCCAGACAACCCTGATCTGAACTAAAACGCTTACAATTGTGTTAGAAAGTGAGGCCCATAAAATTATGGAGCATGTTTTGGAAGGGTTTAAAAAAACTTTTTACATTTTGTTTACTGGAAAACACAAACTACTTGTGTTTTGGATCTTGACAAGGTCTAGAGGTTTCTATATGTTTCAGCCATTGCTCATCCCCTGCCTAATAGCCTGCAATGCCTTTAAAATGAACTAAATAATAGTAGTGAACTCTAGGCTGCTTCTTAGGTAAGAGGAAGTTATGCTGCCCAGAGACAGTGTTTCAGTCTGACTACAGATACAAGATATGCCTCCACTTCACATTTGTCAACATTTCAAAATTCACATTATCTCTGCCCACTCCAAAGACTAGGAGCAGAAGAATTTTAACCAAAAATCAGTATTTTGCAGAAAGAAATGGTATAGCAGGCATATCTCCCCTGACAAGGCCTCAAAATAATTTCAAGTTCATTGCACAATTACTTTTTCCCATATCAAGACCATTACGGAGAACTCCATGGACCCTAAGGGAAAAGAAAAGTAAGATTGCGGTCAGGACTACAGAGACATAAAAAGCCTGGTGTAAGCAGAAAAACTATCCCTTCTATTCTGGAGTTCTAGCTCAGCTTTAATCACCCGACACCTTAGTACTCCATGCACTTCTGCTCAGCTGCTCTGGTAGGTCCTGGCTATCCGGGCACCTATGAACGAAGTTCTTTCTGCTGACATTTTGGTACTTCAGATATGTGCCTCCATGAGTAGGTGCTAAGGCATCCCAAAGTGCCTATTCTCACACTTACCAATTTTTTTCTCCAACAACTTATTGTGAAACACTGCAGTAGGATCTCAGCTGGAAGTAGAAAACCTTGCCTGAACAACCATTTTAACAGTGAAACATAGTCCAAGCAATTTAGTTTAGGTCTGTGAGTACAGAACTTCATCCTAACATGATATGAGACAATTAAAAGCTTTCCATGTGTCAGAGGCAGAAACTTGTAACACTGAAAGTTGTCACAGTAAGTGCACTGAAGGCTGATGTTCACTTGACAGAGACAGCACAAGAAATAACAACCAAGCCTTTTCATACAGTCCAAACAAGTTTCCTCAGCTCCAACAGAAGAACTCCCCATCACTATTAAGTCCTTCTCAGGATTTGGTAAGGACAACACACGTGTTAAGTTACATGTTATTTAGTTAGGAGAGGCTGTTTGCACTGGAGATGCCAATCAACCATCAGGCTTGGACTTAGTCAATACTAATTGCACTTAAGAACTCCAGCACATCCTTAAAGTACTAAATTTGTGTTCAATTCCACTGCTGTTATGAGTACTTAAGAACACATTAACATGGTTTATTGAACCCAATCCTGACCTATTCAATTCCACTGAAGGTCAGCCTTACTTAAAGAATCACATTATTGCCTGCTGTTCATATACAGGGAAATTACTTTATTGGTGTCCTTTCCTTGAACACAATAGCCCTCTACAACCAGTGGATTCAGAAATTAAACATATCATACACAAAAAAACCTTCACCCACAAAACACCAGACTTGCCAAGTTCACTGACTTTGCTTGGCCAGTTTTGGCAGCAGAGGGGCTCCAGTGGTGGCTTCTGTGCGAAGCTCCTGGAAGCTTTCCCCATGTCCTAGAGCGCCAAAGCTAAACTGCTCCAACATGGACCTGCTGCTGGCCAAGGCTGAGCCCATCACAATGGTTTCCTATGGGGTGACCACAAAGAAGGGGTAAGAAGTCACTACAGAGAAGCAGTTGTAGCCCGAGAGGAGAGGACTGAGAACACAGGATAGGAACAACTTTGCAGGTACCAAAGTCAGTGCAGAAGGGAGGTGCTCTAGGTACAGAGCTAAGATTTCCCTGCAGCTGTGGGAGGACCGTGGTGAGGCAGATGTGCCACTGCAGTCCATGGAGGTCCATGTGGAAGACTGTATGCCAGAGCAAGTGGATGCCCAAGGGAGGCTGTAACCCTGTGGGGAAGTCCACCCTGGAGCACGCTTGCTGGTGGGATTTGTGACTTGTGCAAGGGTATCAGCCTGGAGCAGTGTGTTCCTGAAGGACTGAACCCCATGGGAAGGACACATGCTGCAGCAATTTATGAACAACTGCAGCCAATAGGAAAGACTCTCTTGGAAGAACTTTGTGGAAGCCTATCTTCCATGGGAGGGACTCCACACTGAAGTAGAGGAAGAGTGTGAGGAGCAAGGAGATCACATGTGATGAACTGACCATAACCCCCATTCCCTATTTTTCTATTTTCCTGCACCATTACAAGGTAAAAGGGAGAGAAAATCAGGAGTAAATTTAATTTGGGAAGAAGGTGGAAAATAAAGTGTATTTTTTAGATTGAGTTTTATTTCTCATTACCCTACTCTCATTTGATTGGTAATAAATAAAATTAATTTTCCTGAGTTGAGTCTGTTTTGCCTGTGACAGTAATTGGCGACTAACCTCTTTCTGTTCTTGTCTTGACCCATGAGCTCTTCATTATATTTTATCTCCCTGTGAAGCTGAAGAGGGGAAATGACAGAGCAGCTTTGGTGGGTACTTGGTGTCCAGTCAGGGTCAAGCATCCACTGAAGTCAAACACTTAAAAGTTTGGAAATGTGAGAATGATGGTCTCCCATTCAATCTTTGCTGTCATTCCCTTGTGTCTGCTGACAGGATCACTAACTGCAGGATCACCACTTTATTTCCAAAGAATATCAGCATCACTGTGTGCATAGGATGGATGGTGATCGCAGCTATTTAGCAGGTTGTTTCAGCTCATCATTCTATTTGTGACCACACATACATATCCTGTTATGAAAAAAATATTTATTCCCTCACTGACCTATGATGTTCATTACTATCCATCTTAACACAGCACAGGGATCAGTGACGTCTTTTTAAAAGTTTTTTTAAGGAAAGGTGGTGCTATCAGTCCCTCTTTTACAGTCAAGCAAGAAGTTATGGAGTCCCTAGCACTCACAGAAAATACCATTTTCTGATGCACAGCTGACATGGGTCTGATACAGTTTTTCAACAAATAATCACCTCTTCTGCACTCCAATTTTTCAGAGGACATATGCAACAGGTATAAGCTTAACATTTCTGTAATGCAGGAGTCTTCAAGTTGGAAATCCAGGAAATGTGGGGAAACGTACTTAGCAGCCACTTGCAATATCATTGTTTTATGAACATCATACAATGAGCTCAGCGGTAGAGACAGAAACAATTCCTCAGGGCAAATTTGACTTCATGAATTACAAAATTGTCCCCTACATTGTTCATGACACGATTTCCAGTATCTTAAATTAACTAAATGGAGTAGTTCAAGAACCACTTCCTCTGCATTGCTGCATTTGCTCCGCATGCAAAATGGGGAAGGGGTTGTGTTTCAGAAAAGGGTTTGCGGTTGTACCATCAATGATGGCATCGTGCTGCAGAACATAAAACACAGTTTATGTGCTGGCTGAGCAAATGCAGTTCTGATAGGGATTCTCTAATAGGGATGGTAAAGAGTAAAAGATACCAGGTAAAGGAAAAGCATGAAGCAACAGAATGCAGGAAGAAATAGGGAAAGAAAATCTAAACATAAACATCCTTCTTGGAAACAGATGTAACTTTTTAAAAATAGTTTATTTTTTTCAAAAGAAATATTGGCTCATTAGCTAGTTATGAATGTTGGCTTATTAGCATATTCAAAACAAGGGCCCATAAGTCTTAAAATATTTGCTTATTTCCTTGTCTAGAATAAAGCAACTTTTTTTTGTTCATTCTTCTCATTCTTTCTTTCCCTATTTTGCATTGCCTTGGCAATATATATGCCTCTTCAAGAAAAGGACTAAAAATAACATTTCCCTCTTTCCCACTGGCAGCAGAGATGTAAGAAAATAATATATTATCAGAGTGAGCACAGAGGGAAAATAAGATTTTATCAGGGACTTGGCTTGACAAAGATAACATGTTATCAAGAGGGGAACTTGGCAAAGATAACACATTATCAATATCAGGAGTAAAGCCTGGGGAAAATAATGTCTTAATACCTATTAGATTCTAAATAAGCCATCTGTGCTCTTGACAAATTGTTATTTTCTCCAAGTCCCATTCCTGTAAAGAAGTTGATTTTTTTGGCAAACTACTTCTTTAGCAGTTGGGAAGCGGGGGAGAAAGAGCAGAAAAGGAAGCTCCATCTCCCCAAAGGTAGAGGGGTATTCTCTTTCTGCTCAAAAGCTTTGCAGGCAGGTCAAGACTGCCAATGTGACAGCCAGAAAGACTCACATGTGCGGACCCTGAAGGCATATTGCAGGGAAATCCCCTACAAGACTCAGCAAGTGCACTGCAGAGCACCCTGTGACAGGAGGAGAGGGTCAATGCCCCTTCTGTCCTCTGACCTCTCCACCAGGCCCTGAGGTGTTGCCTGTAAGGTTTTTGGCAAACACACTTCTCCACAAAAGCAACGACTAAGCTATCCTTCAGCAGAGACTTTTTGCCATAAACAACCTCATCACAATTAGCAGTATACACGCGGGGTACAAATAAATGAGCTCTTTTAGCTCACTTACAGACATAAATCCTCATTCAGTTAGAGGTTACCATTCCCACAGCTTAAGCTGACCCACAGGGTCACACAGAGCTTCTCACCTCCTGCAGTGCAACACATCCAACTCAGCTTAAGCTGGTCTGAGCCAGCCCAATTGCCTCTGCCCTGAAGCATTCCCCTCTACCACCTCTACGACACCACTGCCTGGTGGATGCCTGTGCCCTGAAGGTGAAACTTCTGCAACTCAATTATAAATTTTTAGAGTTTCAATCTGGATGAATTTAAATAAATTGTGGCACCTCCTGGAAAATGAGAAATCCAATTCATAGTAGGATGGACTACTAAATGCCTTAAATGGCAGAATGTGGGTGAATGCCACTGGTTATTCATAGGAATGGGCAAGCAGGGAATAATTAGAAGGGAAGCTGTGGAGGGCCTGTAGGAGTGTGATGTGAATAATAAAGCACACTTAGGAAAAGGAATATGAATGATATCTGCAGGGTAAGTATTTGTAGCCAGCTGAATTTCCCTGGTGTACAGCAGGAGTGGGAGGGAAAACAATGGGATTTGTTAATCTGAAAATTTCCTATGGAGAAGCAGAATCTCTTTTTTCATTAACCATTTCGATATCTTACACCCAGGTATTCTCTGTTCAGGTGTGAGCTTTGTGTTAAGGTGACTACTGGCCCTGCTATAGCAGAATGTATAATCAGCAGCAGGCAGCCATTACAGCTCTCTGAGGTAAAGCATGTGCCCAAATGTGTCACTGCAGCTGTACACAGTACTGTGACTATCATTCATGGCATAGGATGTAAAAGACTGGAGCTATTCTATGTTGGCTCCTGCTCAGTAATAAATTGTGGGAGAGATAGGAAAGGGAAAAGCCTAAAATACATCATTTTACAGTGTTTTTTAAGAGGACAGAAAGTACAAGAAATAAGTACATAAAATATATGTATCTATGTTTCTACAATTGCCACAGTAACCACAAGCTAGGGACAAGCATGCTCAATGCAAGCCTAGTAGTAGTTAATTCCAATTCTGTTGCTGGTGATTAGCCTCAGCTGCTCATCAATAGAGGCTCCAGCTGATAATTATTAAGTTAAACTTCTGAGCAGTATTTGCATATGTAAAGCACGCTTTCCCTGCTGAAGCAACAATGGATGCTATAATGCATTTCCTGATTGTACAGCTCTTGGATTTGGGGAACCTGGGCAAGAGAGTCTGCTTTGCATATCCTTCCTCACCCTCATCAGGCCAACCATTCAGAAGAAAGGCACTTGCACACTGGCATCTACAAGCTGCAGTGGAAAATATTCCTAACCCTGCACAAGAGGGAAAAATTCATTTCAACCAGAATAATAATAATACAAAAGACAGTTTTGCACATTCCTCTAAACATTTACCTTAACTTCCTTACAACCTAAAAGACATGCAACAACTGGTCTGTGACAAGGTAGCCTGGTCACCTTAGAAGACACACAATAACTCTAGATTGGATCCATTAGCTCCCAGTGACCTCCAGATGTGGTGAAAAATTCAGCATCATTATGTGATTCTCTGTTAAGCTTTTTCTCATACTACTTCCTGCAGGTCAAAATTTAATTTCCTGAATGTAATACTTAGTCACCAGTAACAGCCATGCCCCCTCGATTAACTGCAGTGTCAAGAACACACCATGCCTAGATTACATTTCTCTTTAGTTCTCCACGTTTTCATAATTCCATGACTGACAACACATGCCCAGATCTCCTTAATACCCAAGGAGTTCAGAGGCACAGTCCCTTTAGGGATAAGGAAACATGAAAAGGATTTGGGAAAACTTTTGTGGAATCTATAACAAAACTACCTGTGCCTCCATATAGCTACCCTATCACTTTGGTTTGAGTCTATTCTAGGCTTACTATTAACAGATCTGAATGGTTTTATCAGACAATAATGAATAATAAAGCAAAATAGCTATTTATTTGATGATAAAAATAGAAAGTAAAAGTAAACCAAAAGTTTGGGTTTAGGTAAATATGGGAGATGGGTTGAAAAGGGAAGTCTAAGGCAATGCAGGTGGTCAGCCTGCAGGAAAGCCACTCTCATTTAAGTAATGGTTTAAAACTTAGTTAATAATAAAATTTGTGTGCCTTGCTGGAAGTCACCTGGTAGCAGTGTTACACACTATCTCAAAAACAGACTTTCAGCACATAAACAGAAATGCTGCAGTATTAGTTCAGCCTGGTTGGTGATGCTGAAACCTGCTCAAAAGCTTGTTATATCCCTTAATCTCCCTTGGCACAGAGATGCCATCAGAGAACCATGTACTGGTATTTCGATTGAGGCTGCTGAAAAAGGAGACTGTCTGAACACTGACTGAGCATCAAGGATTGTTCAAGGATAAATAAGTAAGTAAAAAAATCCAAATTCTGCACTACAGCATTTCTTCCATAGTAGTATCAAGACCTCTAAAACCTTCAAATCTTACAGAGCGAAAGCCAACAACAACAGATATCAGCACACATACATAAAGTCAAGTAGCAAAGAAGAAATCTTCAAATCAGCGATCACTCTTCTTTATAAATGTATCTAAAGATTAGACAAGCAAATATTAGTGTTATTCCTCTGATGATGTAACACTGCAAAAGTTATTAATATCTTTCAGCATTGAGTCTTCTTTTCTCCCCACACATTCTCAGCACTTCATTTGTTGCGACTGTCATTTTAGCCACTTCAGTCCCAAAGAAAAGTGAAGGGAAAATGCAAATAACTGCATATTCAGGACACATGAAGGCTGATCAGTGTTATGACATTTATCTTCACTTATGACAAGAGATAAAACAACTCAGGAGTTAGTTTCCTGTCCTCCTCATGAAGAAAAATATCATACCAGATCATCATGTACTATATACAGCAAAATTGCGAACACACTTTGCAGAGGAAAGAAACATGTCAGCAGTGATACAGATGGTAGGTTACATGTCATGGCTATGACATCAGAAATGACACACACATCATTTTAAAATAGTAGATGTAAAAATCAGCCATGGCAGAAGAAATAGCCCTACAACAACAGTATATAAATTACACTACTTGCAAAAGTTCAAGTTGGATTAAATAGCAATGAGTTGTTCATGCAAGCCAACAGTGGTTTCAGAATTAGCTTCAGTGTGGCCAAATATCTACCCAAGGGCTACAACAAATTTCTGGTGATCAAACTCTATTGACATGTAATATGGAACCTCTTTTTTATACTAACTTACTCAACATTTACTTTTTAAAAAGTATTTAGCTTTAATATATTGGAAATGCTCCTTCTACAAAGATATAGTAAGTTTCTAAGAAATGATTTTTTATCAGATGTATCTGATTGCTGTATCAGCTAGACAGAGACAATTTCTATCAGTGACCTAAGTTTCCCATAATACCTGAGGAAAATACTCTTTTTTATTATATCATTATTTTGTTACAAAAGTTAAGACAGCGTATCAGAAACATAATCCTGTTTCAAGTAAGCAAAATATGTGCATGCATACAGCACGGTGGCGTTACTCATTTTTATCTTGCACCACAAATACACCCAGTGCTGTACTGTTTTAGGTTAGAATGTGGGCTATGTCCCCTGTGCCCCATCACAAACCTGCTGAGCTTCCTGTGAAGCAAGCAAAGGAGATTTTTCATTTTCAAGCAGCCAAAAGTTTATTAAGATTAAAACCAGCGAACTGGGAGCAAGACTTAGCTATTCTGCTTACTAAGGGTTTGTCTTGTAACAGATGAGGGGGATCTTTGAGGCTAATTCACATTTCTGCTGTGGTGCACAGAAACATCTTAATGCACACTTAGGATCCTAAGCTAGATTTCTAAAGAATGTGCCTACTCTTGTGTATGGCAACACTGAGGTTAAGCCCTACTGACATGCTTATTTACTATTATAAAATAAAGTTGCTTTACTCAATTAGAGCAGTAGTGCTCAATAGTAACAGGATTTGCATGTTTTTAAGCAAACATTTCCTCCTTTTTTTTCCCCACTTAAACAGATCGATCTCTAGTTTCCCATGTTTTAGTTACCTCCAGGTGTTCCCCTCAAAAGTAGAACATGCTGTATGAGACCTCTTTAGTAAGTACAGACAATGTAGGATTTTTAAGGATGCTTTTAGAAGACTGGATGCAGGGCCAATGGCCATTACCTTTCTACACTGATATATACTACCAACTAATTGATGTCTATGACAAGTTTCTGTGTTGGAGTAATGGGAAGATGAAGGCAGAGGTATTTACAAAAACTACTGTATTGTGTTGTGTCTAGAGGTCAATTACAGTTCTACAATTGTTCTTTATTCTGTTGACAGATTTTCACTAAATGTATCTCTCCAACTTCCTTTGTTAGTGTAATTATAGGTTTATTCACTTCTACCATTTGAAATATCTTTTATCTTAACATCTTTGTGGAATAGACAGAGACTTGACCAAAATTGTTGCTTATTGAAAAAACCCAAATTAACACACCTTATGCCTAAAGAACAATCAGACACGGAAAAAACCAAGAGATCACCGACATAATAAAAATGATGCAACTGTAAAAGTCCTTTCATGGTCAAGCAAAAGAAGAAACAACATGACTGGAAAAAAAGAAGAGAGAAAACAATGGCTTCCTTTCTCACCTGGTCCCATCTTGTTTCAGGAAAAGCAAAGGATCTTAATATTTTTAATTATATATTCCACATAAATTTGAGCTATCTAGACATGGCAATCAGCTGTTAAGAAGTGACAGAGGATAAAGTTGAGGACTGAACGCTAAAAACATTACTTCCATTACCTTTATGTTCTCTCCAAGAACAGGCTGCTGCAATACATACTTATGGAAAATAAGGAATCATGGACTTCTCCCTTTTAAATTATGACCATCTACCCAGGAAAAACTGAGGCAGGCAAGAGACTAAGAACGCTTTATAGTCCTGTTACTACCAAGTTTACTTTCTAAATTATGCCTTCTTTTGGTCTTAACTATCATTAAAACAGTACAGATATTGAATTACACCAGTCCTGACTTTATGCTTTCCGAAGAAGAAGATCCTGTATGTCTAACATTATATAATATATATCCTGTCCCTTATGGTAAAATTCCAATAGACAAGACATTCAAACGTGATTTCTCGTGTTCTGAGAGACACTCTTTCCTCTCTTGAGAAACTGTAACTTCAGCAGGTACATATTTAAAATTCACACTAGCACCTTATACAGAAATTATTTGGTTTCTTATTTGATGAGCAAAATATTTATTGTGAATTCCATCAGACAATACTTTCTTTTCTTGAATAATCTGACTGCATCCAGTCAACAGGGAAAGTTGTATTAAAACTGTTTTTAAGGTCTTGCAATATTTTAAATTTATTGGAAAGTCAAATTTTGGAGCTACATGAGAAAATATCAGTGGTATTTGCTCGTTTCTTTTGCATTAAGATCTCGCTTTCATCTCTGCAGCAGAAGCTGAAAAAACATCACCTATCATGACAAAAAAAAAAAAACCAGAAGAAAAAGCTTTTAAAAACTTATCATTTTAGATACAGTAAATTATGCCCTTTGAACTAGCAATGCAAAATTTTTCTTAGGATTGTTCAAACACCTTATGCTTTACCATGACAGCAGATACATCAGGTAGGCTGGGTAAATGGAAAGGCCAGCACCTGTGACAACTGTGGGGCATCCATCAATCCAGCCTAAAGAGAATTAAGAGAATCCTCAGAGTTGCCAGGCATTTGAAGTGTCTAAATACCCTTTAGTAATCTTCAGTAGAACTTCAATGACTACAGAATTATACCTGATAAAATAATACACAAAATTAACAAGTATTTATCAAAAATTTGAATTACTGAAGGTTTGTTTATTTTTGTTGGAACTATCCTTGAGAGGGCTCTGCAGGCAAAGTTTTGTACTGAAAAATGGTATTTTCACTGATCTCTCTCCAGTACACATTGTAGAGTTCTTTCCTTCTCCAAACTGAGCATTCAAAAGATGTCCAGATTGCTGGAAAGAATGCTCAACTAAAGGTAAAATGCCATCATTTCTACTCTGTCCCACTGTAGCGCTTAAAAAGCTGAAGTTTAACTCTGCCAAGCATATAAACCTCCAAATCTGTTAGACACCAATTACCATGTATTTAATTTCACAGCTGTGCCTTTTCCCTTTTTGATTCACCACCTTTCTCTGCTTCTCTTGTTCAAGCCTTTTGCATCTGGTTCATAATCAGGTCCTGATGATCCTTAATGCCTTGATTTTAGAGCCCAGCATTCTCCTCATTTTGGGAGAGAACTGGGAGAGAATTCTCCCAATTTTGAAATTTCTGCAAATTCTCTCTCCATCCTCTGTGTGGCTGTGCAGACTGTAATCCCTCATAACAGGCTGATGATGATCCTGCTCTGTGGATTAAGCAGTATAAAATGCCTATGCAATGAATTCATACCTTCCAAACCAAGCAGCCCAGGTATATCTAATCTAACCAACTGGCTTTTATCAGCTGCACACAAGAGATGTGAAAATAAGCTTAATTTCAAGCCTCAGTCACATAGCCACAATCATGTTATTATTTTTTGTATTTAACAGAATTAGCACTTGTGAGGAATTCTAAGGTACACTCTGTAGTTATACATCTCTAGATTTGGTATGGCTCAAGATTCTTTGAAAACTGTGAAATGACAATATTTTCATGCCTGGTTTTGATGATTTCTCTTAAAACGAGAAAGGGAAGAAATATTGCTGAACTTCAAGTGCAATTTTGCTGCTTTCTTCTTGTGAAATCTGTATTCCCATGCCAGATGGTGTCTGAGTTATCAAAGTTATTACCCTAAACTCAATTAGGGAAGAATGAAAGTAATTAAGTAGGGGATGAAGTGACAGAAATATTCAAGATATAAAGCATCTAATATGGGTGAGGACTCTCTAAATTAGACAGAAATTCATCTAGAAATGCAACCTCAAACAGAACAGCTTGAGCCTTCACTTTCAAATACTCTAAGATATTGTGCAAAATTCAGTATTTGCTCAAGTGGGCACAATTCCCAGTGACACAGTGGCTGTAGAAGGTGGGAGTAATTTTTTTTCTTTTGGAGAGCCTATTAGTAGCAGTCACCAAAAACACTCTGAAACAGTTACAGCTCAAAATGCTCCTCTATCTGTTGTGGAATGGTTTTTCAGGCTGTTTTGTCAACTCAGGAATGCTTGTTTCCTCTCTTAATCCTGCCTGGTTTGTACTCACCACAGCAAAAAACCAATTACAGAAAATACATTTTACCAGAAAACCTGTGACACAGAGGTACTGTCAACACTTACTTTACACTTCTTTTTTCTTTCCCTATTTGCTTTTCCTTTCAGGAATCAAATCAAAAGTTGGCACTGAGCTACAGGTATGACCAAGAACTGTGGCTACGGGTTTTAAGATGAAGCAGCCAAAAATTATTTTTAATCTACTGATGACTGTCTACTTATAGGAGAAATATGTAAGAAAACCCAATGAAAACAAATCTCTTTTTACTTATCAATAGTCACTTCTGCATAATTTCAACTGACAAGAATCATGTTCATGGATAAAACTAATCAGGATTATTTGCTAGTGCTCTGCAGGCCGTTCACTCATTTTCTCTTTAATGGAGAGATATACAACCAAATTCTCAAGATAAGTGTAGATGAAGGATGGTAAAGAAAATGCTCTTTTGTTCTGGAATGCTCAGAATTGGAGCCGCATAGCTGAAAGAAGAGGAACGTACACTGCTTTAGAGAACAGGGATGTAGATGGTGCTACTGCCACAGGTAAAATCCCTGTCCAGAAAGGAAACAAAATAAATCCTAATAATGCTTGTATCTCTTGCTCCTCCACCTACCATAACACAGCAATGCCATACCATACCTAAGATTATAATGAGGAATGAATACAAGAATTTCAAGGATAAGCAAGTGTAAGTTACAAAATACCATAAGTACTTCTGCCTTCATTTGCCTCACGTGTGTACAGCACAAATAAAAGCACAAAGCACTCCTGCATGTACTACCAGGAGAGATGGATGTAACCATGATATTTTATGAAAAATTCTTTTGCCAGGATACTTCCCCTCTTGAGGAGCTGGAAGCTCCAAGAAAGAAATGTAAACAATAACTACCTGCTGCTCTGGAATGCAAGAGGTGCATCTTCCATTGGTCCATGTGGATTGTTTTCAAATGCTGACCAATCACAGCCACTTGTGTCGAGGCTGTGAGCAGTCACAAGATTTTGTTACGCATTTTATTCTATTCTTGTTCTTGGTAGCCTTCTGATCAATCTTTTCTCTCTGTTCTTTTAGTATAGTTTTAATGTAGTATTTTAATATAATATATAAGATAATAAATCAGCCTTCTGAGAAAATGGAGTCAAGGCTTGTGTCTCCACACATGGAGTGCTCGCCACAACAGATGCAAGCCCTAACAATGGTTCCAGTTTGCAGGGCGCTGGCCTGACAAACTGCAGTGCCATGATATATGTGCTTAAGAGAGCTCTTTTCCCACCACCATAAAGAAAGGACTGTTTTTAATGTAGAATACTTAAATGTTGGTCTTAGCACAACCTCACAAAGGTTACAAATCTCTGCAGGAAGGGACTGCAGCAGCTCCTCAGAAAGAAGAGTAGAAGCACAGGCAGTGAGTATGAACTTCCTAAATGAGCTGGGGCACAGCCTAAGGGACTCTGCCTTCAGTTACATCCTTTCAACAACAGTGGCACACACTTTTCTTGAGCAGGGCTGCTCTCAAAGGCTATGCTGGGATCAGAAGCAGAAATATTCTAAAGACTAATTTCTGCAGTTCAAGAAAGAGAAAGAAGGCTTGTAGTACAGTTACAGCCAAGCTGCCACTTGCAAGTCTTAGAAAATATCATCCATGACAAGTAAAGCTTAAAGCTGACTTATGCCACTGGGAACAACAAAAAATGGATCAGGAAGAAATGGAGAAAAACTCATGACTGGAGACTTTTGTTTCTCTCAGGAACTGATTCACTAGAGTCAAAATACGACACTATGGAGCATATGGGACTGCTGCATATATGGTATATTGATGTCTGTTAAATGCTTCTGGAGGGAAACAAAAACACCCATCTGGAATTGCCATCAGTTCAGCTGCAACATTTCTGGAAATGCAGTAGCATGATGGCTTCATGAGCATTGCAGGTTAGGACAGCTAAGGCAATAGCACTTCCAAGTGGTGTATGAAAACTTTCCTCCTGTGCCACAAGGGTAGCACAAAGGGCACTCTGCAAATTGTTCCCTTTCTGACCCCCAATAAAGTTACCAATAAATCAAAATGAGTGCATCTTGCCAATTGAATTTCAGTGCTTGGAGAATTTTGAACTCAGGGCACAGTACAGTGATGGGCTTATATATGTCTTCAGGAAAAAGAGCTTAAACTATTAGAGCAATGGAGTATGCAGAGAGCAGTGAAGCGCTGCTCCGAGAAAAACAAAAATCAGTAACTTGAGGTCACATTTCATATCTTGCTTTGTAAAATGGAAATAGCAAGAAGGAGGCACAAATCCAATTTAAAATAGAGAACATGAACTGGAAAAGTAGAAAAAAACCCATAATGAAAACCCAGAAATGGAACCGTTAAGACAAAGATGACAAAAACACCTACTGGATCTGAGATAAGCATAGCAGATGCTGGCCTTAATTTAAATTTTACCAAGGAAAACCATCTGGTAGACTGCTGGTTAATTTGTTGGAAAAAGAAAAAAATAAAAGCACACAAACTCTTTAGACTTCTCAATTTTGGGAAACCAAAAGTGCATATATATTACTAAAATCACCTATCCTAGTTTCAGGGAACAATTAAATCCTAGAAAATTAGTACCTCAAGCTTCTGTAATGTTGACTTACACAGAGGTATGAGAAATAAATCTAAACCAATAGATATATTTATAGAAGAGCAATTCTCCATAGGCAGTGACATATTCATCAGCACTTTCTTTGTGAGAAAAAGAAAATTACTAACGTCAGTAAAAGCAGTGGTGACTCCCTTTATAATTCAGATGAGGGAGAATCCTACCACGCATATAGTAAGCCAAAATTATTAAGACAGTGATTGAGAACTCTTTCCCAGAATAGCTTGCTCTGCCAAACCCATATTTTTATCTTTATTTGAAATTAATTTATTCCCCAGCTGTCAAGAAAAGTCTAGCAATCAAAAACTTTTTAATTTTCTTTTTTTTTTTCTTGTTTCTCATTCCTAATTCCGGTACAGACTGGGAGAAGGAAGAATGATAAGATAGAAAAGCACTCATAATTATTGTTTTCATTTAGGTGATGGACAAAAAGAGTATTATTTAATTTTTTTAATTCCCCATACTGGTAGTTTATAATGAAATTATACTATCTGGAATATTTTTTACTATGTCTTGCTACCATTTTGTAAAAAAATAAGGTCTTGAAGATCACGTAGATGACTTAGAACCACATTCCATTAAAATTAATAGTCACTGAGGAGCCTGAGAGGCAGAGATTGCTGGTAGGTGCACTTTTAGGAATCTATCCTTATTCCAATTGCTTAAATGGCTTTAAAAATAAAGTCATAACAGACTAACTTTGCTTGACCATGAAATTTAATATTCTTTTGAACATGCTATCCCAGGACTTATTATAAAACCATTTTGACGAGCAGGCACCTGCCGTGCTCTGTAAGCACACAAGCCTCAGGAAATGCAAGGGCTGCAGAAGGGAGGGGGAGAAAACCCACAAACCTGAAACAAGCTTTTTATGCCCATGGCTGCTACTGAATGGTTTGGCCATATCCAGTTTTATTTTGATGTGTACTGCAACAATTTGACTTGGAATATATTCACTTCTGCCTTACATCTACTATACTGATAATGAAAATCCTGCCAAAATTGAAATTTGAACACTTTTTCCCATTTTAATAAATGAGACAGGCTAGTGCCCTCTCCTGCTAGTGATCATTTGCTTTGTGCAGGTAACAGACCAAAGCATTTCAGTCAGCTCTTAAGTGTGAGTTTTGATAAATGTAGCCTAGTTTTAGGCTGCTTCATTCATCACAGTGGCTCTGAGGCAGCCCATGCTCAGAAATCTCAGAATCAGAGTAGAACTTCTTGTGCTACCATGCAGCAGTTAAGTCATATTTTAGAGAAGAATAACAAGCAGCCTCACAAATGAAACATCTTTATGGGGTGGTACACTGTGGATATGAAATACTAACAAAAAGGTTTTTGGAAGAACAGTTCATTAATTTCTTCTTAAGTAAGACTACTGATTAAAATGAAAACATTCCCTGTTCACTTCACTAGCTCCAAATACAATAGGAGGTCCTTAGAGTACCTTTTTTCCCAGCAGAGTTCAGGAAAATTAAAAACAAAATAACAATCTGTAATCATTTTATATTATTATATTTAAAGTCCTCTTATTTGGTAACAAGCTAACAACCAAATCCTTGTTCAGAGGATTTTTCAGGCTTTCAGGCAGTCCACATGAGCTTCCAGAGAGACTTCCTGAGCCATGAAATGAGGTATGAAAATGTTTAATCCCTGACTGAACTGCTATCCTTGTGGAAGCACTGTGAGTACATACAATTACACCAGAAAAAAATTCATGTTCACCAGCAGTACATTCCATTGTGGGGAAGCAGCTTATTATATCAATACAGATAAGTTTTTTTACTGGGGCAGTTGTCTCCATGCTGGAAATGCTTCACCAGTACAAGATACAAATGACTGTATGCTGGAGAGATGCTCTGAGAAAATACACTCCTTAGACCACTGCAGTATTTTACACTTTCCTTCCTTTAGATTTCTATAAATAGCATTTTTTAATCACCAGCAATTTGATATATAAATAAGGCTTGGGAGATGGAGTGGGATTTTTAGGGTGGCAGTCATCAGTTACAAGAACAAATAGGCTGTGCTCATCTTCCTAATCTCTCGGATACTTCTGAACCTGTTATTTGGGCCTGTTTCCCCAGCTCCTAAATCACCTGGGTACAACTGAAAAGTATATTCTTAGTAAAAATAGTCTTCAAGATTTTCAAACTAGGATGGTCAAGATTGTACCTTTTTAGTTAACACTGAAATTTTAACACAAATTAGAAAGTTATTCCAATTTTTTTTCAGCCAGTTTAGCTTTCTATATGTTTTTCAGAATAATAGATTTTTTTTTTATATTAACAGCATTTAATCTAAGCACAAAAACTACTGGATACGCAAAATCACTGATTTGCTTTTTCTTCACACTATGTATTTCCCAAAATATTTTGTTGAGTTTGTAGATTATTTTTTCAGGCTTTTGAAAGCATAAGGACAATTTTTACCTAAGTTAAAAAGACACTGGCCAATAATGATATTAATTAATGAAGGTTAGTTTCTTTTCTTTTTTTTTTTTAATTAAGAAAAAGAGAAACTATCAGAAAGAAATAAGTATAGAATGCCTAGCTTTAGGCAGTGGCAAGAATGGTAGAGACAAAGATCACTCTTGTCAGAAAACAGCACGGCTTTCTGGAATTTATTGCTATTACTTACATGAATGAATTTTCTAAACGAAACTACAAACATTACAGAGATAGAAGATTCTGTAAGGCTCAGATTAGCATTAAAAGAGTATAAATTGGACATCTTCTATACTGCTTTTTCTCAGTAAGTTCCATGAAGACCAACAGTTCAAACTCATATGAGAATTCTGGTTATCAATACAGAAGAAAAGTTGGAGGAGAGACTACATCAAGCACTTGCTGTTTTGCAGAAAAAAATTATATTTAAAAAGTTATCACAGGTGGCATGTACTCTTGCAATGTGGTATTGTTTTCATCATGGGGTCAGCTGCCAAAATAAAGATTTGGACACACAATTGTACAAAAAAACAGATTAGCAATTGTGGGTCCAAAATTTCTTGGCTGTGATCCACTTAAAAAAAGTTACCCTAGAAGCTATGGTGAATATAGAAAATCTGCCTTTGATATCACTGAAGAATACAACTGAACTTTTCTCACTTTGGCATGACCATGGTTCTGGGCTGTGGAGAGGAGGCTATGTAATAATCTTGATCCTCATCAGTACTTGTGAAATTCACAACTTATAAAATCAGAGTACAAGGAATCTCATTTTCTTGCAATGAATCAGCTCCAAGTACAATACTCTATCTTTTTTAGTTTAATTTCATGGCAGAATTGGACAAAGCCATCTGCTGCCAATTGTCTTGGCAAGTGGCAGTATTGCTGCTGGCTGCTGCCAAAGCGCAGCACATTGCCATACATCTGTTAGAGCTGCCATGAACCAGCAAGCTTCAGAGCTCCTCTGCATTGCTTCCTCCTCCCAAATCCCTGAAGCCTGAACATGGCCAAAGTACCACTGGCACGGCAAAGGTGAGAGACCTCATCCAGAATCCTGGCTGTACTGGGAAGCAGGGAGCATCTCTCTCCTGGCTTTGTCCCTCCCTCTTGGCCACAGTGAAGGCAGAGAAAAACTGTGCGACTGTCCAGTAGACACAGCCTCCCTTCTGGTGCCTAACTACTTGTGATGTGCTAGAAAGGCTGCTGGTAGCCATGGGCTGTTTCAGATTGCCAATGGCAATGCACTGATTTCGGCTAAGCCATCCCCCTCCTCCTAGAAGCTCACAGGACCTGAGGTCAGGCCGCCAGACAGAAGGTGGCCCGAGTTGTCCATCTCCGCCTTTAACTTAGGGGGTTGCCATTTAGGGTCCTAGGTAGCTCACGTGAACTCAGCTCACGTTTTGAAGGAGAATTTTGATCACTGTATTGTGAAGCATGCTGAGAAGAGCCTTGAAAGCTTCTCTTCTTTTACCTTGATGAAATTTTAACTTTCATTGGAGTTGAGAGTACAAAGATAGAAACCCAGTCCTTGTGTCAACCACTGCCAATCATTCAGGAGAACCAGATAATAATGAACTCTCTTAACAGGAAACAATGGTGAAGCACCTAGAAATCACTAGTACTGACATGAAACTCACATCATGAGTTTCAAAATTATTGGTGATATTGTCCAGGCTCTCACAGCTGCCATAGTGGAATTATGTAGGATCTCAGGTAATACATGAGAACAAAAATATACTTAGTCCTGCTAATAGTAGAGAAAAAGTGACAAGGAGTTCCCTAAAGGTATAAAAATAGAAGAGTAAATAAACCTTCCCCCTCACCACTCATCAAGATTTTCTGAAGCAAGCTCACTGATACCAATGGTAAATACAATTTCCTGATACAGTCTCTTTTGGCCTTTATTAAATGACAAAAATAATTATAATTAAATAATAATTATTATATCACAAAGATACTTATATATTTTTAGATAATGTTTTAAAAATTTACTATTAAAAAAAAAAGCAACATGCTGTCACAACTATTTCTTAAATTACCACGTTTAGCAAATATAGGTAAAGAGGCCAGACTAAGTTCCCTGATTTTTGCTGATCTGGTGTTTTTTTAAAGGTTTCAGATCAAAACAAGCATCAGAAGAAAGGTCACAAAATACACAATGAAATACTGGTATGTTCTCAAAAGAAACTTGTTTTTAAAAAGAGAAATGATTTCTTACTGATGAGTCTATTTGATGGATTACAAGAAAATCAGAGTCAGTGTATTTAAGAATTAGCACCCTAAAACATGTCAGAAATGAACACAACAATATGTAGACCTGATGCTTAACAGAGAATAAATCAATCTAAGTGGACACAGATTATTTTATGATGCACAATCTCTGAGCAACCAAGGGATCAATAGTGGGTTAAGGAGAGAGCAAGAATCTCAAAACCTGTTCTCTTTTATTAGAAACTACTATGAATAGAGCCAACAACCACTACTAGCAGTTATACCAGTCCTACATGATTTACAGGCCATAAAGACTTGTAGATAGCATTAAATGAATTAAGTTGATTCTCAGCCAGTATTAACTACTACCTAAAAGCAAAATTATCTAGTGAAAGAGAATCCTTGATCTCTGCTTCTCAAGGTGGGGAGTTCAGGAAGCTGAAACCAAACTGACAAAACAGCAAGTATCTTGACCTGGGTGCCCTGCCTCAGAAAATGAACTTGGTGTAACATGTTGATTTTAATTTCTTGGTTTGCATTGTTTCTAGGATGCCAGGAACTAAGCCCAGTAAACAGGTACATGCATGTGAACCACTACAAAGAAGTTACAGCAGGCAGTGTGGTTACTTAGATGACTGAATTTATGTAAACACTTAAGTTTATGCAGAATCAGGGTCTTGTATTTTAGAAGAGGACGTAACTCATTTTGTATCTTACATATTCAGTGGGAAACAAGCTGTGACTGCAGGCTTGGGGTTCTATATTTAAAGTCCAGAAATTCAAATTCATCCATGGTTCTCACAGTATCCATTGCTCTCTCCACTTGCACATATGTAGTGTTTTGCATTGCTGTTTATGGTAAGAAATTTATGCTCTGAAGTGTATGTAAACATTACCAACTTATGTTTCCCACAGCTGCTGTAACTCTAAAGTTCTTGGCTTCTGTGCATTTAAATTAACAGTCATAGCAATATACCAAAGCCTCCTCTTGCACTGAAATTCAAGTCTAGGTAATTGTTTTACAGTATATAACCAAAATACTCATACTGATCTCCTGATCAAATAGCTTACCTTCTCAGAACATTCTGAAGTGGCAGGTCACATACTGCTACTCCTGCACAGCATCTCATCTTCATACCTATCATTTTCTCAAAATCATGGTGTTTTTTTCAATGTTATGGACACCTGCCCTTGTGAAAGGTCCTATTCAAACACCCATGAAATTTTCAAGCTAAGTCTTGTTGAAATCATCCATTCACAGAAAAAAAAAAAATCTAAAATAGACAGATAACATTATTTTATCCCCTATTCTTCTTAAATCTCCACAGCATTTAAATTAATATCTTTGTACCTGTCCCTTCCTCATCATGTAACAAATAAACTCCTAAGCAAAGTGCTAGATACCTCAACTCAATGGGTAACTTTCTTAAAGTCAGAATTGGCAAAAATGGGGACAAAGAATGAAATTATTTCCTGCTACAGTTAAACAGTAATTGAATCATATTTGCAAGGAAAATTATTTTCTCCTAGAAAATAAGCAATTTTCTCAAATAATTAAAAAAGTCTTCTATAGAGTTTTCATCAAAATGTAAAATTCTATCCTGAACAGTCACAGTCTGTGAACAACTATAAGCCTCTTAAAAAGGACATTTAGAATGGAAATATTTTGTCAATCTCAATTCTTTATAAAAACACTTCAATATTTTCCTATGTGTATTTGTACAATAACACATAACTGGAGAATATGGAATACTGCTCTGTTCTGGTGATCCTTATTTAACAAAGAACTCAGTAAGATGAATTATGCGAAGACCTACAGAATGGCCTAAGTGCTAGAAAACCCAATTCTGAACGAACTGCTGAAGGACAGAAATCTACTCAGATAAACAGAAGTATGGCTAATAGGCAATTTGCTCATATCCTTTAGGGAAATAGTAAAGTTCACTCCAATAAGACTTCCAATTTCAAGAGAAAGGTACAGGAACCAGAGATTGATAATTGAATTTTCAAAAATAAAAGACAGAAACACTATCCAAATTTTGAGCAAAAAAAGTAATTAAGGATTGACATAACTCACCAAAAATCACCAATAATTTTCTGTCTCTGTGTATTTTACAATCATAACAGGTTTTCGTAAAAGGCTATAAAAATCCTCTGGCCTACATCATGCAGAAGACTCCAACTGCATCTTTTTACTTGACACACTAGAAATTCCCTTAATGTCAATGATTTTGGTGAAGGACTAAGAGAGAACAATAAGAGCTAAAAAATCCCAGAGCGCAATGACACCCCCCCTGCTTGGGGAACCCTATTTCTGGAATTTCAAAGAGGAATTTGGAAGTGCAGGAATCCAAATGTTTAAGGTATGTGAACTAATGAAGTACTACCACACGCCCACTGTGAAGCCAGCCAAAGCCAAACTTCATTAATCTGCTGCCATATCTCATGGCACCACAGTCTACAAAATCACACAAAAACACTTGAATATTACTGGCTGCAACCAAAATAAGAAAGAAGTCATATAAATGTTAATGAGATGATGTCTGTGTCACTTTATTTAAAAGCCAGACTAATCCCATAATCCTAACAAACAAAAATATTAGGCTCTCCACAATTACAACATAACAATGTCCAGATGGTCTTGTCTGTGGGGAACAAGAAGAACAAGAGGCTTTACAAGTTAAATTTCAGGGAAAAAGTCCAAGTCCCAAGGAAAACTAAGATAGAGCTACTTTTGGAGGTGTTGAAACAGTGACTTCACTGCAGTAAGTAGCAGCAATTGCTGATAAAGGTATTCCATTTAATTTTTAAAGGGGAGTCAGGTGTATATACTCCAACATTACTGAAGAAAGAACAGTTTGTGTAAGGAAGGCTGAACATTTTTCAGTTTCCCCTTTTAAATCTGTGTGGTTTATTTAAGAGCTATGAAAACTATAAATCAGCCATTGAGCTCTCACACAACTCGCACTAACACAATAGACAAATAGAGAAATAGAAACACAGGGAAGAGATTGGAAAGTTCGTAACTTTTCCCCTTCCCTCATTGTGGTGCATAGTTGGAAGAGCTGGTTTAGTCACACTGAGGTAGAGCTATTGTACAAGGATACACACATTCAGTTCTTTGGACTGCAGTGCCCCTTCGTGTACACTCAACACGAAGGGGCACTGCAACACGATGGTGCTCCAACACAGGTTTAAAATGGTGCTTCAGAAAAATTTCAAAAGGGGTCTTGGAGCCAGATGATTCAAGCCAGAAGGGTAGTCCCTCATGAAAAGCTTTTGATACTTGACTAAAAAAATGAAGGAAGCTAATATGCTGACAAGAAAAGATGAGAAATATGTCTACTCAGCACATACCAACATCTTGGAAAACAGTGCATGTTTGGCCGACTAAATGAACTGAATTTGACCTTTTTCCTTATTCAGAGACTTTACAAAATCTGTAATTTTTGAACACAACAAGCACTGAGATTTTACATAATATAATTAGTTGCTGGCAGACAACTTTAAGACTCGACTTTTGTTAGCAGGAACGTAAACCGGGGTATCTTCTATCCAGTGGTCCATACTAAGTAACCAGGGAAGACAGTGTGCTCAAAAATAAAGGATGGAATTTGTGCCAGGAACAGCCAAAACCACTACATAATACCTATCAGAAAGGACAGGCTGTTTTACTGACTTGAGTATTTATTCAGTGTCAATACTCAAAAAGGAGAAACAAAATGATCATGATGACTCTTGGGCCTGTTGCACTGATGCCAAATGCACTAAGTGCACTTAAAGTAATGAAAAAGTTCATCCAGAAGTCAGAAGACATAAACTAATTGATAGGAATATAATTAAACAGAGAAAGCTTTTTTTTTTCTTTTTTTTTACTATCAATCTGGTAAGACTGATTTTATCTTTTCATCTGATTTAAGGTTGGCAACAAAATATTATGCACAGATGTATAAATTAACATATTAAGGCATTGCAAGGTGTCTGATCTGGTAATGTCTGATCTGGTAACATATTTTCTCGTTAAAAAGAAATTTATTCTACATAAAGAACTAAAACCTGGCTACGTAACCATACTGCAAGCACAAAGTTTACTGAAACAGGAATACCTGCTGGCATCTCAAAGTACTCAGTAATATGGTGGTTCCTATTTAATAGTTTATTTCTTTGGAAATAAAAAGAAAAAAACCGCAAAATTTTACACACAACATCAAGTTAATGGTGAAAATTATGCTAAAGACAGGGCAATCCTGCCTACTCAGACAAAATGCAGTTCATTATGTCCAACTGCAAAGGAATTTTTTGAGAACAAACAATTTAGACTATAACTATAAAATAGAATCATCTATTTTGGAAAATACTGGTCATGGAAGTGACTTAAAATCAGCATAGGGAAGAAGTTAATATAAAAAAGACTTTCAAGAACCGGGAGTGTAAGTCATTTGGTACTTGGAAGATTAATTGGGGAGTTAAGAGCAGGAAGTGATAAATATAAGTAGTACCTCTTTATGTAGTGGTGATGAGAATGCGATTTCATACCACCATGACTTCTCATGTGCATTTCTAAAGTGTGTTGAAAATCTTGAGAGGGCTCAGAAGAGAGACAGCAAAAAAGTTAAAACTAGAGATAATGCCTACAATTGAAAGAGATCAAACCATTCAGCTTACAAGAAGCAAACTGAGGAGTTGACTGAGCTATGTTAGTTGCTCCACATGAAGAAAAGAGCAGGAATGGAGGAGCTCTTAAATCTTATGAAAAATGATTTAGCAAGAGCCACCGACTTGAAGACAAATTTCAAATGAGAAATAGGGGACACATTTTAATAGTTGAAAACAACAAAGATTACACAAGCTTCCCATCAAAGACCAGTTTAGACAACTGGGATGTTCTTAATGGCCTTGAACTCAATTAACCTATGACTTCCATCAAAGTTTAGAACTGGTCCTGAGAACTGCACACTGACAGAGTTCACTGAAGCTGTCGCTGCCTGATGAGATCAGGCCCTATTCCCCCTCTGCACGCAAGGTCTAAACAAACATATTCCCTGCTCTTCATCCACAAGGGCCTCTCTTGCCATATTTTAGCAGGAAGGCAACCCATCAAAGAGGAAGCAGACATTTCCCAGCTCTTTTCCTAAGTAAGTACACAGGAAATTGCCACGAGCACGGATGGCCAAGTTCCATGAATCCTACTGAGCTGCCCGGTGGCAGCACAACCATTGGTAGCTGCATATTACAGTGCAAACTGCTGTGGGTTGTCACAGAATTTGCCAAAAGCTGCTGTGCCCTGGCCTGTTCTTCTGAAAAGTAAGAATTCCTATCTCTCAGAGGTAGAGAGAAACAGCACTCAGCACTCCCACACTGCAAGTAGTAAAGACAGTGAACAGGAAAATAAGATGCACCTCCTAAGTACTACTTGAGATGTCATACTTCTTCAACAAATCTTCCTTAGAGCTTTAAGACAGATAAAAGAAAAAAATCCAGAATTCACTTAGATTAAAATCCTAGGTACCTGCCTTACAAGTACAATTTAGCTTTTACAGTCTTAATTAATGTGAATGTACATGCAAACTGCTACTCAAAGAATCTTGGTTTTCCTTTCTATAGCAAGAAGATTTTTTCGTTCCTTAGAACGCCAAAGAAAAACTTGAAATTGTTATCTAGTTATAAATTCTGATCTAATAATTCATAACCTAAATGGTAGCTAATGAGGACTTATTTTTAGGAGAACAGATGCAGAGTCGCTTTAAAAACAAAACCAGAAATTCAGTGTCATGATTTTTGTGATTCAGAATGCAGAATATTAGGATATTTGAGATTGACAAGACTGTAGGGGATATTTTTTTTTGCAAAAGAGACACCATCAGTCAAATTAAATTCTGTTAAATATTTAAAAACTGAGAGTGTTTAAAATATTTAAAGTTTTGAGGAATTATATAAATTCTTTTCTCCTTCTATTTTTGTGATTTTACTACTACATTTTCTTATTTTACAGACTAAGAAAAGAGAAGGATTTTCTGTTCACACCACAATAGATATAATCTTTTTTTTTTATTTTTCTGATATTGAAAATAGGTACATAATGAAGCTTTACTATGGGTGAGTTTAATTCATTCATGACAGTTATATATCACCTTGTGCAATTTTTTAACATATCCCCACTTTTTAAAAAAACTTAATTAAAAGAAAAGTCATTTAAATTGCAAGAGATAACATGTATTAGCTACAGGCTAGGACTCACCAAGAAGGCTGAAGCTTAGTTAAGTATCCATCTTTTTATAATTAATCAGTTTTCTCTTGTTTTTTAAGGAAGAAAAATATCTACAAAACTGAAAGAATGGATAAGTCTTAGAGAATAATTACTCTTGAAGGTTAAAGATTTTCAACTACTCATTAGGGAAATGAATGGAATTAAAAAAAAAAACCCACTGAATTTTCTTTTTTGATAAATTTCAGGAAAATTGAGAGGTCCACTTTGATTTATCTGCTAGAATGTATCTTATTGTCCTCCCTTTCTTGCCTTCAATGAGCTGATAACTCATTCTCTTCCTTAATACTCATTTAAGTTTTATACTCATTTGATGGTACAGACTTGGAAATGAGCAACAAACTAAGCTACATTTTTACAGATAGTGACTTGTGAAAACCTCAGTTGCAAATACAGAGATATCAGGCATCTCTCCCCACAACCTGCTGTCTTGCTACATGTCTATTTTTGGTTCAACATCTCAAAAAGTGAGAAGAAAGCCATCAGGGAGGGTACAGAGGGAAGGATGGGCAGCCCATGTCAGGCTCTGCAGTAAAGCAGCTGCATTTCACATCCCAGTGTGCAGCTGGCAGGAGGAATTCCCACTATAACCAAACCAAGCTAGGAGCACACTGCCTCTTGCCATTTCATATACAGCACTGTCATTGTTTAGGAACGGTATTCTCCAATTTAGTTCTCCCACCCATCTCCAACTGGAGGCACAAAAAGCAAAGATCATGGGTTGGGATAAGAACGATTTACTGAAAATGGCAATGAGATAAGAAAACAGTAACAACATTAATAAAAAAAAGCTACAACAAATAATTCACACGGAAAAATTCCCCAGTAATTGACAACACCAGATGGCTCCCTCCACATTTTCTCAACCAGGAAGGAAGCCCATCTCCTGGAGAGTCCTTTTCCCAGCCCCCAGCAATGACATGACGTAGTACAGAATAAACTGTGTCCTGCTCATGCCCTCTCTTGGCTACCACAAAATCTCACCCTGTATTGGCCAGAACAAGAAAAAGCATGTTTAGTTTTCCTACCTGAAAATAGTATCTCCCCATTTGCAGCTGTGGCGTAACAGAAGCACAGTTTTGCCATTTAGTAAGCCCAAGCTGCTCTTCATTCCTCTGGTAATATGGACTTCTGCTCTAGACTTTTGTCACATAGGCAAATTCAAATTTACTGGAAATTCAAACAACCCAGGAGTAAAGGAAAGCATTAGGGACAGGGAATAACATTTCTTCCCCTCTCAAACTCTGCTTCTAAAGCAAAATGCACTTCAAACTTTAATGATCTATTTAAACCTGCATTGTAAAAAAAATATATTCATTTGTCACTGCAGAGAAATAGACATGCCTTTAGGTATGCCACTCATAATAGTTCTTTAAATATCTTCGAAATTAAGTTGCATTTCAGACAGTGAAAGTTCTACTTTGACTACAAAGATATATTAAAATAATATCCCATAATTACTAACAGTGATTGCTCCAATAACAACTAATTAATAATTTGGGAGTTCTGATGATTATTTTGCCCCAAGGTTTTGTGAACTTCTGATAGGGGGAAGTAGGAGAGAAACTGCTCTCTGTGCCTACCAGTGGCAGACACAAACCTCCCCAGGAAGCAAGCAGGTGCTGGCTGAGACAAGACATAACAGGATGCATCAGTCATGCAGATCACTTGGAAAGGCCTCTGGGGTCTCCTCCACTGCTTTTTCAGTCCCACTACTCTTAGGTTCCCTTCTTGCCTCTGCTTCTGTCAGGCTGACCATTATCTCTTTAACTTTGGTGATGGGTTATTGCAGCTTTGAATGCAGGCTGCATTCAAAGAGATGTTTCCAATAACTAATTCAGACACTGACACCAGTGAGCCTGGATCACTTCAGGCTGCACTCAGACTCCCATATCCATATTCTATCTTACCTACAGCAGTAGATATGCTGTAGGTAAGATAGAATTGCATATATGACAGCAATTCTTCAACTGTACTTCTAAATGCAATGTAGATATACATTGAGTTTTGATATCCTGTCACAATGAATTGCTTTATTTCTATAAAACATCTGAAAATCTCCCTCCTAGCATCCCTTTTCCCTTTTATCATAAATGAGTGAAAAAGAGACAGCTTCTTCTCCCTCTAAAGGAAAATCATGTATGATCTTTTATTTATTCTTAGTTGAAGTGAAATAACACTAAAACCATCTGGCAACTAGCTAAAACTAAGGACAAACACACTCCACTAATAGTTCAACACAGAATCACAGAATCAGAGAATTGTCTGAGACAGAAGAGACCTTTAAAGGTCATCTAGTCCCATACCCCTGCAGTGGGCTGGGACATCAACACTAGGTTCAGATTGCTTCAAAGCCCTATCCCACTTGACCCTGAATGCTTCTGAATATGGGGCATGCACAACTTCTCTGGGCAACCTGTTCCAGCAGGAAAAAGACTAAAAGCAGGGCATAGATTTGTGAAGAAATTTTTAACTATCTGAAAATCTTGTTTTCTAGTTTCTCTTGGCTGGCCATATGACTTCTCATTACATTTTCTTCAGTGAAAGCCCTAAATACAAGCATGTAAGTTGGTGCAAATAAAACAGATGCAAAAACCCCACATAGCTGAGTAGTAAGAAAAAAAGAACAGAAAGCTACATTGGTTAGGAGAAGTTTACTCATAAAGGGGATAATTAATGACAAGAAAGAGTTCCAACACAAAAACATAAAATGCAGTCAGTGGTTAAATTTTACTCAGTTTTCTCTAGTTTTGGTTTTTTATGTTAAACATAGCTAAGCAAGTATTTAGAGAGCAGAATATGCAGAATAGGAAAGCATTAGACAGGTTGAACTATGCCCATCTGACCTGCATGAATTCTCAAGTCTGAAATGTCTTCCTTGTATAGAAAGGAAAATCTTAACCATATTGGATCTTATTTGTTTTAACTGGGGGGATACAACACTCTTTTCTTTTAGTTTCATTTCCAGGCTCCTTGGGTCTTTCAGACAGAACACATTATAACTTTGCTGAACAATGTTGCTTGGTTTTACATCTCAAAAATAAACCCTGTTTTTTCTAATGAAAATCAATTTTAAAAAAAGAAAGCAAATTATGTTATTTTTCTAAAGAGAGAGAACAAAATGTAATGATGTACATGTGGAGGGAAACTAGCAGTAGTTAAAATTTTCTGGTCACATCATCATTGGTGCTGAACAACAAACATAAATACTATCAGAGATCTACTAGAACAGCAACCCCTACTCCCACGAGGCAGCCTGCAGATATGTCCCCAGGAATCCAGTAATGGAACAGAGAAAATTGAACATGCGTGACAAAGTGAAATGAAGCAAAAAAAAAAAGAAGTGCCACACAAAAGACTTAAAGGTGTGCAAACACTGAAGAAAAAGTCAGAGCTTGAGGGATGTGTGAACCAGCACAAGTGCAAGTGGAGAACAGTTACAAGATTTTGAGTGAGTGAGGCTGAAAGTGATAGAGAGGAAGCAAGCACAAATGTGAAAGAGAAAACAGGGGTGCAGGTGAGCATGCCAGTGAGCAACACAGCACAGCAGTGACAGGCTGTGATGCAGTATGAAATGGTGAAAGGAGGAAAAATGAAAACAGTTCAAATTAATTTCTTTTTTGTTGCTGCTTTTACCCTCATAATTGATCAGAAATGAATTTTTTACATGAAAACATTCCAGACAACCATGTAAGAAAGAAACAGAAGCCACAGTGATCACTAAGAATTATCAATAAACAAGGCCCTGAGACACTGCTTTCAATTGTGTCCAGTAAGCTGATGTAGTCAGAATGACCATTCAGTGGGTTCTTTGGAGAACAGCAGGGTGGAAGAAAGGGCAACTAGTAACTGCAAAAGACCAACTGAGCACTTAATTCTCCCTTCTCTGATGAACTGTTCTTGTCACAGTCTACTGTGAAGCCAAACATATGTACAGAATCACAATAACACCTTCAGCATGGAATTAGGAGCAGAGAAATTAGGGACTATAGACATTAGGTACAACTATCTGTAAGGCATGACTAAATAAGAGGCCTACCACTGTACTGGGTTTGCATGACAAGGTTTTGACAGTGTGGTGACTCATGAGCCTTCTGTTATGTTTTCTTTCCCCTGTTCAGCTGAGGAGGAGAGTGAAAGTGACTTCAGTGGGCACCTGGCAGTCAGTGAAGGTTAACCCACCACAACAATACAGCTGTAGTTACATAAAAGTATGAAACCAGGAACTATTTCCCCACTCAAAAGAATTCATGTTTCAAAAGAAACTTGAAAGAAACTTTAAAGAAACACAGGTATTTCAGTACTTATCTGGATAACAAGAGTTGTAGTGGTCAAATTACTTTGCTTTTCCTGGTAGCAGTCTTGATGCATCACTTCTTTCTTTCCCTCTTTAACACCTAGACTACAGGATACCTTTTTTTAAACTGGTACTACTTCCAAGCGTTTCAAGAAAATTTCTACCTATGTAAGATGTCAAGTAGGAAAAAGAGGAAGCTATTTCATTTCATGGGGTTAATGGCAGAGAAACTGCTTGTTATGGTTTTTTGAAGAAAGTCTCAAGTTCATTAGATTGTAAAAGTATTAAAGCCAAGAGGCTGGATGACTTCCCCATGGGCGCTCAATCTCTCAAAAAAGAGTTATTTCATTTAACCTTTTGACAGTCATATTTATTTTATAAAATAGATGTAATTTGTCATATTCACAAAAAACTGTAATAAAAGATTTCCATGAATTCAATTATATCTTGAAGGTTACTGAAGGTCTACATGGTGAACAAATAACTCATTAATGCTTATCTAGTCTCAGATTTGTATTTCATGAATCAGGTTTCATCAACATTAAGCTTTCTCAAAAACTACATACAGAATATATTATAAATAATATGTAGCGTAGCAGGTTCCTAATGATTTCCTCTGGGGTTATGGGGGTTTCATTCTGCTCCCCATCTGTCTTACTCTCACATATTCTCTGTCCTCTCTCCAGCTGCTCTTTCTGTTGTGGTTTGGGGTTTTTTTCCCTTCTTAATTTTTAATTTTTTATTCCAGAGGTGCTACCACTGTGGCTGATGGGCTTGGCCTTGGCCAGGGGCAGGTTCTTTCTGGAGCTGTCTGGCATTGGCTCTGTTGGACATAAGGGGGGCTTCTCAGAGAAGCCACTCACCCCTGTAGCTCCCCAGGCAACCAAAACCTGATCTCACACACACTCTCCCCAAATAAAACCTGAACCATCCACATTGAAAGAAATCCATTTTCTTACACAAGTGCACCCAAGAGCTTTGAGTAGTTCATGTTACACAGTGAGACTGTCACTCAAAACAAGCATTCCTAAAGCTTAACAGCATTCCTTTTTCTCCATCAACACTTCTTTTCCTTTGCCTAAAAAGGCTGGTGAGACTAATTAGTTCCCAACACTCCACTATTGTTAACAATAATATTACCTAGCCTATAGAGCGTTTTTCATCAGTAGATCAAAAAGTGCTTAGGAAATAAGCCAAGTGTCATTACCTCATCAAGTAATAACCACTAAATAATCAGCTCTGCTGCTGCTTTAATCCTTAAAAATGGTGTTTTAAAATCATGAAGAAGCCAAAACATAATCTCCAAATAATACACCTTCTCTAGCAAAGGAGATTATTTATTTCCTGTTCAGTGGAACCCAAGAGAGCTCCATGAAGCAAATAGTGAATATATTTGCAAAGATACCACATAGGATTAGAAGGGACCTTTGCAGTTATTGAGCTCAGACCCAGCTGTCCTAGGCTGAAATATCATATAAGCCCTTTCTTAAACAGCTTGAGTTTTGCATTAAAACTAGCGAGAGTTATTTTTCATTAATACCACACAGAGAGTGTGTCAGAAATACAGTGATCTGATGAACAGATATTTTCTTCCTATTTGCATTCCTAAATGCATTATTGATCTGATAAAACACATTTGTCTTGTTATTAACAGTATGTGCTCATGTGAAAAGCTCTGCCCTGTCTTGTGTATTTAGAAAGTTCTCAATCTGGTAAAGGAAAGGAAAAACAGTTAAGTCTCCCATCCTAGTAACTAGCAAGGCCTTTCAAGTTTTGCCTGTGGATATTGACATATATATATATATCACCAATTGTGCCCCAGTACCAAATCCAACTTTACTAGAAATATTTATTCAAAGTCCAAGATTCAGTTCCAGAGCAGTGATGGTCACCTAAGAATCCACTATAGTGTTACAACTACTCTCTTCCAAGGTGCCTTACATTACACTTACCAACACTGATTTAAATTTGCCACTCTACTGCTCTGTTCTATGAAATCTATGGTGGAGATTCCATGACTCCTGTTCACAATCTATTGGGACACTGCAAACTCTCTTCTGTATAGAGCTACTTCTCCTTTTGTCAAACTCTACCTAAATCTCCCATCACTACAATTTCAGGCTGTAACTTGCTATGTTCTGATCAAATCCACTTCTGTATGCAATGCAAAGTCTAGTCAGCTTGCAGCAGTGAATACAAATGTGCAGTCCTTGTCTTCCTGAGAATTTCACTATTTATCAACCTTTCTCTCTTTAAACAGCTAGAGAAGAGGATTGATCTTATACCCTATGCTTTAGGACTATACTAAGAGACAGATCTTTCTCAGCAAACATCCTCAGAAATAGTAATTCATACATCTTGCATTACTGCTTATGCAAAGTTCTGATCTGTTTTACCCCCATTTTGCTATCTGAAGAAACATAGTTCTTCTCACTTTTTTTATTCGATACCCATAAGCTGGCATTGCCATCAATTTGGCAACAATATTCTGCTGTTTTCTTTAGAAAATCTATAGTATTAAATAGGAATGTGGTTTTTTCAAAGCCATTATTTCATTCAACAACAATGCCATCCTGAAACAATATTGACTCTCTCAGTTCTGTCTCTTTTCTCCTTTTCTTCTGTTTCAGCATCCAGAAATGTACTTTTCCTTTTATATGAATAGAAAATAATTAACCAAAACTTCAGAGTTATAGTTATTTCTTCAGGTTTTTTGTGGTACACTGGAACTGTTCATTAGAATACACAGGCAGAATATTGACTGCAACGATATCAAGTTGCAGTCATTGTCTTTTCATTATTCTAGTATTCATATTATTTTTAACCACACAACCATCAGTAGTCTTACTAGAAGGTTGATGATGTATAGCCTCTGCTCTTGAGTTAGACTAATAATAGAAAGTACTAGGAGGTCTGGAGAGACTTAAATTAGCCTTAATTAGTCCTTCCAACATCAGCCACAACCAAAAATGCC